>NC_136428.1:137745821-138173321 GCF_052849685.1 Lactuca virosa | reverse complement strand
TCTTATAGAAACCCTTGTATGGGTCTTGCTTGGAATCCGACTTCTCCAATTCTCTCTGGGTTTATCTATGACCCATGTTTCAATCTTTTTCTTCCTTTTTGAAATTAGGGCATTTTATTGAGGCTTTCTCTCAAATCCTTTTTCTTCAACGAAATAACAACGATTCTTCAATTTAACACCTTCGAATTGTTCATGTAAGGATTAGCTACTCTTAATATTTGATTATGCAAGTTCATCTCGTGTTTCTGTTTTCTGACACGGTTCATTGCCAAGGTTCGATTTTTGAACTGTTATTTTCGATCATTGAACTGTTATATTCAAATTTGAAATGTTCTAGAAAATGCCATGGTTCCAACACTCTTTCTGTGACAGAATTTTGAACTGTTCTTGAAGATTCCACAATTCTCGAAATGTTAAGGTTCAAATTCTCTTTATTTTCTTGTTCAAATTTCAATCTACCATCAGGTTATTTCATGTTCAATTTCTTGTTGGTTTCTGATTATATATCTTTTATTGATATTATAGTATATCTTTTGTTTATATGAAAGTTATATTTATATAAAGTTATCATCCATACACACTAATATTTATTACCTCCTCAGATTAATAAAAATGAGCTCCGAGTATTAGACTAAAACTTTGATTATAAGAAATATAAATTTGAAGAAAACTATAATGAAAATCCATAATAGGCAAATTTTAGGTTTTAGTGTAAGTATTGTGGTCATTGATTACTGTGTTAATCGTCAATCACATGTATTTATTAAACGATAAAAACAATACGCCTATATATATATATATATATATATATATATATATATATATATATATATATATATATATATATATATATATATATATATATATATATATTATCAGTTTTCGAGTAAATATCAAACCAAATTGGATTGTAAATTTTTTTCCGTAACAATTATTAATCTATATACTCTCCTATTAAAAAATTATTTGACCCCAACCAAAATAGATTTTATATATACATACATACAAATATATATATATATATATATATATATATATATATATATATATATATATATAACTAGTTGTATATTATTTATATTTATTAACTGTGTTCTAATAAAATTCATTGCAAAGTTTATACACTTATATACCAAGGTGAATAGTTTAATTTGTTGTTTTTATAAATTAACTCACACCATTGAATTTAATTTTATACATGCACAACTACAAAGAAAACATACAATTTATAAGTTAGTTTTAACTAGTGTCTTTGGGTTTTTTCTCAGTCCTACCCTAGCATCTGTTATAATCTCTCTCTCATATAACATATGCATACCACTACATCACCCACCTCGCTATATGTATCATCCAGCCATCTCGTTCTCCTCTCTCCTGCTGAAACATTTTTTTGGTGGTCGTGTTGTAATGAAATAGGGAAATTTCATAATTTTAATTACATTTCATAGCGTAGTGGGAAGGAATAGACATTTTTTTCAGGAAAGTTCTTATTCACCTCCTCCTTCCCTCTGCTTCTAGGTAATTTCTAGCACTAAATCAATTTAGGGTTTTTATTTATTTCACGCCCTTTTGGATTCCCTCTATTTTGTTTCAATTTGATAGAGAAATTGTTAGAGAAACCCCTATTTTGTATGGGTCTTGCTTGGAATCCGGCTTCTCCAATTCTCTCTTTGTTTACCTATGACACATGTTTCTATCTTTTTCTTCCTTTTTGAAATTAGGGCATCTTATTGAGGCTTTCTATCAAATCCTTTTCCTTCAACGAAATAACAACGATTCTTCAGTTCAACACCTTCGAATTGTTCATGTAAGGATTAGCTACTCTTAATATTTGATTACGCAAGTTCATCTCGTGTTTCTGCTTTCTGACACGGTTTATTGCCAAGGTTCGATTTTTGAACTGTTATTTTCGATCATTGAACTGTTATATTCAAATTTGAAATATTCTAGAAAATGTCACGGTTCCAACACTCTTTCTGTGGCAGAATTTTGAAATGTTCTTGAAGATTCCACAATTCTCGAAATGTTAAGGTTCAAATTCTTGTTATTTTGTTGTTGGAATTTCAATCTACCATCAGGTTATTTCATGTTCAATTTCTTGTCGGTTTCTGATTATATATCTTTTATTGATATTATAGTATATGTTTCGTTTATATGAAAGTTATATTTATATAAAGTTATCATCCATACACACTAATATTTATTTCCTCCTCGGATTAATAAAAATGAGCTCTGAGTATTAGACTAAAACTTTGATTATAAGAAATATACATTTGATGAGCTGTGTTAATTGTCAATCACATGTATTTATTAAATTATAAAAACAATACACCTATATATATATATATATATATATATATATATATATATATATATATATATATATTACTATTTGATAGGTGTAACCACCCTATCTAATGGTTCTAGATTCAATAAAGTTATTGGGTGATTTTTTATTTTCAATATTATTTGTATCATTACCGGTACTATCGGTTTTTCGGGTAAATACCAAACCAAATTGGATTGTAAATATTTTTCCGGAACAATTATTAATCTATATACACTCCTACTATAAAATGATTAGACCCGAACCAATATATATATATATATATATATATATATATATATATATATATATATATATATATATATATATATATATATATATATATATATATATATATTGAACTAGTTGTATATTATTTATATTTATAAACTGTGTTCTAATAAAATTCATTTCAAAGTTTATACACTAATATACTAAGATGAATAGTTTAATTTGTTGTTTTTATTAATTAACTCACACCATTGAATTTGATTTTATACATGCACAACTACAAAGAAAACATACAATTTATAAGTTAGTTTTAACTAGTGTCTTTGGGTTTTTTCTCAGTCCTACCCTAGCATCTGATATAATTTCTCTCTCATATAATTTCTCTCTCATATAACACTTGCATACCACTACATCACCCACCCCTCTATATGTATCATCCAGCCATCTCGTTCTCCTGTCTCCTGCTGAAACGTTTTTTTGGTGGTCGTGTTGTAATGAAAGAGGGAAATTTCACAATTTTAATTACATTTCATTGCGTAGTGGGAAGGAATAGACATTTTTTTCAGGAAAGTTCATGTCCACCTCCTCCTTTCCACTGCTTCCAGGTAAGTTCTAGCACTAAATCGATTTAGGGTTTTTATTTATTTCATGCCCTTTTGGATTCCCTCTATTTTGTTTCGATTTGATAGAGAAATTGTTAGAGAAACCTCTATTTTGTATGGGTCTTGCTTGGAATCTGGCTTCTCCAATTCTCTCTTGGTTTATCTATGACACATGTTTCTATCTTTTTCTTCCTTTTTGAAATTAGGGCATTTTATTGAGGCTTTCTATCAAATCCTTTTCCTTTAATGAAATAACAACGATTCTTCAGTTTAACACCTTCGAATTGTTCATGTAAGGATCAGCTACTCTTAATATTTGATTATGCAAGTTCATCTCATGTTTCTGTTTTCTAACACGGTTCATTGCCAAGGTTCGATTTTTGAACTGTTATTTTTGATCATTGAACTGTTATATTCAATTTTGAAATGTTCTAGAAAATGTCACGGTTCCAACACTATTTCTGTGGTAGAATTTTGAACTGTTCTTGAAGATTCCACAATTCTCAAAATGTTAAGGTTCAAATTCTTGTTATTTTCTTGTTGGAATTTCAATCTACCATCAGGTTATTTCATGTTCAATTTCTTGTCGGTTTCTGATTATATATCTTTTAATGATATTATAGTATATATTTTGTTTATATGAAAGTTATATTTATATATAGTTATCATCCATACACACTAATATTTATTACCTCCTCCGATTAATAAAAATGAGCTCCGAGTATTAGACTAAAACTTTGATTATAAGAAATATAAATTTGAAGAAAACTCTAATGAAAATCCATAACAGCAAAATTTTATGTTTTAGTGTAAGTATTGTTTTCTTCAAACAATAACTACAAGTCTTTCATATGTTTTTTTAAAATATATAACATGTGGTCTTTGATTAAAAGATATAGCATGTGGTCTTTGATGACTATGTTAATTGTCAATCACATGTATTTATTAAATGATAAAAACATTACACCTATATATATATATATATATATATATATATATATTATTTTGATTGGTGTAACCACCCTATCTTATGGTTCTAGATTAACTAAAGTTATTGGGTGATTATTTTTTCTATATTATTGGTATCATTACCTATACTATCGGTTTTCGGATAAATACCAAACCAAATTGGATTGTAAATATTTTTTCGTAACAATTATAAATCTATATACTCTCTTATTAAAAAATTATTTGACCTCAACCAAAATATTAAATATATATATATATATATATATATATATATATATATATATATATATATATATATTGAACTAGTTGTATATTATTTATATCTATTAATTGTGTTCTAATAAAATTCATTTCAAAGTTTGTACACTAATATACTAAGATGAATAGTTTAATTTGTTGTTTTTATATATTAACTCACACCATTGAATTTGATTTTATACATGCACAACTACAAAGAAAACATACAATTTATAAGTTAGTTTTAACTAGTGTCTTTGGGTTTTTTCTCAGTCCTACCCTAGCGTTTGTTATAATTTCTCTCTCATATAACAGTTGCATACCACTACATTACCCACCCCGCTATATGCATCATCCATCCATCTCGTTCTCCTCTCTCGTGCTGAAACGTTTTTTTGGTGGTCGTGTTGTAATGAAAGACGGAAATTTCACAATTTTAATTACATTTCATTGCGTAGTATGAAGGAATAGACATTTTTTTCCAAGAAAGTTATTGTCCACCTCCTCCTTCCCTCCCTCTGCTTCCAGGTGAGTTCTAGCACTAAATCGATTTAGGGTTTTTATTTATTTCACGCCCTTTTGGATTCCCTCTATTATAGTATATCTTTTGTTTATATGAAAATTATATTTATATAAAGTTATCATCCATACACACTAATATTTATTACCTCCTCGGATTAATAAAAATGAGCTTTGAGTATTAGACTAAAAGTTTGATTATAAGAAATATACATTTGAAGAAAACTC
Organism: Lactuca virosa; assembly: GCF_052849685.1. NCBI lineage: Eukaryota > Viridiplantae > Streptophyta > Magnoliopsida > Asterales > Asteraceae > Lactuca > Lactuca virosa. Next base: position 138,168,209 of record NC_136428.1, on the reverse strand, counting down.
TAATGAAAATCCATAATAGGCAAATTTTAGGTTGTAGTGTAAGTATTGTTTTCTTCAAAAAATAACTACAAGTCTTTCATATGTTTTTTTAAAATACATAGCATGAGGTCTTTGATGACTGTGTTAATTGTCAATCACATGTATTTATTATATGATAAAAACAATACACATGTGTGTGTGTGTTTGTATATATATATATATATATATATATATATATATATATATATATATATATATATATATATATATATATATATAGAGAGAGAGAGAGAGAGGTATGTTCAAATGTTTATCACATCTATTGTGTGCTAGAATGCACCAATAAGAATTTAATATTAATAATATGTATTTTAAATGTTATCCATGCATATAATTCATTTTTATAGAAACTAATTAAATTCTTCATTAATGTCAACAATAATATTCTTTCAGAATGAATTCATATCTAGAAGAATCAGAGTGTCTTCCAGCAGAATAAGTGTATTCTAGTAGAATACCCTCTCTTTCTTCATATTCCATGCAACTTTATTGTATTTTAAATGAGTGAGTCCTGAAACAAAATACGAACTCGTATACAAAACCTAGATGCGAATTTATTCTGAAAGAATGTTATTGCTGACATTAATGATGGATTTAATTAGTTTCCATAAAAGAGAGTTATAATTATGGATATCATTTAATATACATATAATTATGGAAATCATTTAATATCTATATTTATTTAATTAAATAAATATTTAATTTACTAAATTTCTATTGGTGCATTCTAGCACACAATAAATGTAAAAAAACAAAATAACCTAGCCATATATATATATATATATATATATATATATATATATATATATATATATATATATATATATACTCTTTGCTAGGTGTAACCACCCTATCTTATAGTTCTAGATTCACTAAAGTTATTGGGTGATTTTTTTTCTATATTATTAGTATCATTACCTAAACTATCGGTTTTTGAGTAAATACCAAACCAAATTGGATTGTAAATATTTTTCCGTAACAATTATAAATCTATATACTCTCTTATTAAAAAATTATTTGACCCCAACCAAAATAGATTATATATATATATATATATATATATATATATATATATATATATATATTGAACTAGTTGTATATTATTTATATTTACTAACTGTGTTCTAATAAAATTCATTTCAAAGTTTTTACACTAATATACTAAGATAAATAGTTTAATTTGTTGTTTTTATAAATTAACTCACACCATTGAATTTGATTTTATACATGCACAACTACAAAGAAAACATACAATTTATAAGTTAGTTTTAACTAATGTCTTTGGGTTTTTTCTCAGTCCTATCCTAGCATCTGTTATAATTTCTCTCTCATATAACAGTCGCATACCACTACATCACCCACCCCGCTATATGTATCATCCATCCATCTCGTTCTCCTCTCTCTTGCTGAAACGTTTTTTTGGTGGTCGTGTTGTAATGAAAGAGGGAAATTTCATAATTTTAATTACATTTCATTGCGTAGTGGGAAGGAATAGACATTTTTTTCAGGAAAGTTCATGTCCACCTCCTCCTTCCCTCCCTCTGTTTCCACGTAAGTTCTAGCACTAACTCGATTTAGGGTTTTTATTTATTTCACCCCCTTTTGGGTTCCCTCTATTTTGTTTCGATTTGATAGAGAAATTGTTAGAGACACCCCTATTTTGTATGGGTCTTTCTTGGAATCTGGCTTCTACAATTCTCTCTTGGTTTATCTATGACACATGTTTCTATCTTTTTCTTCCTTTTTGAAATTAGGGCATTTTATTGAGGCTTTCTATCAAATCCTTTTCCTTCAACGAAATAACAACGATTCTTCAGTTTAACACCTTCAAATTGTTCATGTAAGGATTAGCTACTCTTACTATTTGATTATGCAAGTTCATCTCGTGTTTCTGTTTTCAGACACGGTTCATTGCCAAGGTTCGATTTTTGAACTGTTATTTTCGATCATTGAACTGTTATATTCAAATTCGAAATGTTCTAGAAAATGCCACGGTTCCAACACTCTTTCTGTGGTAGAATTTTGAACTGTTCTTGAAGATTCCACAATTCTCGAAATGTTAAGGTTCAAATTATTGTTATTTTCTTGTTGAAATTTCAATCTACCATCAGGTTATTTCATGTTCAATTTCTTGTCGGTTTCTGATTATATATCTTTTAATGATATTATAGTATATCTTTTGTTTATATGAAAGTTATATTTATATAAAGTTATCATCCATACACACTAATATTTATTACCTCCTCGGATTAATAAAAATGAGCTCCGAGTATTAGACTAAAACTTTGATTATAAGAAATATACATTTGAAGAATACTCTAATGAAAATCCATAATACGCAAATTTTAGGTTTTAGTGTAAGTATTGTTTTCTTCAAACAATAACTACAAGTCTTTCATATGTTTTTTTAAAAGACATAACATGTGGTCTTTCATTAAAAGACATACAATGTGGTCTTTGATGACTGTGTTAATTGTCAATCACATGTATTTATTAAATGATAAAAACAATACACATGTGTGTGTGTGTGTTTATATATATATATATATATATATATATATATATATATATATATATATATATATATATATATATATATAGATATATACTATTTGATAGGTCTAACCACCCTATCTTATGGTTCTAGATTCACTAAAGTTATTGGGTGATTTTTTTTCTATATTATTGGTATCATTACCTATACTATCGGTTTTCGAGTAAATACCAAACCAAATTGAATTGTAAATATTTTTCCGTAACAATTATTAATCTATATATACTCTCCTATTAAAAAATTATTTGACCCCAACCAAAACAGATTTTATATATATATATATATATATATATATATATATATATATATATATATATATATATATATATATATATATTGAACTACTTGTATATTATTTATATTTATTAACTGTGTTCAAATGAAATTCACTTTAAAGTTTATACACTAATATAATAAGATAAATAGTTTAATTTGTTGTTTTTATAAATTAACTCACACCATTGAATTTTATTATATACATGCACCGCTACAAAGAAAACATAAAATTTATAAGTTAGTTTTAACTAGTGTCTTTGGGTTTTTTCTCAGTCCTACACTAGCATTTCTTATAATTTCTCTCTCTCATATAACAGTTGCATACCACTACATCACCCACCCCGCTATATGTATCATCTAGCCATCTCGTTCTCCTCTCTCTCCAGCTGAGACTTTTTCTGGTAGTGGTGTTTTAATGAAAGAAGGAAATTTCACAATTTTAATTACATTTCATTGCGTAGTGGGAAGGAATAGACATTTTTTTCAGGAAAGTTCATGTCCACCTCCTCCTTCCCTCCCTCTGTTTCCACGTAAGTTCTAGCACTAACTCGATTTAGGGTTTTTATTTATTTCACGCCCTTTTGGGTTCCCTCTATTTTGTTTCGATTTGATAGAGAAATTGTTAGAGACACCCCTATTTTGTATGGGTCTTTCTTGGAATCTGGCTTCTACAATTCTCTCTTGGTTTATCTATGACACATGTTTCTATCTTTTTCTTCCTTTTTGAAATTAGGGCATTTTATTGAGGCTTTCTATCAAATCCTTTTCCTTCAACGAAATAACAACGATTCTTCAGTTTAACACCTTCAAATTGTTCATGTAAGGATTAGCTACTCTTACTATTTGATTATGCAAGTTCATCTCGTGTTTCTGTTTTCAGACACGGTTCATTGCCAAGGTTCGATTTTTGAACTGTTATTTTCGATCATTGAACTGTTATATTCAAATTCGAAATGTTCTAGAAAATGCCACGGTTCCAACACTCTTTCTGTGGTAGAATTTTGAACTGTTCTTGAAGATTCCACAATTCTCGAAATGTTAAGGTTCAAATTATTGTTATTTTCTTGTTGAAATTTCAATCTACCATCAGGTTATTTCATGTTCAATTTCTTGTCGGTTTCTGATTATATATCTTTTAATGATATTATAGTATATCTTTTGTTTATATGAAAGTTATATTTATATAAAGTTATCATCCATACACACTAATATTTATTACCTCCTCGGATTAATAAAAATGAGCTCCGAGTATTAGACTAAAACTTTGATTATAAGAAATATACATTTGAAGAATACTCTAATGAAAATCCATAATACGCAAATTTTAGGTTTTAGTGTAAGTATTGTTTTCTTCAAACAATAACTACAAGTCTTTCATATGTTTTTTTAAAAGACATAACATGTGGTCTTTCATTAAAAGACATACAATGTGGTCTTTGATGACTGTGTTAATTGTCAATCACATGTATTTATTAAATGATAAAAACAATACACATGTGTGTGTGTGTGTGTTTATATATATATATATATATATATATATATATATATATATATATATATATATATATATAGATATATACTATTTGATAGGTCTAACCACCCTATCTTATGGTTCTAGATTCACTAAAGTTATTGGGTGATTTTTTTTCTATATTATTGGTATCATTACCTATACTATCGGTTTTCGAGTAAATACCAAACCAAATTGAATTGTAAATATTTTTCCGTAACAATTATTAATCTATATCTACTCTCCTATTAAAAAATTATTTGACCCCAACCAAAACAGATTATATATATATATATATATATATATATATATATATATATATATATATATATATATATATATATATATATATATATATATATATATATATTGAACTACTTGTATATTATTTATATTTATTAACTGTGTTCAAATGAAATTCACTTTAAAGTTTATACACTAATATAATAAGATAAATAGTTTAATTTGTTGTTTTTATAAATTAACTCACACCATTGAATTTTATTATATACATGCACCGCTACAAAGAAAACATAAAATTTATAAGTTAGTTTTAACTAGTGTCTTTGGGTTTTTTCTCAGTCCTACACTAGCATTTCTTATAATTTCTCTCTCTCATATAACAGTTGCATACCACTACATCACCCACCCCGCTATATGTATCATCTAGCCATCTCGTTCTCCTCTCTCTCCAGCTGAGACTTTTTCTGGTAGTGGTGTTTTAATGAAAGAAGGAAATTTCACAATTTTAATTACATTTCATTGCGTAGTGGGAAGGAATAGACATTTTTTTCAGGAAAGTTCATGTCCACCTCCTCCTTCCCTCCCTCTGTTTCCACGTAAGTTCTAGCACTAACTCGATTTAGGGTTTTTATTTATTTCACGCCCTTTTGGGTTCCCTCTATTTTGTTTCGATTTGATAGAGAAATTGTTAGAGACACCCCTATTTTGTATGGGTCTTTCTTGGAATCTGGCTTCTACAATTCTCTCTTGGTTTATCTATGACACATGTTTCTATCTTTTTCTTCCTTTTTGAAATTAGGGCATTTTATTGAGGCTTTCTATCAAATCCTTTTCCTTCAACGAAATAACAACGATTCTTCAGTTTAACACCTTCAAATTGTTCATGTAAGGATTAGCTACTCTTACTATTTGATTATGCAAGTTCATCTCGTGTTTCTGTTTTCAGACACGGTTCATTGCCAAGGTTCGATTTTTGAACTGTTATTTTCGATCATTGAACTGTTATATTCAAATTCGAAATGTTCTAGAAAATGCCACGGTTCCAACACTCTTTCTGTGGTAGAATTTTGAACTGTTCTTGAAGATTCCACAATTCTCGAAATGTTAAGGTTCAAATTATTGTTATTTTCTTGTTGAAATTTCAATCTACCATCAGGTTATTTCATGTTCAATTTCTTGTCGGTTTCTGATTATATATCTTTTAATGATATTATAGTATATCTTTTGTTTATATGAAAGTTATATTTATATAAAGTTATCATCCATACACACTAATATTTATTACCTCCTCGGATTAATAAAAATGAGCTCCGAGTATTAGACTAAAACTTTGATTATAAGAAATATACATTTGAAGAATACTCTAATGAAAATCCATAATACGCAAATTTTAGGTTTTAGTGTAAGTATTGTTTTCTTCAAACAATAACTACAAGTCTTTCATATGTTTTTTTAAAAGACATAACATGTGGTCTTTCATTAAAAGACATACAATGTGGTCTTTGATGACTGTGTTAATTGTCAATCACATGTATTTATTAAATGATAAAAACAATACACATGTGTGTGTGTGTTTATATATATATATATATATATATATATATATATATATATATATATATATATATATATATATATATATATATATATATATATATATATATACTATTTGATAGGTCTAACCACCCTATCTTATGGTTCTAGATTCACTAAAGTTATTGGGTGATTTTTTTTCTATATTATTGGTATCATTACCTATACTATCGGTTTTCGAGTAAATACCAAACCAAATTGAATTGTAAATATTTTTCCGTAACAATTATTAATCTATATATACTCTCCTATTAAAAAATTATTTGACCCCAACCAAAACAGATTATATATATATATATATATATATATATATATATATATATATATATATATGTATATATATATATATATATATATATATATATATATATTGAACTACTTGTATATTATTTATATTTATTAACTGTGTTCAAATGAAATTCACTTTAAAGTTTATACACTAATATAATAAGATAAATAGTTTAATTTGTTGTTTTTATAAATTAACTCACACCATTGAATTTTATTATATACATGCACCGCTACAAAGAAAACATAAAATTTATAAGTTAGTTTTAACTAGTGTCTTTGGGTTTTTTCTCAGTCCTACACTAGCATTTCTTATAATTTCTCTCTCTCATATAACAGTTGCATACCACTACATCACCCACCCCGCTATATGTATCATCTAGCCATCTCGTTCTCCTCTCTCTCCAGCTGAGACTTTTTCTGGTAGTGGTGTTTTAATGAAAGAAGGAAATTTCACAATTTTAATTACATTTCATTGCGTAGTGGGAAGGAATAGACATTTTTTTCAGGAAAGTTCATGTCCACCTCCTCCTTCCCTCCCTCTGTTTCCACGTAAGTTCTAGCACTAACTCGATTTAGGGTTTTTATTTATTTCACGCCCTTTTGGGTTCCCTCTATTTTGTTTCGATTTGATAGAGAAATTGTTAGAGACACCCCTATTTTGTATGGGTCTTTCTTGGAATCTGGCTTCTACAATTCTCTCTTGGTTTATCTATGACACATGTTTCTATCTTTTTCTTCCTTTTTGAAATTAGGGCATTTTATTGAGGCTTTCTATCAAATCCTTTTCCTTCAACGAAATAACAACGATTCTTCAGTTTAACACCTTCAAATTGTTCATGTAAGGATTAGCTACTCTTACTATTTGATTATGCAAGTTCATCTCGTGTTTCTGTTTTCAGACACGGTTCATTGCCAAGGTTCGATTTTTGAACTGTTATTTTCGATCATTGAACTGTTATATTCAAATTCGAAATGTTCTAGAAAATGCCACGGTTCCAACACTCTTTCTGTGGTAGAATTTTGAACTGTTCTTGAAGATTCCACAATTCTCGAAATGTTAAGGTTCAAATTATTGTTATTTTCTTGTTGAAATTTCAATCTACCATCAGGTTATTTCATGTTCAATTTCTTGTCGGTTTCTGATTATATATCTTTTAATGATATTATAGTATATCTTTTGTTTATATGAAAGTTATATTTATATAAAGTTATCATCCATACACACTAATATTTATTACCTCCTCGGATTAATAAAAATGAGCTCCGAGTATTAGACTAAAACTTTGATTATAAGAAATATACATTTGAAGAATACTCTAATGAAAATCCATAATACGCAAATTTTAGGTTTTAGTGTAAGTATTGTTTTCTTCAAACAATAACTACAAGTCTTTCATATGTTTTTTTAAAAGACATAACATGTGGTCTTTCATTAAAAGACATACAATGTGGTCTTTGATGACTGTGTTAATTGTCAATCACATGTATTTATTAAATGATAAAAACAATACACATGTGTGTGTGTTTATATATATATATATATATATATATATATATATATATATATATATATATATATATATATATATATATATATATATATATATATATATATACTATTTGATAGGTCTAACCACCCTATCTTATGGTTCTAGATTCACTAAAGTTATTGGGTGATTTTTTTTCTATATTATTGGTATCATTACCTATACTATCGGTTTTCGAGTAAATACCAAACCAAATTGAATTGTAAATATTTTTCCGTAACAATTATTAATCTATATATACTCTCCTATTAAAAAATTATTTGACCCCAACCAAAACAGATTATATATATATATATATATATATATATATATATATATATATATATATATATATATATATATATATATATATATTGAACTACTTGTATATTATTTATATTTATTAACTGTGTTCAAATGAAATTCACTTTAAAGTTTATACACTAATATAATAAGATAAATAGTTTAATTTGTTGTTTTTATAAATTAACTCACACCATTGAATTTTATTATATACATGCACCGCTACAAAGAAAACATAAAATTTATAAGTTAGTTTTAACTAGTGTCATTGGGTTTTTTCTCAGTCCTACACTAGCATTTCTTATAATTTCTCTCTCTCATATAACAGTTGCATACCACTACATCACCCACCCCGCTATATGTATCATCTAGCCATCTCGTTCTCCTCACAATTTTAATTACATTTCATTGCGTAGTGGGAAGGAATAGACATTTTCTTCAGGAAAGTTCTTATTCACCTCCTCCTTCCCTCTGCTTCTAGGTAATTTCTAGCACTAAATCAATTTAGGGTTTTTATTTATTTCACGCCCTTTTGGATTCCCTCTATTTTGTTTCAATTTGATAGAGAAATTGTTAGAGAAACCCCTATTTTGTATGGGTCTTGCTTGGAATCCGGCTTCTCCAATTCTCTCTTTGTTTACCTATGACACATGTTTCTATCTTTTTCTTCCTTTTTGAAATTAGGGCATCTTATTGAGGCTTTCTATCAAATCCTTTTCCTTCAACGAAATAACAACGATTCTTCAGTTCAACACCTTCGAATTGTTCATGTAAGGATTAGCTACTCTTAATATTTGATTACGCAAGTTCATCTCGTGTTTCTCCTTTCTGACACGGTTTATTGCCAAGGTTCGATTTTTGAACTGTTATTTTCGATCATTGAACTGTTATATTCAAATTTGAAATATTCTAGAAAATGTCACGGTTCCAACACTCTTTCTGTGGCAGAATTTTGAACTGTTCTTGAAGATTCCACAATTCTCGAAATGTTAAGGTTCAAATTCTTGTTATTTTGTTGTTGGAATTTCAATCTACCATCAGGTTATTTCATGTTCAATTTCTTGTCGGTTTCTGATTATATATCTTTTATTGATATTATAGTATATCTTTTGTTTATATGAAAGTTATATTTATATAAAGTTATCATCCATACACATTAATATTTATTACCTCCTCGGATTAATGAAAATGAGCTCCGAGTATTAGACTAAAACTTTGATTATATGAAATATAAATTTGAAGAAAACTCTAATGAAAATTCATAATAGGCAAATTTTAGGTTGTAGTGTAAGTATTGTTTTCTTCAAAAAATAACTACAAGTGTTTCATATGTTTTTTTAAAAGACATAGCACGTGGTCTTTAATGAGTTGTGTTAATTGTTAATCAGATGTATTTATTAAATTATAAAAACAAAACACCTATAATATATATATATATATATATATATATATATATATATATATATATATATATGTATATATATATATATATATATGTATATATATATATATATATATACTATTTGATAGGTGTAACCACCCTATCTAACGGTTCTAGATTCAATAATGTTATTGGGTAATTTTTTATTTTCAATATTATTGGTATCATTACGGGTACTATCGGTTATTCGGGTAAGTACCAAACCAAATTGGATTGTAAATATTTTTCCGGAACAATTATTAATCTATATACTCTCCTATTCGAGTTCGTAGTGATGTCATTCGGACTGACCAATGCGCCCGCAGTATTCATGGACTTGATGAATAGAGTATGTCGTCCTTACTTGGATCAGTTCCTCATCGTCTTCATTGATGATATACTTATCTACTCTCGAAGTAAGGAGGAGCATAGCAATCATTTACGACAAGTCCTGGGAACCTTACGATCAGAGAGGCTTTATGCGAAGTTCTCTAAATGCGAATTTTGGATCCGAAGAGTCGAATTCTTAGGACATGTGGTTAGCGAAGAGGGAATCCACGTGGATCCTACCAAAATTAAAGCCATCGAGAACTGGTCAGCACCAAAGACGCCTACAGAAATTCGTCAATTTCTAGGCCTCGCTGGCTACTACCGCAGGTTCATTCAAAACTTCTCTCGAATTACGAAACCTCTTACGACATTGACCCAGAAGGGCGTGGCCTTTGACTGGGAAGAGAAGCAAGAGAAGGCGTTCCAAACGCTGAAGCGAGCCTTGTGCACCGCACCGATACTGTCCCTCCCCGAAGGAACATAAGACTTCGTGGTCTATTGCGATGCGTCAAACCAAGGGCTCGGCTGTGTTCTGATGCAACGAGGTAAGGTAATCGCCTACGCCTCAAGACAGCTGAAGACACACGAGGTCAACTACACCACACACGATCTCGAACTAGGGGCAGTTGTGTTTGCCCTAAAAATCTGGAGACACTACCTGTATGGTACAAAGAGCACCATCTTTACAGACCACAAAAGTCTGCAGCACATATTCAACCAGAAGGAGCTCAATATGAGATAACGAGGGTGGGTAGAGCTACTCAATGACTACGAATGTGAAATTCGTTATCATCCGGGTAAAGCCAACGTGGTAGCAGACGCCCTAAGTTGGAAAGAATATTCTGGTCGAAGAGTCAAGTCATTGACCATGACTATCCATTCGCATCTATCCGCACAAATTAAGGAGGCTCAGCTCGAAGCTTTGAAACCTGAAAATGTGGCGGGAGAATCCCTGCGAGGAATGGATAAGAACTTGGAAGCCAAGGGTGACGGAGCCTTATATCTCATGGACCGGATCTGGACACCGAAACACGGTGGCTTCAGAGACCTGGTTATGAAAGAAGCACACAACACTCGATATTCCGTCCACCCGGGTTCAGATAAGATGTATCTGGATCTCAAAACGTCATACTGGTGGCCTAACATGAAAGCTGAGATTGCTTCCTTCGTGAGTAAATGCCTTACTTGCGCTAAGGTCAAGGTCGAATACCAGAAACCATCAGGTCTACTCCAGCAACCGGAGATACCTGAATGGAAGTGGGAGCGGATCACTATGGACTTCATAACCAAGCTACCCAAGACAACGGTTGCGCTTGACACCATATGGGTCATCGTCGACAGATTGACCAAGTCTGCACACTTCCTGCCTATCAAAGAAACAGACAAGATGGAGAAGCTTACAAGAACATACATTAGGGAGATCGTACAACTGCATGGTGTTCCTATATCTAGTATCTCCGATAGAGATAGTAGATTCACTTCGAGGTTCTGGCAGTCACTGCAAAGTTCCCTAGGAACTAGGCTGGACATGAGTACAGCCTACCATCCACAGACCGACGGACAAAGTGAGAGAACTATCCAAACCTTGGAAGATATGATGCGAGACTGTGTGATTGACTTTGGGAAGGCGTGGGATACCCACTTACCTCTCGTCGAATTCTCCTACAACAACAGTTATCACACGAGCATCAAGGCTGCTCCATTTGAAGCCCTCTATAGCCGGAAGTGCAGATCCCCTCTGTGATGGGCTGAAGTAGGTGACACTCAGTTAGCTAAAGGACGAGTTCCTAACAGCACTCTCACGGGTCCGGAGATCATTCGGGAAACGACAGAGAAGATCGTTCAGATTCGTGAACGATTGAAAGCCTCTAGAGACCGACAGAAAAGCTACGCAGACAAACGGAGGAAACCTTTGGAATTCCAGGTAGGAGACCGAGTCCTTTTGAAAGTCTCACCCTGGAAGGGCTTGATACGCTTCGGAAAGCATGGAAAGCTAAATCCAAGATACATAGGGCCTTTTGAGATTCTCGCTAGAATCGGCCCCGTAGCTTACAAACTCAATCTACCCCATGAACTCAGTAATGTACATCCTACCTTCCACGTCTCGAACTTGAAAAAGTGCCTATCCGACGAGACTCTTGTAATCCCACTCGAGGAGATCGAGATCAACGAGAGCCTCAACTTCGTGGAAGAACCTGTAGAGATCATGGACCGAGAGGTCAAACGAACGAAACAAAGCCGCATCCCAATTATGAAGGTTCGCCGGAACGCCAAGCGAGGACCGGAATTCACATGGGAGCGCGAGGATCAAATGAAACATAAATATCCTCATCTTTTTACTTAGTTGTTTTGTAATAACTTAGTTGCTTGAACTCTAATTTTGGGACGAAATTCCCTCTAGCGGGGGGATGATGTGACAACCCGAAATTTTCAGTGTATAAACTTTACAGTCAAACACTACAAATAATAGTTAAATTCATTTTTGGAGAATTTTAGCTGGTTTAAAGTCCGTTTGGGTGTTTTATTTTATTTTCGTCAAACGAATAAATAAAAGGAAGTATCGTTATGAGTGAGGTGTAACAATTTAACATTTTAACACCTTAACAAGGTGTTTACGGCCAAACTTTGGGAGTTTGGTCCGTAAACTCCCTCTTGACCATGAACTCATGCTTAAGGCATGAGTTTACCCTTATTCCCTCACTTCCTCACTTTACACCTTCAAGTTCAAGAACACCCACCACTTTTCTCTCAAGTATCATCACACACTTCTTCCAAATCCTCCAAAATGTAAGTTTTTCTTCACTTGTTTTGTTGTTATAACACCTTATCTAATGTTTATACATCATTTCATCCATGAATCCTTCATTTTTACTTAGATCTTCAAGTGTTCTTCAAAACACCAAGAACACACACTAGTGTTCTTGGCCCTTAAACACTCTTACAAGCTTCCTATAAGTAAGTACACTCTTCCTAACTAGTTGCTTGCTTAGAATACTTGCTAAACCCTTGAAGAACATCAAAAACCCTCAAGAACACTTGTGTTTACGGTCAAGGGATATCCTTGAACCGTAAACACCATCTAATGGTGTTTAAGTGCCCCTAACACCTCCTAAGGCTTGGATATTGGACTAGAACCTTGCATCCATGAACTAGAAACCACAAAACACGAAATGGTTGGAGTAACCATGATTTTACGGCCGTAAACGCATGGGTTTACGACCGTAAACTCCCAAGGAGTGGTCCAAGGACCGTAAACTCCAAAGATGGGCCATTTTGTGCCCTAAACCCTTCCTAAGCCTTTGATTCAACCCTAGAACACTTCCTTGAGGGGTATAAGACCTTAAATCACACAATGGTACCATTTACCATGAGTTTACGGCCGTAAACTCATGGGGGTTTTGACCAAAAACCATAAACTCGTGTATTGGTGCCAAATGGGAGGTAAACTCCAATGTGAGTCCATACTATCCTTAGATACAACCCTTTAGCACTCCCAACACTTGAAACTAAGTGTTTCCAAGTATTAGAGTGTCTTTACTTGATTAATTAGTTGTTAAATGACTAATTAGATATATTTGTGTATCACTACATGTCACATAGGATCCGTGTGTGTGTTCAAGTCCTCACTTGACACCTAGCATCCTACCCGGCACTTCCATCCAAACCACTCATTGCAGGTGAGTTCATACCCCTAAATTAACCTTTTAAATGATTTTAAATGCTTTTATGGGGGGGGATACAAGTTGAACATTTCTAGTTATTGCTTTAATCACATGTGATTAATAACTAGAACAAACAGGAAGATTTACTACTACTTTCGAATTGCTATCAAACTTATGGATTTTCAAGCTTTCAAACCTTTTTACTAAACTCTTTTGATGCTAAAACTGTTTTCAAACTCTTTTATATTTGTAATACTTTCAAATCAATGTCTACACCAGTATATTTATATAAGTAAGACTTGAAGGACTTAGGACTGATAGCTCACCTTACTTCCTCTTCCTTGTTTGGTTGTGGACTTAGGGTATCCTGTTATCTGTCCGAATGTCGTTGATTTCTTAGTTATATATCATATATATATATATATATATATATATATATATATATATATATATATATATATATGTGTGTGTGTGTGTGTGTGTTAGATATAAAGGCTTTCACTTCAGTTCAGTACCTTTGTGTAACAAAGGCATCCAAACAACCTTACTATCTAACTATTATAGGTATAGTTAAGGGATTACTACTCACTACTACTATTACAACGACCCATACAAGAGTCAGTACATTTATGAGTCACTACATAAGTACTACATTGAGTAACAGAACATACTATACACTATACAAGAGAACATACTATACACTATACAAGAGAACATACTATACACTATACAAACCTTAAATACTAAAACAGAATGTGACATACTACTTTTCAATAGGACACTTCATTGTGCTATCACCGTGTAACCAGAGTCTCCTGTAGGGAGAGCGGGCATTATGTGTATAGATCTATACGGGACAGACACTCCCACATCCCGACTGCTAGCTACAGTCCGAGCCGATAAGGCCCAGGGGTGACAAAATGTCGCCATACTACGTGTGACATGGAGGGTCATCAGTTATTCAGCCGTCGATCAGCATGGTTACATACGAGTTCACATTCAAACCTTTAATTAACCTTTTAAGAATTAAAGGTAAAACGGACTCCCCGAGTTGTATTATACATTAAATACTACCTGGGGTCTGCATTTTCATTACTATTGGATAGCAGTGACACTGCTAGGGTGAAACACTATTTTCCCTATTACATATCTTTTGTAATCACATTATCTGAGTAAAGTCAAAAACTATACTTTCATACTGTTAGTTTCACTAGGGAAAGACTCTAACATTTTACAAAAGAACAATTATACGAACAACCGGGTCTTGGTAGAAGACTACCTTTTTACTGGAAAACATAGGGTTTTCTAGGGAGCATACTAATTAAAAAACATTTGAAAACAATTACTACACTACATTGTTGTTAACATTTTATACAAGCAATGACACTAAATACTTATGAACTCATCAGCTTTATGCTGATACTCGCTTTCAAAATAACTTGTATTCTCAGGTCATCAGTAGACAGGTACAAATGAAGCTTTTGAGAAGATGGAGCACATACAAGACTCATCTTTTATTTTGATTATACTTTTGGTGTTTTACAAACTATACAGAACACGCTTGTATTACAATTATTATATTAGTGCAATGGATGTTGTTGCTTGTCTTTACTATTATGCATTGTTGTGATACTGTACATGACGTCCTCCACCAGAACGTTTCCGCCGTTCTTGGTTTTGGGGTGTGACAGATTGGTATCAGAGCACTGTTTATAGTGAATCAAGTATATCAAACCATAAAAGATATACGAACTATAAACTCATCGGGATTAAAACACTCTGACCAAGAATATATACTTTTAAATAATAAAATATTTAACTAAGTATATATATACATCTATTCATACCAGGTCAGTATCATACTAGAACAGAACAAAAGTATTATGATTGTTGAACATCACAATTAGGTTTAGAGACATATAGTCAAACCTAAGGGGATATAGCCTGATCAACTATATTTTCTGAGGAGTGACTAGCATGTGCCTAAGAATGATTGTCATGTTGCAACAAGTCTAAAAACTTACCAACACTACCACAACGAGAACATTAGAACAGAATACCATAGGGGTATTCTACATTACTGTAGATTACATATGTGAGAACTAAAAAGGTCGTTACTAGTAGGGCAATAATTGCTAAGTGGGTACTCTAAGGTTACATGCAACTAAGGCGCTATAGACTCAGAATCTGTGATCTTTGCTTTACTTCCTGTTCCTTGTTTGGTTGTGGATTTAGAGTTAGGGTCACCTATTCGAAGGTCTATCCTGTTTTGGTTGCATGTAATTGGTATGCACTATGCAAGTATTGAGTCAACTAATAACGATCATCTTATAAGTATCTTAGGTTAGTACGTCTATTAACTATCCCTTCTATTTCCTCGCATAGATACCATGGCTGACTAAAGGGTTTGCCCAAAGGGTGTCCGTCGCCAGTGGAAGATTATCTGCTCATCCTCTCTCTCTTCTTAAAAGAATAGCCTTCCTCTTCAGTATCTCTGTTTCACTTGTCTGTAAACATTCCTAACCTTGAAAGTACTCTAACTAGACTACTAAACTGCCAACATTTTCCTTTATGGTTTGATGTAAGACCTACTGTTAGGTCATTCTTCCTGAACTCATTGTACATCATTAATACCAGTAATATTGGTAGTTGTCTAATCTATGGGAAAGGCTGTGCTTTTGCATTTCCCTACTCTATTGTTATGACTCTATCTGATATTTGGACTGTGGCGATTTAGTCCATGGAACACACTCATCATACTCACAATCGATTCTTACTATTATCATCATTTCTATCAATTTTCAGTAAAAGATGCCGCCTCGTCCTCGTCCGACCAGGGGCAGACCTGCAACTCAAACTCCACCACCACCACCTCCTCCGCAGTTCGATGCGGTTATGTTCCAAGCAGTTGTGACCGCAGCTGTAAATGCGGCCATGGCTCAAGTAAATTCTGGTGGCGCCAGTGGAGGTGGAATGGGCACTATCTCTAGCCATGGTGAAACCCAACCACGTGCACGAGAGTGCACATATAAAGATTTCATCAGCTGCAAACCTACATACTTCAATGGAACCAGAGGGATCCTTGCACTGTCCCAATGGATCGAAAGAACAGAAGCAATCTTCGAGATGTGCTCGTGCCCTGAGGAAAGCAAGATAAAATTTGCTGCTTGCACCTTCACCCAAAGGGCCCTGACGTGGTGGAATGGCCATGTCAAATCCCTCACACTAGTAACAGCCAACGCCATGGGCTGGGACACACTGAAGGACCTTATGACAAGGGAGTACTGCCCGAGGGGCGAAATTTAGAAGCTCGAGGAGGAACTCTGGAACCTCAAAATGCAGGGTTCCGACATAGTGGCTTATACAGCCAGGTTCTGCGACCTGGTGGCTCTATGTCCTAACACGGTCCCCACCAAAAACAAAAAGATCGAAAGATACATCTGGGGTCTGGTGCCCCTGTATCGTGGGAATGTTCTAGCCTCCAACCTTGCGACCTTTGATAGTGCCAAGGAAATGGCCCAAAGGGTCATCGACCATGAAACTCCTTCTACTCCATCAACAACTACAACCACTACCACAACACCAACCAACGCAACCGACAACAAAAGGAAGCGTGGGGATCGAAGGAAGGACAAATCACATCAATCCTCTTCCAAGAATCAACAGACAGTGGCTGTCCATGCTGCCACTACTCCTGTTGTCCCTGTACCAACCAAAACATATGCGGGGAACCTACCCAAGTGCACTAAATGCTCTTTCCATCACAACGGCCCCTGTCGTGAAATGCACTGCACCAATTGCGACCGCAAGGACCATACCATCCGGTTTTGCAGAGCACCTCCCAAACCTATCACCCAGGTCCCTAGTGCAGGAGTAAGCCAGGCCTGCTACGGGTGCGGCGAGGCAGGACACTTCAAAAGAAACTGCCCTAAATCTGGGAATGCGGGATGAGCGGGAAGACTACTTGCTATTGGCCACAATGAGGCCATGGCAGACCCCACGGTAGTCACGGGTACGTTCCTTCTCAATAACTCTTATGCTTGTATCCTATTCGATAGTGGGGCAGAAAGAAGTTTCGTAAACCAAAACTTTAAAGACCTACTTAAACAATCACCGCAAACACTAAAAGAAACCTTCGTCGTAGAAATGGCTAACGGCAAGACAGAGGTTTCTCACGAGATTTACTTAGGTTGTTCCCTCACGCTAGATAATCATTCGTTCCCTATCGACCTCATACCAGTAGCTATCCAGAGTTTCGACATCATCATAGGCATGGACTGGCTGAGTCTTTATCGTGCCGACATTCTGTGCTTCGAAAAAGCAGTCCTCCTGAATCTACCGAATAACGAAACCTTGTTGATCTACGGAGACAAGTCCAGTATGAGCCTTCGTATCATCTCAAGTATTCAAGCCCAAAAGTACTTGCGTAAGGAATATCGTGCATTCCTGGCGCATGTTGTAGATACGAGCCAGAAAACAAAAGACCTAAAAGACCTCCCCGTAGTACGCGACTTCCCCAACATTTTTCCGGAAGAACTCCCAGGATTACCTCCACAACGTCAAGTCGAGTTCCGAATCGACTTAATTCCAGGAGCGACCCCCGTAGCCAAATCGCCCTATCGTCTAGCACCTGCTGAGATGCAAGAACTGTCCGGTCAACTTAACGAACTGCTCAGCAAGGGCTTTATAAGACCAAGCTTCTCACCCTGGGGAGCACCAGTCTTGTTCGTGAAGAAGAAAGACGGATCGTTCCGTATGTGCATCGACTATAGGGAACTCAACAAGCTTACAGTCAAAAATCGTTACCCTCTTCCTCACATAGACGATTTATTTGACCAACTGCAAGGGGCGAGCTACTTTTCCAAGATCGATCTAAGATCTGAGTATCACCAGTTACTAGTGCTTGAGGAGGATGTTCCGAAGACAGCCTTCCGAACTCGTTAAGGACACTACGAGTTCGTAGTGATGCCATTCGGACTGACCAATGCGCCCGCAGTATTCATGGACTTGATGAATAGAGTATGCCGTCCTTACTTGGATCAGTTCGTCATCATCTTTATTGATGATATACTTATCTACTCTCGAAGTAAGGAGGAGCATAGCGATCATTTACGACAAGTCCTAGGAACCTTACGATCAGAGAGGCTTTATGTGAAGTTCTCTAAATGCGAATTTTGGATCCGAAGAGTCGAATTCTTAGGACATGTGGTTAGCGAAGAGGGAATCCACGTGGACCCTACCAAAATTAAAGCCATCGAGAACTGGTCAGCACCAAAGAAGCCTACAAAAATTCGTCAATTTCTAGGCCTCGCTGGCTACTACCGCAGGTTCATTCAAAACTTCTCTCGAATTGTAAAACCTCTTATGACATTGACCTAGAAGGGTGTGGCCTTTGACTGGGAAGAGAAGCAAGAGAAGGCGTTCCAAACGCTGAAGCGAGCCTTGTGCACAGCACCGATATTGTCCTTCCCCGAAGGAACAGAAGACTTCGTGGTCTATTGCGATGCGTCAAACCAAGGGCTCGGCTGTGTTCTGATGCAACGAGGTAAGGTAATCGCCTACGCCTCAAGACAGCTGAAGACACACGAGGTCAACTACACCACACACGATCTCGAACTAGGGGCAGTTGTGTTTGCCCTAAAAATCTGGAGACACTACCTGTATGGTACAAAGAGCACCATCTTTACAGACCACAAAAGCCTGCAGCACATATTCAACCAGAATGAACTCAATATGAGATAACGACGGTGGGTAGAGCTACTTAATGACTACGAATGTGAAATTCATTATCATCCGGGTAAAGCCAACGTGGTAGCAGACGCCCTAAGGCGGAAAGAATATTCTGGTCGAAGAGTCAAGTCATTGACCATGACTATCCATTCGCATCTATCCGCACAAATTAAGGAGGCTCAGCTCGAAGCTTTGAAACCTAAAAATGTGGCGGGAGAATCCCTGCGAGGAATGGATAAGAACTTGGAAGCCAAGGGTGACGGAGCCTTATATCTCATGGACCGGATTTGGACACCGAAACACGGTGGCTTCAGAGACCTGGTTATGAAAGAAGCACACAACACTCGATATTCTGTCCACCCAGGTTCAGATAAGATGTATCTGGATCTCAAAAAGTCATACCGGTGGCCTAACATGAAAGCTGAGATTGCTACCTTCGTGAGTAAATGCCTTACTTGCGCTAAGGTCAAGGTCGAATACCAGAAACCATCAGGTCTACTCCATCAACCGGAGATACCTGAATGGAAGTGGGAGCGGATCACTATGGACTTCATAACCAAGCTACCCACGACAACGGTTACGCTTGACACCATATGGGTCATCGTCGACAGATTAACCAAGTCTGCACACTTCCTGCCTATCAAAGAAACAGACAAGATGGAGAAGCTTACAAGAACATACATTAGGAAGATCGTACGACTGCATGGTGTTCCTATATCTATTATCTCCGATAGAGATAGTAGATTCACTTCGAGGTTCTGGCAGTCACTGCAAAGTTCCCTAGGAACTAGGCTGGACATGAGTACAGCCTACCATCCACAGACCGACGGACAAAGTGAGAGAACTATCCAAACCTTGGAAGATATGATGCGAGACTGTGTGATCGACTTTGGGAAGGCGTGGGATACCCACTTACCTCTCGTCGAATTCTCCTACAACAACAGTTATCACACGAGCATCAAGGCTGCTCCATTTGAAGCCCTCTATAGCCGGAAGTGCAGATCCCCTCTGTGTTGGGCTGAAGTAGGTGACACTCAGTTAGCTAAAGGACGAGTTCCTGACAGCACTCTCACGGGTCCGGAGATCATTCGGGAAACGACAGAGAAGATCGTTCAGATTCGTGAACGATTGAAAGCCTCTAGAGACCGACAGAAAAGCTACGCAGACAAACGGAGCAAACCTTTGGAATTCCAGGTAGGAGACCGAGTCCTTTTGAAAGTCTCACCCTGGAAGGGCTTGATACGCTTCGGAAAGCGTGGAAAGCTAAATCCAAGATACATAGGGCCTTTTGAGATTCTCGCTAGAATCGGCCCCGTAGCTTACAAACTCAATCTACCCCGTGAACTCAGTAATGTACATCCTACCTTCCACGTCTCGAACTTGAAAAAGTGCCTATCCGGCGAGACTCTTGTAATCCCACTCGACGAGATCGAGATCAACGAGAGCCTCAACTTCGTGGAAGAACCTGTAGAGATCATGGACCGAGAGGTCAAACGAACGAAACAAAGCCGCATCCCAATTATGAAGGTTCGCCGGAACGCCAAGCGAGGACCGGAATTCACATGGGAGCGCGAGGATCAAATGAAACATAAATATCCTCATCTTTTTACTTAGTTGTTTTGTAATAACTTAGTTGCTTGAACTCTAATTTTGGGACGAAATTCCCTCTAGCGGGGGGATGATGTGACAACCCGAAATTTTCAGTGTATAAACTTTACAGTCAAACACTACAAATAATAGTTAAATTCATTTTTGGAGAATTTTAGCTGGTTTAAAGTCCGTTTGGGTGTTTTATTTTATTTTCGTCAAACGAATAAATAAAAGGAAGTATCGTTATGAGTGAGGTGTAACAATTTAACATTTTAACACCTTAACAAGGTGTTTACGGCCAAACTTTGGGAGTTTGGTCCGTAAACTCCCTCTTGACCATGAACTCATGCTTAAGGCATGAGTTTACCCTTATTCCCTCACTTCCTCACTTTACACCTTCAAGTTCAAGAACACCCACCACTTTTCTCTCAAGTATCATCACACACTTCTTCCAAATCCTCCAAAATGTAAGTTTTTCTTCACTTGTTTTGTTGTTATAACACCTTATCTAATGTTTATACATCATTTCATCCATGAATCCTTCATTTTTACTTAGATCTTCAAGTGTTCTTCAAAACACCAAGAACACACACTAGTGTTCTTGGCCCTTAAACACTCTTACAAGCTTCCTATAAGTAAGTACACTCTTCCTAACTAGTTGCTTGCTTAGAATACTTGCTAAACCCTTGAAGAACATCAAAAACCCTCAAGAACACTTGTGTTTACGGTCAAGGGATATCCTTGAACCGTAAACACCATCTAATGGTGTTTAAGTGCCCCTAACACCTCCTAAGGCTTGGATATTGGACTAGAACCTTGCATCCATGAACTAGAAACCACAAAACATGAAATGGTTGGAGTAACCATGAGTTTACGGCCGTAAACTCATGGGTTTACGACCGTAAACTCCCAAGGAGTGGTCCAAGGACCGTAAACTCCAAAGATGGGCCATTTTGTGCCCTAAACCCTTCCTAAGCCTTTGATTCAACCCTAGAACACTTCCTTGAGGGGGTTTTGACCAAAAACCGTAAACTCATGTATTGGTGCCAAATGGGAGGTAAACTCCAATGTGAGTCCATACTATCCTTAGATACAACCCTTTAGCACTCCCAACACTTGAAACTAAGTGTTTCCAAGTATTAGAGTGTCTTTACTTGATTAATTAGTTGTTAAATGACTAATTAGACACATTTGTGTGTCACTACATGTCACATAGGATCCGTGTATGTGTTTAAGTCCTCACATGACACCTAGCATCCTACCCGGCACTTCCATCCAAACCACTCACTGCAGGTGAGTTCATACCCCTAAATTAACCTTTTAAATGATTTTAAATGCTTTTATGGGGGGGATACAAGTTAAACATTTCTAGTTATTGCTTTAATCACATGTGATTAATAACTAGAACAAACAGAAAGATTTACTACTACTTTCAAATTGTTATCAAACTTATGGATTTTCAAGCTTTCAAACCTTTTTACTAAACTCTTTTGATGCTAAAACTGTTTTCAAACTCTCTTATATTTGTAATACTTTCAAATCAATGTCTACACCAGTATATTTATATAAGTAAGACTTGGCGGACTTAGGACTGATAGCTCACCTTACTTCCTGTTCCATGTTTGGTTGTGGACTTAGGGTATCCTATTATCTGTCCGAATGTCGTTGATTTCTTAGTTATATATCATATATATATATATATATATATATATATATATATATATATATATATATATATATGTTAGATATAAAGGATTTCACTTCATTTCAATACCTTTGTGTAACAAAGTCATCCAAACAACCTTACTATCTAACTATTATAGGTATAGTTAAGGGATTACTACTCACTACTACTATTACAACGACCCATACAAGAGTCAGTACATTTATGAGTCACTACATAAGTACTACATTGAGTAACAGAACATACTATACACTATACAAGAGAACATACTATACATTATACAAGAGAACATACTATACACTATACAAGAGAACATACTATGCACTATACCAACCTTAAATACTAAAACAGAATGTGACATACTACTTCTCGATACGACACTTTATTGTGCTATCACCGTGTAACCAGAGTCTCCTGGAGGGAGAGCGGGCATTATGTGTATAAATCTATACGGGACAAACACTCCCACATCCCGACTGCTAGCTACAGTCCGAGCCGATAAGGCCCAGGGGTGACAAAATGTCACCATACTACGTGTGACCTGGAGGGTCATCAGTTATTCAGCCGTCGATCAGCATGGTTACATACGAGTTCACATTCAAACCTTTAATTAACCTTTTAAGAATTAAAGGTAAAACGGACTCCCCGAGTTGTATTATACATTAAATACTACCTGGAGTATGCATTTTCATTACTATTGGATAGCAGTGACACTGCTAGGGTGAAACACTATTTTCCCTATTACATATCTTTTGTAATAACATTATCTGAGTGAAGTCAAAAACTATACTTTCATACTGTTAGTTTCACTAGGGAAAGACTCTTACATTTTACAAAAGAACAATTATACGAACAACCGGGTCTTGGTAGAAGACTACCTTTTTACTGGAAAACATAGGGTTTTCTAGGGAGCATACTAATTACAAAACATTTGAAAACAATTACTACACTACATTGTCGTTAACATTTTTATACAAGCAATGACACTAAATACTTATGAACTCATCAGCTTTATGCTGATACTCGCTTTCAAAATAACTTGTATTCTCAGGTCATCAATAGACAGGTACAGATGAAGCTTTTGAGAAGATGGAGCACATACAAGACTCATCTTTTGTTTTGATTATACTTTTGTTGTCTTACAAACTATACAGAACACGCTTGTATTACAATTATTATATTAATGCAATGGATGTTGTTGCTTGTCTTTACTATTATGCATTGTTGTGATACTGTACATGACGTCCTCCACCTCAGAAGGTTTCCGCCATTCTTGGTTTTGGGGTGTGACATGCAGTATCATAACAAAGCATATTAGTAAACAAGCAACAACGTCCATTGCATTAATAGAATAATTTTAATACAAACGTGTTCTGTATAGTATGTAAGACACCAAAAATGCATGATCAAAATAAGAGATGGGTCTTGTATGTGCTCCATCTTCTCAAAAGCTTCATTGGTACCTGCCTACTGATGACCTGAGAATACAAGTTATTTTGAAAGAGTTTATCAGCATAACGCTGGTGAGTTCATAAATGTTTAGTGTCATTGCTTGTATAAATATGTTTGTGACAACGTAGTGTAAATGTTCATAGTTGTTTGTAAATGTTTGTAAGTAGTCGAACTCCCTAGAAAATCCTATATTTTCTTCTGAAATGTAGTCTTTTACCAAGACCCGACTGTTTGTATGTTTGTTCCTTATGTAGTGTAAGAGTTTTCCCCAGTGAAACTATCATTATAAAAATATAGTTTACTTAAATGAGTATGTGACAGAATCACAAAGTAAATGTCATAGGAAAATAATGTTTTACCTCAGTAGTGACACTGCTGGTCATAAAGTGATGAAATACAGACTCCAGGTAGTACTAAATGTGCAGTACACCTCGGGGAGTCTAAAGTAGTAAATATGTAGACTTCAGGTGGTATCAAATGAACGATACGCCTCGGAAAGTCTAGAGAAATGAAATGCAGACTCCAGGTAGTATTAAATGAACAATACACCTCGGGGAGTCCGTTTGCCTTTAATTCTTAGTTAGTTAATTAAAGGATTGAATGTGAACTCGTATGTAATCATGCTGATCGACGGCTGAATAACTGATGACCCTCCGGTGTCATATGTAGTGAGGTAACATTCTGTCACCCCTTGGCCTTATCGGTTGGGACTGTAGCTAGCAGTCAGGGTGTGGGAGTGTCTGTCCCGTATAGATCTATACACACAATGCCCGCTCTCCCTCCAAGAGACTCTGGTTACACGGTGATACCACAATGAAGTGTCGTATCGAAAGTAGTATGTCACATTCTTTTTATAGTATTCAAATGTTTATCTAGTATGTCATAGTGTAGTGATGTTTTCTATGTACTAGTATATAGTATATTCTCTTGTAGAGTGTATAGTGTGTTCTTCTTGTATAGTGTATAGTGTGTTCTCTTGTATAGTGTATAGTGTGTATTGACTCATATCTGCATTGACTCCTGTATGTGTCGTTGCAATAGTAGTAGTGCGCAGTAACCCTTAACTATACCTATTATAGTTAAATAGTAATGTTGTTTGTATGCCTCTGTTACCCCAGAGGTACTGGACTGAAGTGAAAGTTTTATATCCAAACACATATATACTATATATAATTAAGAGTTCAACGACAGTCGGACAAATAACAGAATACCCTAAGTCCACAACCAAACAAGGAACAGGAAATAAGGTGAGCTATCAGTCCTAAGTCCTTCAAGCCTTACTTATATAAATATATGGGTATGGATATGAGTTTGACAATAATGTAAGTTTAGAAGGGTTTGAAAACAGTTTTAGCATTTAAAATAGTTTAGTAAAAGGTTTTGAAATGCTTGAAATCCATAAGTTTGATAGAAACTTGGAAGTAATAGTAAATCTTTCTGTTTGTTATAGTCATTAATCACATGTGATTAATATAATAACTAGAATGTTTCAACTTGTATTCCCCCCCCCCCCATAAAAGCATTTAAAATCATTTCAAAGGTTGATTCAGGGGTATGAACTCACCTGCAGTGAGTGGTTCGGATTGAAGTGTTGGATAGGATGCTAAGTGTCAACTGAAGACTTGAGCACACACGGATCCTATTTAACATATAATGACACATATATGTATCTGATTAGTGTTTAGACAACTATTTAAGCAAGTAAGGACACCCTAGGACATGGAAAACCCCTTGCTTCAAGTGTTAGAAGCACATAGGGTTGCACCTAAGGGTTGATGGGCCTCTTATTGGAGTTTACGGCCCAAATGGTCTGGCCCATGAGTTTACTGCCCATGGGTTTACGGCCCATGGTGTTTACGGCCCATGGTGTTTACGGCCGTAAACTCATGTCTTCATGCCCCATTTTTGTGTGTTTAAGGTCCTACAAGTTTCCAGGAAGGTTTCTAGGCTAAAGGCTAAGCCTTAGGAAGAAGTTAGGGACCATATGCATACAACATTAGGGTTTACGGCCAAGGGAGATTGCCTTGGTCGTAAACTCTCTTCTGGGCACGATTTCTTGGTGTTCAAAGAGTGTTTCTAGTATATAACAAGCTAGGGGTAGTGTACTTACGTAGTAGAAGCTTGAGGGAGTGGTTAGAGCCCAAAACACTAGTGTGTGTTCTTGGTGTTCTTGGTGTTCTTGGTGAAATGAAGAACACTTGAAGATCTACCCAAAGGAAGAGATTTCATGGACGAAATCAAGGGTGAATCAAGAAGAAAAGATGTATTAACTCGTTTATGGAAAGATTCACTTACCGGTTTGAAGATTTGGAGCAAAAACTTCAAGATCCTTGAGAGAGAATTCGAGTTCTAGGCTTGGAGAAGTGAAGAATGGGTGAAAAATGACTAAGGGTCGAATATATATGGGGGAGTTTACGGCCAGCCTGAGTCTACGGCCGTAAACCCATGACCTTGGCCATAAACTCCTCTTTTGAGGGTTTATGGCAAGGTTGATGGTTTACAACCCCTAATAGCACTTCCATTCACTTATTCCATTAATGTACTAAGCCCGGAATACTCAAACAGACTCTAATTAGTGCTAAAAGTTGGTAGAAACGAGTCTAACTTTTGATTGGATTGAATGGTGTGTACAAGATTGAAATTTCGGGTTGTCACATAATGGGTATTAATTACATCTTCAGCATTTAATATGCATTAATTACTTTCTTAAAATAACTAAAATGATTGGTCCAGAATCAATCATACATGCATACAATAGATAGTGAAAACATTTGAACCTAACTCTCTCTCTCTCTCTCTCTCTCAATATATATATATATATATATATATATATATTGAAGTAGTTGTATTTTATTTATATTTATTAACTGTGTTTCAATAAAATTCACTTTAAAGTTTATACACTAATATAATAAGATAAATAGTTTAATTTGTTGTTTTTATGAATTAACTCACACCATAGAATTTGATTATATACATGCACAGCTACAAAAAAAACATACAATTTATAAGTTAGTTTTAACTAGTGTCTTTGGGTTTTTTCTCAATCCTACACTAGCATTTGTTATAATTTCTCTTTCTCATATAACAGTTGCATACCACTACATCACCCACCCCGCTATATGTATCATCCTGCCATCTCGTTCTCCTCTCTCTCGTGATGAGTCGTTTTCGGGTAGTCGTGTTTTAATGAAAGAAGGAATTTTCACAATTTTAATTACATTTCATTGCGTAGTGGGAAGTCTTTACATTCTCGTCAGGAAAGTTCATGTCCACCTCCTTCTTCCCTCTACTTCCTGGTAAGTTCTAGCACTAAATCGATTTAGGGTTTTTATTTATTTCACGCCCTTTTGGATTCCCTCTATTTTGTTTCGATTTGATAGAGAAATTGTTAGGGAAACCCTTTTTTTGTATGGGTCTTGCTTGGAATCCGGCTTCTCCAATTCTCTCTTGGTTTATCTATGACACATGTTTCTATCTTTTTCTTCCTTTTTGAAATTATGGCATTTTATTGAGGCTTTCTATCAAATCCTTTTCCTTCAATGAAATAACAACGATTCTTCAGTTTGACACCTTCGAATTGTTCATGTAAGGATTAGCTACTCTTAATATTTGATTACGCAAGTTCGTCTCGTGTTTCTGCTTTCTGACACGGTTTATTGCCAAGGTTCGATTTTTGAACTGTTATTTTCGATCATTGAACTGTTATATTCAAATTTAAAATGTTCTAGAAAATGCCACGGTTCCAACACTCTTTCTGTGGCAGAATTTTGATCTGTTCTTGAAGATTCCATAATTCTCGAAATGTTAACGTTCAAATTCTTGTTATTTTCTTGTTGGAATTTCAATCTACCATCAGGTTATTTCATGTTCAATTTCTTGTCGGTTTATGATTATATATCTTTTGCTGATATTATAGTATATCTTTTGTTTATATGAAATTTATATTTATATAAAGTTATCATCCATACACACTATTATTTATTACCTCCTCGGATTAATCAAAATGAGCTCCGAGTATTAGACTAAAACTTTGATTATATGAAATATAAATTTGAAGAAAACTCTAATGAAAATCCATTATAGGCAAATTTAGGTTGTAGTGAAAGTATTGTTTTCTTCAAAAAATAACTACAAGTCTTTCATATGTTTTTTTAAAAGACATTGCATGTGGTCTTTGATGAGATGTGTTAATTGTCAATCACATGTATTTATTAAATTATAAAAATAAAACACCTATAATATATATATATATATATATATATATATATATATATATATATATATATACACCTTATTTGATATGTGTAACCACCCTATCTAATGGTTCTAGATTCAATAAAGTTATTGGGTGATTTTTTATTTTCAATATTATTGGTATCACTACTGGTACTATCGGTTTTTCGAGTAAATACCAAACCAAATTGGATTGTAAATATTTTTCGGGAACAATTATTAATCTATATACTCTTCTATTAAAAAATCATTAGACCCCAACCAGAATAGATAATATATATATATATATATATATATATATATATATATATATATATATATATATATATATATATATATATATATATTGAACTAGTTGTATATTATTTATATTTATTAAATGTGTTCTAATAAAATTCACTTCAAAGTTTATACACTAAAATACTAAGATGAATACGTTAATTTGTTGTTTTTATAAATTAACTCACACCATTGAATTTGATTTTATACATGCACAACTACAAAGAAAACATACAATTTATAAGTTAGTTTTAACTAGTGTCTTTAGGTTTTTTCTCAGTCCTACCCTAGCATCTGTTATAATTTCTCTCTCATATAACAGTTGCATACCACTACATCACCGACCCCACTATATGTATCATCCAGCCATCTCGTTCTCCTCTCTCTCAAGTTGAGACATTTTCTAGTAGTGGTGTTTTAATGAAAGAGAGAAATTTCATAATTTTAATTACATTTCATTGTGTAGTAGGAAGGAATGGACATTTTTTTCAGGAAAGTTCATGTCCACCACCTCCTTCCCTCTGCTTCCCGGTAAGTTCTAGCACTAAATCGATTTAGGGTTTTTATTTATTTCATACCCTTTTAGATTCCCTCTATTTTGTTTCGATTTGATAGAGAGATTGTTAGAGAAACCCCTATTTTGTATGGGTCTTGCTTGGAATCCGACTTCTCCAATTCTCCTCTTGGTTTATCTATGACACATGTTTCTATCTTTCTCTTCATTTTCGAAATTAGGGCGTTTTATTGAGGTATTCTAATAAATCCTTTTCCTTCAACGAAATAACAACAATTCTTCAATTTAACACCTTCGAATTATTCATGTAAGGATTAGCTACTCTTATTATTTGATTATGCAAGTTCGTCTCGTGTTTTTGTTTTCTGACACGGTTCATTGCCAAGGTTCGATTTTTGAACTGTTATTTTCGATCATTGAACTGTTATATTCAAATTTGAAATGTTCTAGAAAATGCCACGGTTCCAACACTCTTTCTGTGGTAGAATTTTGAACTGTTCTTGAAGATTCCACAATTCACGAAATGTTAATGTTCAAATTCTTGTTATTTTCTTGTTGAAATTTCAATCTACCAACAGGTTATTTCATGTTCAATTTCTTGTCGGTTTCTGATTATACATCTTTATTGATATTATATTATATCTTTTGTTTATATGAAAGTAATATTTATATAAAGTTATCATCCATACACACTAATATTATTACCTCCTCAGATTAATAAAAATGAGATCCGAGTATTAGAGTAAATTTTGATTATAAGAAATATAAATTTGAAGAAAACTCTAATGAAAATCCATAATAAGCAAATTTTAGGTTTTAGTGTAAGTATTGTTTTCTTCAAACAATAACTACAAGTCTTTCATATGTTTTTTTAAAAGACATAACATGTGGTCTTTGATTAAAAGACATAGCATGTGGTCTTTGATGACTTTGTTAATTGTCAATCACATATATTTATTAAATGATAAAAACAATACACACCTGTGTGTGTGTATATATATATATATATATATATATATATATATATATATATATATATATATATATATAACGATTTGATAGGTGTAACCACCCTATCTTATGGTTCTAGATTCACTAAGGTTATTGGGTGATTTTTTTTTTCTATATTATTGGTATCATTACCTATACTATCAGTTTTCGGGTAAATACCAAACCAGATTGGAATATATATATATATATATATATATATATATATATATATATATATATATATATATATATATATATATATATATATATATATATATATATATATATATATATGGTTAGGTTATTTTATTTTCACTATCTATTGTGTGCATGTATGATTGATTTTGGACCAATTATTTTCGTTATTTTAAGAAAGTAATTAATGCATATTACATGTTCAAGATATAATGGGTATTAATTACATCTTCGGCATTTAATATGCATTAATTACTTTCTTAAAATAACTAAAATGATTGGTCCAGAATCAATCATACATGCATACAATAGATAGTGAAAACATTTGAACCTAACTCTTTCTCTCTATATATATATATATATATATTTATATATATATATATATATATATATATATATATATATATATATATATATATATATTGAACTAGTTGTATTTTATTTATATTTATTAACTGTGTTTCAATAAAATTCACTTTAAAGTTTATACACTAATATAATAAGATAAATAGTTTAATTTGTTGTTTTTATAAATTAACTCACACCATTGAATTTGATTATATACATGCACAGCTACAAAAAAAACACACAATTTATAAGTTAGTTTTAACAAGTGTCTTTGGGTTTTTTCTCAGTCCTACACTAGCATTTGTTATAATTTCTCTTTCTCATATAACAGTTGCATACCACTACATCACCACCCCACTATATGTATCATCCTGCCATCTCGTACTCCTCTCTCTCCCGATGAGTCGTTTTCTAGTAGTGGTGTTTTAATGAAAGAAGGAATTTTCACAATTTTAATTACATTTCATTGCGTAGTGGGAAGGAATAGACATTCTCTTTAGGAAAGTTCATGTCCACCTCCTTCTTCCCTCTACTTCCTGGTAAGTTCTAGCACTAAATCGATTTAGGGTTTTTATTTATTTCACGCCCTTTTGGATTCCCTCTATTTTCTTTCGATTTGATAGAGAAATTGTTAGGGAAACCCTTTTTTTGTATGGGTCTTGCTTGGAATCGGGCTTCTCCATTTCTCTCTTGGTTTATCTATAACACATGTTTCTATCTTTTTCTTCCTTTTTGAAATTATGGCATTTTATTGAGGCTTTCTATCAAATCCTTTTCCTTCAACGAAATAACAACGATTCTTCAGTTTAACACCTTCGAATTGTTCATGTAAGGATTAGCTACTCTTCCTTCAGCGAAAGTTATTGGGTGATTTTTTATTTTCAATATTATTGGTATCATTACTGGTACTATCGGTTTTTCGGGTAAATACCAAACCAAATTGGATTGTAAATATTTTTCGGGAACAGTTATTAATCTATATACTCTTCTATTAAAAAATCATTAGACCCCAACCAAAATAGATAATATATATATATATATATATATATATATATATATATATATATATATATATATATATATATATATATATTCAACTAGTTGTATATTATTTATATTTATTAAATGTGTTCTAATAAAATTCACTTCAAAGTTTATACACTAAAATACTAAGATGAATAGTTTAATTTGTTGTTTTTATAAATTAACTCACACCATTGAATTTGATTTTATACATGCACAACTACAAAGAAAACATACAATTTATAAGTTAGTTTTAACTAGTGTCTTTAGGTTTTTTCTCAGTTCTACCCTAGCATCTGTTATAATTTCTCTCTCATATAACAGTTGCATACCACTACATCACCGACCCCGCTATAAGTATCATCCAACCATCTCGTTCTCCTCTCTCTCCAGTTGAGACATTTTCTGGTAGTGGTGCTTTAATGAAAGAGGGAAATTTCACAATTTTAATTACATTTCATTGTGTAGTAGGAAGGAATAGACATTTTTTTTCAGGAAAGTTCATGTCCACCACCTCCTTCCCTCTGCTTCCCGGTAAGTTCAAGCACTAAATCGATTTAGGGTTTTTATTTATTTCACGCCCTTTTAGATTCCCTCCATTTTGTTTCGATTTGATAGAGAGATTGTTAGAGAAACCCCAATTTTGTATGGGTCTTGTTTGGAATCTGACTTCTCAAATTCTCCTCTTGCTTTATCTATGACACATGTTTCTATCTTTTTCTTCATTTTCGAAATTAGGGCATTTTACTGAGGTATTCTAATAAATCCTTTTCCTTCAACGAAATAACAACAACTCTTCAATTTAACACCTTCGAATTATTCATGTAAGGATTAGCTACTCTTATTATTTGATTATGCAAGTTCGTCTCGTGTTTTTGTTTTCTGACACGGTTCATTGCCAAGGTTCGATTTTTGAACTGTTATTTTTCGATCATTAAACTGTTATATTCAAATTTGAAATGTTCTAGAAAATGACACGGTTCCAACACTCTTTCTGTGGTAGAATTTTGAATTGTTCTTGAAGATTCCATAATTCTCGAAATGTTAAGGTTCAAATTCTTCTTATTTTCTTGTTAAAATTTCAATCTACCATCAGGTTATTGCATGTTCAATCTAAAACTTTGATTATAAGAAATATAAATTTGAAGAAAACTCTAATGAAAATCCATAATAAGCAAATATTAGGTTTTAGTGTAAGTATTGTATTCTTCAAACAATAACTACAAGTCTTTCATATGTTTTTTTAAAAGACATAACATGTGGTCTTTGATTAAAAGACATATCATGTGGTCTTTGATGGTTGTGTTAATTGTCAATCACATGTATTTACTAAATGATAAAAACAATACACCTATATATATATATATATATATATATATATATATATATATATATATATATATATATATATATATATATACTATTTGATAGGTGTAACCACCCTATCTTATTGTTCTAGATTCAATAAAGTTATTGGGTGATTTTTTTCTATATTATTGGTATCATTACCTATACCATCGGTTTTCGGGTAAATACCAAACCAAATTGGATTGTAAATATTTTTCCGTAACAATTATTAATCTATATACTCTCCTATTAAAAAATTATTTAACCCCAAGCAAAATAGATTATATATATATATATATATATATATATATATATATATATATATATATAACTAGTTGTATATTATTTATATTTATTAACTATGTTCCAATGAAATTCACTTTAAAGTTTATACACTAATATAATAAGATAAATAATTTAATTTGTTGTTTTTATAAATTAACTCACACCATTGAATTTGATTATATAGATGCACAGCTACAAAGAAAACATACAATTTATAAGTTAGTTTTAACTAGTGTCTTTGGGTTTTTTCTCAGTCCTATACTAGCATTTGTTATAATTTCTCTCTGTCATATAACAGTTGCATACCACTACATCACCCACCCCGCTATATGTATCATCCAGCCATGTCGTTCTCCTCTCTCTCCAGCTGAGACGTTTTCTGGTAGTGGTGTTTTAATGAAAGAGGGAAATTTCACAATTTTAATTACATTTCATTGCATAGTGGGACGGAATAGACATTTTCTACAGGAAAGTTTATGTCCACCTCCTTCTTCCCTCTGCTTCCTGGTAAGTTCTAGCACTATATCGATTTAGGGTTTTTATTTATTTCACGCCCTTTTGGATTCCCTCTATTTTGTTTCGATTTGATAGAGAAATTGTTAGATAAACCCCTATTTTGTATGGGTCTTGCTTGGAATCCGACTTCTGCAATTATCCTCTTGGTTTATCTATGACACATGTTTCTATCTTTTTCTTCCTCTTTGAAATTAGGGCATTTTATTGAGGCTTTCTATCAAATCCTTTTCCTTCAACGAAATAACAACGATTCTTCAGTTTAACACCTTCGAATTGTTCATGTAAGGATTAGCTACTCTTAATATTTGATTACGCAAGTTCATCTCGTGTTTCTGCTTTCTGACACGGTTTATTGCCAAGGTTCGATTTTTGAACTGTTATTTTCGATCATTGAACAGTTATATTCAAATTGGAAATGTTCTAGAAAATTCCACGGTTCCAACACTCTTTCAGTGGAAGAATTTTGAACTGTTCTTGAAGATTCCACAATTCTCGAAATGTTAAGGTTCAAATTCTTGTTATTTTCTTGTTGGAATTTCAATCTACCATTAGGTTATTTCATGTTCTATTTTTTGTCGGTTTCTGATTATTTATCTTTGATTGATATTATAGTATATCTTTTGTTTATATGAAAGTTATATTTATATAAAGTTATCATCCATACACACTAATATTTATTATCTCCTCGGATTAATAAAAATGAGCTCCGAGTATTATACTAAAACTTTGATTATATGAAATATAAATTTGAAGAAAACTCTAATGAAAATCCATAATAGGCAAAATTTAGGTTGTAGTGTAAGTATTGTTTTCTTCAAAAAATAACTACAAGTCTTTCATATGTTTTTTTAAAAGACATAGGATGTGGTCTTTGATGAGCTGCGTTAATTGTCAATCACATGTATTTATTAAATTATAAAAACAATACACCTATAATATATATATATATATATATATATATATATATATATATATATATATATATATATATATATATACTATTTGATAGGTGTAACCACCCTATCTCATGGTTCTAGATTCAATAATGTTATTGGGTAATTTTTATTTTCAATATTATTGGTATCATTACCGGTATTATCGGTTATTCGGGTAAATACCAAACCAAATTGTATTGTAAATATTTTTCCGAAACAATTATTAATCTATATACTCTCCTATTAAAAAATCATTAGACCCTAACCAATATAGATTATATATATATATATATATATATATATATATATATATATATATATATATATATATATATATATATATATATATATATATATATATATATATATTGAACTAGTTGTATATTATTTATATTTATTAACTGTGTTCTAATAAAATTCACTTCAATTTATAAGTTAGTTTGAACTAGTATCTTTGGGTTTTTTCTCAGTCCTACCCTAGCATCTGTTATAATTTCTCTATCATATAACAGTTGCATACCACTACATCTCCCACCCTGCTTTATGTATCATCTAACCATCTTGTTCTCCTCTCTCCTGCTGAAACGTTTTTTTGGTGGTCGTGTTGTAATGAAAGAGGGAAATTTCACAATTTTACTTACATTTCATCGCGTAGTGGGAAGGAATAGACATTTTCTTCAGGAAAGTTCATGTCCACGTCCTCCTTCCCTTTGCTTCGAGGTAAGTTCTAGCTCTAAATCGATTTATGGTTTTTATTTATTTCACGCCCCTTTGGATTCCCTCTCTTTTGTTTCGATTCGACAGAGAAATTGTTAGAAAAACCCCTACTTGGTATCGATGTTGCTTGTAATCCGACTTATCCAATTCTCTATTGGTTTATCTATGACACATGTTTCTATCTTTTTCTTCCTTTTTGAAATTAGGGAATTTTATTGAGTCTTTATATCAAAGCCTTTTCCTTCAACGAAATAACAACGATCTTCAGTTTAACACCTTCGAATTGTTCATGTAAGGATTAGCTACTCTTAATATTTGATTACACAAGTTCATCTCGTGTTTCTGTTTTCTGACACAGTTCATTGTCGAGGTTCAATTTTTGAACTGTTAG
The DNA here is from genome assembly GCF_052849685.1 of Lactuca virosa. Classification (NCBI taxonomy): domain Eukaryota; kingdom Viridiplantae; phylum Streptophyta; class Magnoliopsida; order Asterales; family Asteraceae; genus Lactuca; species Lactuca virosa. The sequence continues at coordinate 138,132,230 of NC_136428.1, read as the reverse complement.
ATTTGTTATATTCGAATTTGAAATGTTCTAGAAAATGCCATGATTCCAAAACTCTCTCTATGGAAGAATTTAGAACTGTTCTTGAAGATTCCACAATTCTCGAAATGTTAAGGTTCAAATTCTTGTTATTTTCTTGTTGGAATTTCAATCTACCATCAGGTTATTTCATGTTCAATTTCTTGTCGGTTTCTGATTATATATCTTTTATTGATATTATAGTATATCTTTTGTTTATATGAAAGTTATATTTATATAAAGTTATCATCCATACACAGTAATATTTATTACCTCCTCGGATTAATAAAAATGAGCTCCGGGTATTAGACTAAAACGTTGATTATAAGAAATATAAATTTGAAGAAAACTCTAATGAAAATCCATAATAGGCAAATTTTATGTTTTAGTGTAAGTATTGTTTTCTTCAAACAATAACTACAAGTCTTTCATATGTTTTTCTAAAAGACATAACATGTGGTCTTTGATTAAAAGACATAGCATGTGGTCTTTGATGACTGTGTTAATTGTCAATCACATATATTTATTAAATGATAAAAACAATACACACCTGTGTGTATATATATATATATATATATATATATATATATATATATATATATATATATATATATATATATATATATATATATATACTATTTGATAGGTGTAACCACCCTATGTTATGGTTCTAGATTCACTAAAGTTATTGGGTGATTTTTTTCTATATTATTGGTATCATTACCTATACTATCGGTTTTCAGGTAAATACCAAACCAAATTGGATTGTAAATATTTTTTCGTAACAATTATTAATCTATATACTCTTCTATTAAAAAATTATTTGACCCCAACCAAAATAGATTATATATATATATATATATATATATATATATATATATATATATATATATATATATATATATATATATTGAAGTAGTTGTATATTATTTACATTTATTAAATGTGTTCCAATGAAATTCACTTTAAAGTTTATACACTAATATAATAAGATAAATAGTTTAATTTGTTGTTTTTATAAATTAACTCACACCATTGAATTTGATTATATACATGCACAGCTACAAAGAAAACATACAACCTATAAGTTAGTTTTAACTAATGTCTTTGGGTTTTTTCTCAGTCCTACACTTGCATTTGTTATAATTTCTCTCTCCCATATAACAGTTGCATACCACTACATCACCCACCCCGCTATATGTATCATCCAGCCATCTCGTTCTCCTCTCTCTACAGCTGAGAAGTTTTCTGGTAGTGGTGTTTTAATGAAAGAGGGAAATTTCACAACTTTAATTACATTTCATTGCGTAGTGGGAAGGAAGAGACATTTTCTTCAAGAAAGTTCATGTCCACCTCCTCCTTCCCTCTGTTTCCTGGTAAGTTCTAGCACTAAATCGATTTAGGGTTTTTATTTATTTCATGCTATTTTGGATTCCCTCTATTTTTTTTCGATTTGATAGAGAAATTGTTAGAGAAAACCCTATTTTGTATGGGCCTTGCTTGGAATTAGGCTTTACCTATTCTCTTCTTGGTTTATCTTTGACACGTGTTTCTATAGTTTTCTTCCTCTTTGAAATTAGGGCATTTTATTGAGGCTTTCAATCAAATCCTTTTCGTTCAACGAAATAACAACGATTCTTCAGTTTAACACCTTCGAATTGTTCATGTAAGGATTAACTATTCTAAATTTTTTATTACGCAAGGTCATCTCGAGTTTCTGATTTCTGATACAGTTTATTGCCAAGGTTTGATTTTTGAACTGTTATTTTCGATCATTGAACTGTTTATATTCAAATTTGAAATGTTCTAGAAAATGTCACGGTTCCAACACTCTTTCAGTGGCAGAATTTTGAACTGTTCTTGAAGATTCTACAATTCACGAAATGTTAAGGTTCAAATTCTTGTTATTTTCTTGTTGGAATTTCAATCTACTATCAGGTTGTTCAATTTCTTGTCGGTTTCTGATTATATATCTTTTATTGATATTATAGTATATTTTTTGTTTATATGAAAGTTATATTTATATAAAGTTATCATCCATACATAGTAATATTTATTACCTCCTCGGATTAATAAAAATGAGCTTCGAGTATTAGACTAAAACTTTGATTATAAGAAATATAAATTTGAAGAAAACTCTAATGAAAATCCATAATAGGCAACATTTAGGTTTTAGTGTAAGTATTGTTTTCTTCAAACAATAACTACAAGTCTTTCATATGTTTTTTTAAAAGACATAACATGTGGTCTTTGATTAAAAGACATAGCATGTGGTCTTTGATGAGTATGTTAATTGTCAATCACATGTATTTATTAAATGATAAAAACAATACACCTATATATATATATATATATATATATATATATATATATATATATATATATATATATATATATATATACTATTTGATAGGTGTAACCACCCTATCTTATGGTTCTTGATTCACTAAAGTTATTGGGTGATTTTTTTTCAATATTGTTGGTATCATTACCTATACTATCGTTTTTCGGGTAAATACCAAACTAAATTGGATTGTAAATATTATTAATCTATATCCTCTCCTATTAAAAAATTATTTGACCCCAACCAAAATAGATTATATATACATATATATATATACATACATATATATCTATATATATATATATATATATATATATATATATATATTGAACTAGTTGTATATTATTTATATATATTAACTGTGTTCCAATGAAATTCACTTTAAAGTTTATACACTAATATAATAAGATAAATACTTTAATTTGTTGTTTTTATAAATTAACTCACACCATTGAATTTTATTATATACATGCACCGCTACAAAGAAAACATAAAATTTATAAGTTAGTTTTAACTAGTGTCTTTGGGTTTTTTCTCAGTCCTACACTAGCATTTCTTATAATTTCTCTCTCTCATATAACAGTTGCATACCACTACATCACCCACCCTGCTATATGTATCATCTAGCCATGTCGTTCTCCTCTCTCTCCAGCTGAGACTTTTTCTGGTAGTGGTGTTTTAATGAAAGAGGGAAAATTCACAATTTTAATTACATTTCATTGCGTAGTGGGAAGGAATAGACATTTTCTTCAGAAAAGTTCATGTCCACCTCCTCCTTCCCTCTGCTTCCGGGTAAGTTCTAGCACTAATTCGATTTAGGGTTTTTATTTATTTCATGCACTTTTGGATTCCTTCTATTTTGTTTCGATTTGATAGAGAAATTATTAGAGAAACCCCTATTTTGTATGGGTCTTGCTTGGAATCCGGCTTCTCCAATTCTCTCTTGGTTTATCTATGACACATGTTTCTATCTTTTTCTTCCTTTTTGAAATTAGGGCATTTTATTGAGGCTTTCTATAAAATCCTTTTCCTTCAACGGAATAACAACGATTCTTCAGTTTAACACCATCGAATTGTTCATGTAAGGATAAGCTACTCTTAATATTTGATTACGCAAGTTCATCTCGTGTTTCTGCTTTCTGACACGGTTTATTGCCAAGGTTCGATTTTTGAACTGTTATTTTCGATCATTGAACAGTTATATTCAAATTGGAAATGTTCTAGAAAATTCCACGGTTCAAATTCTTGTTATTTTCTTGTTGGAATTTCAATCTACCATCAGGTTATTTCATGTTCAATTTCTTGTCGGTTTTTGATTATATATCTTTTAATGATATTATAGTATATATTTTGTTTATATGAAAATTATATTTATATATAGTTATCATCCATACACACTAATATTTATTACCTCCTCCGATTAATAAAAATGAGCTCCGAGTATTAGACTAAAACTTTGATTATAAGAAATATAAATTTGAAGAAAACTCTAATGAAAATCCATAACAGCAAAATTTTATGTTTTAGTGTAAGTATTGTTTTCTTCAAACAATAACTACAAGTCTTTCATATGTTTTTTTAAAATATATAACATGTGGTCTTTGATTAAAAGATATAGCATGTGGTCTTTGATGACTATGTTAATTGTCAATCACATGTATTTATTAAATGATAAAAACATTACACCTATATATATATATATATATATATATATATATATATATATATATATATATATATATATATTATTTTGATTGGTGTAACCACCCTATCTTATGGTTCTAGATTAACTAAAGTTATTGGGTGATTATTTTTTCTATATTATTGGTATCATTACCTATACTATCGGTTTTCGGATAAATATCAAACCAAATTGGATTGTAAATATTTTTTCGTAACAATTATAAATCTATATACTCTCTTATTAAAAAATTATTTGACCTTAACCAAAATATTAAATATATATATATATATATATATATATATATATATATATATATATATATATATATATATATATATTGAACTAGTTGTATATTATTTATATCTATTAATTGTGTTCTAATAAAATTCATTTCAAAGTTTGTACACTAATATACTAAGACGAATAGTTTAATTTGTTGTTTTTATATATTAACTCACACCATTGAATTTGATTTTATACATGCACAACTACAAAGAAAACATACAATTTATAAGTTAGTTTTAACTAGTGTATTTGGGTTTTTTCTCAGTCCTACCCTAGCGTTTGTTATAATTTCTCTCTCATATAACAATTGCATACCACTACATTACCCACCCCGCTATATGTATCATCCATCCATCTCGTTCTCCTCTCTCGTGCTGAAACGTTTTTTTGGTGGTCGTGTTGTAATGAAAGACGGAAATTTCACAATTTTAATTACATTTCATTGCGTAGTGGGAAGGAATAGACATTTTTTTCCAGGAAAGTTATTGTCCACCTCCTCCTTCCCTCCCTCTGCTTCCAGGTGAGTTCTAGCACTAAATCGATTTAGGGTTTTTATTTATTTCACGCCCTTTTGGATTCCCTCTATTATAGTATATCTTTTGTTTATATGAAAGTTATATTTATATAAAGTTATCATCCATACACACTAATATTTATTACCTCCTCGGATTAATAAAAATGAGCTTTGAGTATTAGACTAAAACTTTGATTATAAGAAATATACATTTGAAGAAAACTCTAATGAAAATCCATAATAGGCAAATTTTAGGTTGTAGTGTAAGTATTGTTTTCTTCAAAAAATAACTACAAGTCTTTCATATGTTTTTTTAAAATACATAGCATGAGGTCTTTGATGACTGTGTTAATTGTCAATCACATGTATTTATTAAATGATAAAAACAATACACATGTGTGTGTGTGTTTGTATATATATATATATATATATATATATATATATATATATATATATATATAGAGATATATAGAGAGAGAGAGAGGTATGTTCAAATGTTTATCACATCTATTGTGTGCTAGAATGCACCAATAAGAATTTAATATTAATAATATGTATTTTAAATGTTATCCATGCATATAATTCATTTTTATAGAAACTAATTAAATTCTTCATTAATGTCAACAATAATATTCTTTCAGAATGAATTCATATCTAGAAGAATCAGAGTGTCTTCCAGCAGAATAAGAGTGTATTCTAGTAGAATACCCTCTCTTTCTTCATATTCCATGCAAGTTTATTGTATTTTAAATGAGTGAGTCCTGAAACAAAATACGAAGTCGTATACAAAACCTAGATGCGAATTTATTCTGAAAGAATGTTATTGCTGACATTAATGATAGATTTAATTAGTTTCCATAAAAGAGAGTTATAATTATAGATATCATTTAATATACATATAATTATGGAAATCATTTAATATCTATATTTATTTAATTAAATAATTATTTAATTTACTAAATTTCTATTGGTGCATTCTAGCACACAATAAATGTAAAAAACAAAATAACCTAGCCATATATATATATATATATATATATATATATATATATATATATATATATATATATATATATACTATTTGCTAGGTGTAACCACCCTATCTTATAGTTCTAGATTCACTAAAGTTATTGCGTGATTTTTTTTCTATATTATTAGTATCATTACCTAAACTATCGGTTTTTGAGTAAATACCAAACCAAATTGGATTGTAAATATTTTTCCGTAACAATTATAAATCTATATACTCTCTTATTAAAAAATTATTTGACCCCAACCAAAATAGATTATATATATATATATATATATATATATATATATATATATATATATATATATATATATATATATATATATATATATATATATTGAACTAGTTGTATATTATTTATATTTACTAACTGTGTTCTAATAAAATTCATTTCAAAGTTTTTACACTAATATACTAAGATAAATAGTTTAATTTGTTGTTTTTATAAATTAACTCACACCATTGAATTTGATTTTATACATGCACAACTACAAAGAAAACATACAATTTATAAGTTAGTTTTAACTAATGTCTTTGGGTTTTTTCTCAGTCCTATCCTAGCATCTGTTATAATTTCTCTCTCATATAACAGTCGCATACCACTACATCACCCACCCCGCTATATGTATCATCCATCCATCTCGTTCTCCTCTCTCTTGCTGAAACATTTTTTTGGTGGTCGTGTTGTAATGAAAGAGGGAAATTTCATAATTGTAATTACATTTCATTGCGTAGTGGAAAGGAATAGACATTTTTTTCAGGAAAGTTCATGTCCACCTCCTCCTTCCCTCCCTCTGTGTCCACGTAAGTTCTAGCACTAACTCGATTTAGGGTTTTTATTTATTTCACGCCCTTTTGGGTTCCCTCTATTTTGTTTCGATTTGATAGAGAAATTGTTAGAGACACCCCTATTTTGTATGGGTCTTTCTTGGAATCTGGCTTCTAAAATTCTCTCTTGGTTTATCTATGACACATGTTTCTATCTTTTTCTTCCTTTTTGAAATTAGGGCATTTTATTGAGGCTTTCTATCAAATCCTTTTCCTTCAACGAAATAACAACGATTCTTCAGTTTAACACCTTCAAATTGTTCATGTAAGGATTAGCTACTCTTACTATTTGATTATGCAAGTTCATCTCGTGTTTCTGTTTTCAGACACGGTTCATTGCCAAGGTTCTATTTTTGAACTGTTATTTTCGATCATTGAACTGTTATATTCAAATTCGAAATGTTCTAGAAAATGCCACGGTTCCAACACTCTTTCTGTGGTAGAATTTTGAACTGTTCTTGAAGATTCCACAATTCTCGAAATGTTAAGGTTCAAATTATTGTTATTTTCTTGTTGAAATTTCAATCTACCATCAGGTTATTTCATGTTCAATTTCTTGTCGGTTTCTGATTATATATCTTTTAATGATATTATAGTATATCTTTTGTTTATATGAAAGTTATATTTATATAAAGTTATCATCCATACACATTAATATTTATTACCTCCTCGGATTAATAAAAATGAGCTCCGAGTATTAGACTAAAACTTTGATTATAAGAAATATACATTTGAAGAATACTCTAATGAAAATCCATAATACGCAAATTTTAGGTTTTAGTGTAAGTATTGTTTTCTTCAAACAATAACTACAAGTCTTTCATATGTTTTTTTAAAAGACATAACATGTGGTCTTTCATTAAAAGACATACAATGTGGTCTTTGATGACTGTGTTAATTGTCAATCACATGTATTTATTAAATGATAAAAACAATACACATGTGTGTGTGTATTTATATATATATATATATATATATATATATATATATATATATATATATATACTATTTGATAGGTCTAACCACCCTATCTTATGGTTCTAGATTCACTAAAGTTATTGGGTGATTTTTTTCTATATTATTGGTATCATTACCTATACTATCGGTTTTCGAGTAAATACCAAACCAAATTGAATTGTAAATATTTTTCCGTAACAATTATTAATCTATATATACTCTCCTATTAAAAAATTATTTGACCCCAACCAAAACAGATTATATATATATATATATATATACATATATATATATATATATATATATATATATATTGAACTACTTGTATATTATTTATATTTATTAACTGTGTTCCAATGAAATTCACTTTAAAGTTTATACACTAATATAATAAGATAAATAGTTTAATTTGGTGTTTTTATAAATTAACTCACACCATGGAATTTGATTATATACATGCACAGCTAGAAAGAAAACATACAATCTATAAGTTAGTTTTAACTAGTGTCTTTGGGTTTTTCTGAGTCCGACACTAGCATTTGTTATAATTTCACTCTCTCATATAACAATTGCATACCACAACATCACCCACCCCGCTATATCTATCATCTAGCCATCTCGTTCTCCTCTCTCTCCAGCTGAGATGTTTTATGGTAGTGGTGTTTTAATGAAAGAGGGAAATTTCACAATTTTAATTACATTTCATTGCGTAGTGGGAATGAATAGATATTTTCTTCAGGAAAGTTCATGTCCACCACCTCCTTCCCTCTGCTTCCTGGTATGTTCTAGCACTAATCGATTTAGTGTTTTTATTTATTTCACGCCCTTTTGGATTCTCTCTATTTTGTTTCGATTTGGTAGAGAAATTGTTAGAGAAACCCCTATTTTGTATGGGTCTTGCTTGGAATCCGGCTTCTCCAATTCTCCTCTCGGTTTATCTATGACACATGTTTCTATCTTTTTCTTCCTCTTTGAAATTAGGGCATTTTATTGAGGCTTTCTATCAAATCCTTTTCCTTCAACGAAATGACAACGATTCTTCAGTTTAACACCTTCGAATTGTTTATGTAAGGATTAGCTACTCTTAATATTTGATTACGCAAGTTCATCGCGTGTTTCTGCTTTCTGACACGGTTTATTGCCAAGGTTCGATTTTTGAAGTGTTATTTTCGATCATTGAACTGTTATATTCAAATTTGAAATGTTCTAGAAAATGTCACGGTTCCAACACTCTTTTTGTGGTAGAATTTTGAACTGTTCTCGAAGATTCCACAATTCTCAAAATGTTAAGGTACAAATTCTTATTATTTTCTTGTTGGAATTTCAGTCTACCACCAGGTTATTTCATGTTCAATTTCTTGTCGGTTTCTGATTATATATTTTTTATTGATATTATAGTATATCTTTTGTTTATATGAAACTTATATTTATATAAAGTTATCACCCATACACACTAATATTTATTACCTCCTCGGATTAATAAAAATGAGCTCCGAGTATTAGACTAAAACATTGATTATAAGAAATATAAATTTGAAGAAAACTCTAATAAAAATCCATAATAGGCAAATTTTAGGTTTTAGTGTAAGTATTGTTTTCTTCAAGCAATAACTACAAGTCTTTCATATGTTTTTTTAAAAGACATAACATCTGGTCTTTGATTAAAAGACATAGCATGTGGTCTTTGATGACTGTGTTAATTATCAATCACATGTATTTATTAAATGATAAAAACAATACACCTATATATATATATATATATATATATATATATATATATATATATATATATATATATATATATATATATACATATATATATATATATATATATACTATTTGATAGGTGTAACCACCCTAACATATGGTTCTAGATTCACTAAAGTTATTCGGTGATTATTTTTCTATATTATTGGTATCATTAACTAAACTATCGGTTTTCGAGTAAATACCAAACCAAATTGGATTGTAAATATTTTTCCGTAACAATTATTAATCTATATACTCTCCTATTAAAAATTTATTTGACCCCAACCAAAATAGATTATATATATATATATATATATATATATATATATATATATATATATATATATATATAACCAGTTGTATATTATTTATATTTATTAACTATGTTCCAATGAAATTCAATTTAAAGTTTATACACTAATATAATAAGATAAATAGTTTAATTTTTTGTTTTTATAAATTAACTCACACCATTGAATTTGATTATATAAATGCACAGCTACAAAGAAAACATACAATTTATAAGTTAGTTTTAACTAGTGTCTTTGGGTTTTTTCTCAGTCCTACACTAGCATTTGTTATAATTTCTCTCTGTCTTATAACAGTTGCATACCACTACATCACCCACCCCGCTATATGTATCATCCAGCCATGTCGTTCTCCTCTCTCTCCAGCTGAGACGTTTTCTGTTAGTGGTGTTTTAATGAAAGAGGGAAATTTCACAATTTTAATTACATTTCATTGCATAGTGGGACGGAATAGACATTTTCTGCAGGAAAGTTCATGTCCACCTCCTTCTTCCCTCTGCTTCCTGGTAAGTTCTAGCACTATATCGATTTAGGGTTTTTATTTATTTCATGCCCTTTTGGATTCCCTCTATTTTGTTTCGATGTGATAAAGAAATTGTTAGATAAACCCCTATTTTGTATGGGTCTTGCTTGGAATCCGACTTCTGCAATTCTCCTCTTGGTTTATCTATGACACATGTTTCTATCTTTTTCTTCCACTTTGAAATTAGGGCATTTTATTGAGGCTTTCTATCAAATCCTTTTCCTTCAACGAAATAACAACGATTCTTCAGTTTAACACCTTCGAATTGTTTATGTAAGGATTAGCTACTCTTAATATTTGATTACGCAAGTTCATCTCGTGTTTCTGCTTTCTGACACGGTTTATTGCCAAGGTTCAATTTTTGAACTGTTATTTTCGATCATTGAACAGTTATATTCAAATTTGAAATGTTCTAGAAAATGCTACGGTTCCAACACTCTTTCAGTGGAAGAATTTTGAACTGTTCTTGAAGATTCCACAATTCACGAAATGTTAAGTTTCATATTCTTGTTATTTTCTTAATGGAATTTCAATCTACCATCAGGTTATTTCATGTTCTATTTTTTGTTTTTTCTGATTATATATCTTTTATTGATATTATAGTATATCTTTTGTTTATGTGAAAGTTATATTTATATAAAGTTATCATCCATACACACTAATATTTATTACCTCCTCGGATTAATAATAATGAGCTCCGAGTATTATACTAAAACTTTGATTAGATGAAATATAAATTTGAAGAAAACTCTAATGAAAATCCATAATAGGCAAAATTTAGGTTGTAGTGTAAGTATTGTTTTCTTCAAAAAAATAACTACAAGTCTTTCATATGTTTTTTTAAAAGACATAGGATGTGGTCTTTGATGAGTTGTGTTAATTGTCAATCACATGTATTTATTAAATTATAAAAACAAAACACCTATAATATATATATATATATATATATATATATATATATATATATATATATATATATATATATATATATATATATATATATATATATATATATACTATTTGATAGGTGTAACCACCCTATCTAATGGTTCTAGATTCAATAATGTTATTGGGTAATTTTTATTTTCAATATTATTGGTATCATTACTGGTACTATTGGTTATTCGGGTAAATACCAAACCAAATTGGATTGTAAATATTTTTCCGGAACAATTATTAATCTATATACTCTCCTATTAAAAAATCATTAGACCCTAACCAATATAGATTATATATATATATATATATATATATATATATATATATATATATATATATATTGAACTAGTTGTATATTATTTATATTTATTAACTGTGTTCTAATAAAATTCACTTCAATTTATAAGTTAGTTTTAACTAGTATCTTTGGGTTTTTTCTCAGTCCTACCCTAGCATATGTTATAATTTCTCTCTCATATAACAGTTGCATACCACTACATCTCCCACCCTGCTATATGTATCATCTAACCATCTTATTCTCCTCTCTCCTGCTGAAACGTTTTTTTGGTGGTCGTGTTGTAATGAAAGGGGGAAATTTCACAATTTTAATTACATTTCATTGCGTAGTGGGAAGGAATAGACATTTTCTTCAGGAAAGTTCATGTCCACGTCCTCCTTCCCTCTGCTTCGAGGTAAGTTCTAGCTCTAAATCGATTTATGGTTTTTATTTATTTCACGCCCCTTTGGATTCCCTCTCTTTTGTTTCGATTCGACAGAGAAATTGTTAGAAAAACCCCTATTTGGTATCGATGTTGCTTGTAATCCGACTTATCTAATTCTCTATTGGTTTATCTATGACACATGTTTCTATTTTTTTCTTCCTTTTTGAAATTAGGGCATTTTATTGAGGCTTTATATCAAAGCCTTTTCCTTCAACGAAATAACAACGATCTTCAGTTTAACACCTTCGAATTGTTCATGTAAGGATTAGCTACTCTTAATATTTGATTACACAAGTTCATCTCGTGTTTCTGTTTTCTGACACAGTTCATTGTCGAGGTTCAATTTTTGAACTGTTAGATCTGTTATATTCGAATTTGAAATGTTCTAGAAAATGCCATGATTCCAAAACTCTCTCTGTGGAAGAATTTTGAACTGTTCTTGAAGATTCCACAATTCTCGAAATGTTAAGGTTCAAATTCTTGTTATTTTCTTGTTGGAATTTCAATCTACCATCAGGTTATTTCATGTTCAATTTCATGTCGGTTTCTGATTATATATCTTTTGTTGATATTATAGTATATATTTTGTTTATATGAAAGTTATATTTATATAAAGTTATCATCCATACACACTAATATTTATTTCCTCCTCGGATTAATAAAAATGACCTCCGAGTATTAGACTAAAACTTTGATTATAAGATATATAAATTTGAAGAAAACTATAATGAAAATCCATAATAGGCAAATTTTACGTTGTAGTGTAAGTATTGTTTTCTTCAAACAATAACTACAAGTCTTTCGTATGTATTTTTAAAAGACATAGCATGTGGTCTTTGATGAGGTGTGTTAATTGTCAATCACATGTATTTATTAAATGATAAAAACAATACACCTATAATATATATATATATATATATATATATATATATATATATATATATATATATATATATATATATATATATATATATATATATATACACATATATATATATATATATATATATATATATATATATATATATATATATATATAATATTTGATAGGTGTAACCATCCTATCTAATGGTTCTAGATTTAATAAAGTTATTGGGTGATTTTTTATTTTCAATATTATTGGTATCATTACCGGTATTATCGGTTTTTCGGGTAAATACAAAACCAAATTGGATTGTAAATATTTTTCTGGAACAATTATTAATCTATATACTCTCCTATTAAAAAAAACATTAGACCCCAACCAAAATAGATTTTATATACATACATATATATATATATATATATATATATATATATATATATATATGTATATATTGAACTAGTTGTATATTATTTATATTTATTAACTGTGTTCTAATAAAATTCACTTCAAAGTTTATACACTAATATAATAAGATGAATAGTTTATTTTGTTGTTTTTATAAACTAACTCACTCCATTCAATTTCATTTTATACATGCACAACTACAAAGAAAACATACAATTTATAAGTTAGTTTTAACTAGTGTCTTTGGTTTTTTCTCAGTCCTACACTAGCATCTCTTATAATTTCTCACTCATATAACAGTTGCATACCACTACATCTCCCACCCTGCTATATGTATCATCTAACCATCTTGTTCTCCTCTCTCTCCTGCATAAACGTTTTCTGGTGGTGTTTTAATGAAAGATGGAAATTTCACAATTTTAATTACATTTCATCACGTAGTGGGAAGGAATAGACATTCTCTTCAGGAAAGTTCATGTCCACCTCCTCCTTCCCTCTTCTTCCTAGTAAGTTCTAGTTGTAAATCGATTTAGGGTTTTAATTTTTTTCACGCCCCTTTGGATTCCCTCTCTTTTGTTTCGATTCGATAGAGAAATTGTTAGAAAAACCCCTATTTGGTATGGGTGTTGCTTGTAATCCGACTTCTCCAATTCTCTCTTTGTTTATCTATGACACATGTTTCTATCTTTTTCTTCCTTTTTGAAATTAGGGCATTTTATCGAGGCTTTCTATCAAAGCCTTTTCCTTCAACGAAATAACAACGATTCTTCAGTTTAACACCTTCGAATTGTTCATGTAAGGATTAGCTACTCTTAATATTTGATTACACAAGTTCATCTCGTGTTTCTGTTTTCTGACACGGTTCATTTTTGAGGTTCGATTTTTGAACTGTTAGAACTGTTATATTGGAATTTGAAATGTTCTAGAAAATGCCATGATTCCAAAACTCTTTCCGTGGAAGAATTTTGAACTGTTCTTGAAGATTCCACAATTCTCGAAATGTTAAGGTTCACATTCTTGTTATATTCTTGTTGGAATTTCAATCTGCCATCAGGTTATTTCATGTTCAATTTCTTGTCGGTTTATGATTATATATCTTTTGTTGATATTATAGTATATCTTTTGTTTATATGAAAGTTATATGTATATAAAGTTATCATCCATACACACTAATATCTATTACTTTCTCGCATTAATAAAAATAAGCTCTGAGCATTAGACTAAAACTTTGATTATTAGAAATATAAATTTAAAGAAAACTCTAATGAAAATCCATAATATGAAAATTTTATGTTTTAGTGTAAGTATTGTTTTCTTCAAGCAATAACTACAAGTCTTTCATATGTTTTTTGAAAAAGACATAGCATGTGGTATTTGATGAGTTGTGTTAATTGTCAATCACATGTATTTATTAAATGATAAAAACAATACACACACACACACACACACACACACACACATATATATATATATATATATATATATATATATATATATATATATATATATATATATATATATATATATATATATATATATATATATATATATATATATACTATTTGATAGGTGTAACCACCCTATCTTATGGTTCTAGATTCAATAAAGTTATTGGGTTAATTTTTATTTTCAATATTATTAGTATCATTACCGTCGGTTTTCGGTTAATACCAAACCAAATTGGATTGTAAATAATTTTTCGTAACAATTATCGATCTATATACTCTCCTATTAAAAAATCATTTGACCCCAACCAAAATAGATTATATATATATATATATATATATATATATATATATATATATATATATATATATATATATATATAGGCTTAGGTTATTTTGTTTAGAGTATCTATTGTGTTATTGTATGCATAAATGTGGGCCAATCAAATTTACTTATTTATAGAAAGTAATTAATATATATTGTTGAATTAAATATAATTGAAAAATATCATCTTCATTAATTACAAGGGTAATTTAGTCAATTAATATAGATTTATTAAAGGAAATTGCATTTTTTAAGGGATCATAGATTTTATTAATTTTAAAAATCCGATTTTACGAATTATAATTCTTTTAATTCGAACATTCTGACAGAATATGTTTATGAGTATATTTCAAAATAAAAATATTCTTAGACCATAAATAATAAAAATATTCTTCAACTTATTTCTTGATCATGACTTTAACAACTTCTTGTAGAATAACAAATTTTTGAACAATCAATTGAAGAATAAAAACAAAAAATACATAATTTCTTATAGAATACGGGTAACAATTGTTAAGAATTACATGAGAATGTTACACTTATTAATAAAAAAAATACAATTATAAATCATTCTACCAGAATATACTATTACATATATTTTTTTTCAATACATTCTATATTATTATGGTAGAATAATTCATTCTTTTTGGAAGATTGGTGGTCATTGTTCATCTTCATCCCATACAATGTTTATCTTCAAGATTATATTCTGACAGAATCAGAATTCAAGATTCCATTCCAGTAGAATTGGAATTCATGATTCTATACCGATAGAACTGCAATCATAGAAAATACACAAATCACAAAGGAAATATCGAGATTTAATTCCCACATAATCAGAATTCGCCACCATCTGTAGCAGTGCAAATATGATTAAGTTCTTCCAAATTGCTCTTTACTCAATTCCTCTGAAATTAAACAACAGCAAGTAATAAGATTTGAAACTAAAAGATCTAAGCATTACCAAAAAACGTATAAGGATATTGTATCCTGAAAGCAATAATCTAAGAAAAGAATCTGACACTTTACGACAAATAAATTATTTCTCTCAGACAAATCGTCAAACACCTGGTGCTCACACACCTATACATCAAATTAATAACTGTACCACCATTCAAAAGATTGTAATTCACGTGTCTTGAATAAATCAAGAACTTATATAGAAACACACCTGTTGAAATTGGAATTCACCAAAAGAATATATCAATTACAAAAAAATTACCTGGAACATAAATCAATTTCTAAAAAACTGATTCCAGGAACAATCAATCTCATAACAAGTTTGCAGGATATAATCGAGATTCAACAAGAATTCAACAAGAAAAAAAAACAAAAAAAAAAGGTGAAGCAACTATAAGCGGAAAAAGAAACATACGTGATGAAGGGCGGCTGATCCCCCACCTGCTCTCCGATCTGCCTTCGATCCATTCTTCTTCCCCTTTATTGGACCGCCGATGACGAACAATGGACCAAAGAGGAGCTCATCATTGTGTCTACTAAGCTATTTTGGGGAGGTCCGGGACCCAACGACAAGGGTTTATCCAGGAAACATATCATCGAGGGGACGAAAGCTTCTTTGAAACGATTGGATATGGAGTATGTCGATCTGATTTATTCTCATCGACCGGATTTGCAAACGGCGATTGAGGAAACAGTTAGGGATATGAATCATGTGATCGATAAAGGTTGGGCGTTTTATTGGCGAACTAGTGAGTGGTCTGCGCAACAGATTACAAAGGCTTGGGGGATTGCGAATCGGATTCGGTCGACGTGCTGGAGTTGGAGATGGCGATGGCAATCGATTTTTGTAGAACTCAAGATCGATTTTGTAGTCCATTCTAATTTTGCAGATCGGGAACGAGATTTAAATTGGAGAGATTAGGTCAATACCATGATTATAGGGATTAATTTTGGAAGTTACTAAACAAATTACTAAATTACCCTTATTTATTTATTTAATTATTTAATTTTTTGTTTAATTTTGATTGGCCCACATTTATGTATACAATAACACAATACTTACTTTAAACAAATGAACCTAACTATATATATATATATATATATATATATATATATATAACTAGTTGTATATTATTTATATTTATTAACTGTGTTCCAATAAAATTCACTTTAAAGTTTATACACTAATATAATAAGAAAATAGTTTAATTTGTTATAATTTCTTTCTCATATAACAGTTGCATACCATTACATCACCCACCCCGCTATATGTATCATCTAACCATCTTGTTCTCCGCTCTCTCTTGCTGAAACGTATTCTAGTGGTGGTGTTGTCATGAAAGAGGGAAATTTTACAATTTTATTCAGGAAAATTCATGTCCACCTCCTCCTTCCCTCTGCTTCCTTCCTGGTAAGTTTTAGCTCTAAATCGATTTAGGGTTTTTATTAATTTGACGCCGCTTTGGATTCCCTCTCTTTTGTTTCGATTTGACAGAGAAATTGTTAGAAAAACCCGTATTTGGTATGGGTCTTGCATGTAATCCGACTTCTCCAATTCTCTCTTTGTTTATCTATGACACATGTTTCTATCTTTTTCTTCCTTTATGAAAATTAGGGCATTTTATTTAGGCTTTCTATCAAATCCTTTTCCTTCAACGAAATAACAACAATTCTTCAGTTTAACACCTTTGAATTGTTCATTTAAGGATTAGCTACTCTTAATATTTCATTACGCAAGTTCATCCCGTGTTTCCGTTTTCTGACATGGTTCTTTGCCAAGGCTCGATTTTTGAACTTTTAGAACTGTTATATTCGAATTTGAAATGTTCTAGAAAATGCCACGGTTCCAACACTCTTTCTATGGCAGAATTTCGAACTGTTCTTGAAGATTCCACAATTCTCGATATGTTGAGGTTCAAATTCTTGTTATTTTCTTGTTGGAATTTCAATATACTATCAGGTTATTTCATGTTCAATTTCTTGTCTGTTTCTGATTATATATCTTGTGTTGATATTATAGTATATCTTTTGTTTATGTGAAAGATATATTTATATAAAGTTATCATCCACACACACTAATATCTATTACTTTCTCGTGTTAATAAAAATAGGCTCCGAGCATCAGACTAAAACTTTGATTATTAGAAATATAAATTTGAAGAAAACTCTAACGAAAATCCATAATAGGAAAATTTTAGGTTTTATTGTAAGTGTTTTTTTCTTCAAACAATAACTACAAGTCTTTCATATGTTTTTTTAAAAGACATGGCATGTGGCCTTTGATTAATAGACATAACATGTGGTCTTTGATGAGTTATGTTAATTGTCAATCACATGTATTTGTTAAATGATAAAAACAATACACCGATATATATATATATATATATATATATATATATATATATATATATATATATATATATATATATATATATATATATATATATACACAGTATTTGATAGGTGTAACCACCCTATCTTATGGTTCTAGATTCTATATAGTTATTGGGTGGTTTTCTTTTTTCAATATTATTGGTATAATTACTGGTACTATCGGTGTTAGGGTATAAATCAAACCAAATTGGATTGTAAATATTTTTCCATAACAATTATTAATCTATATATTCTCCTATTTAATAGTCATTAGATCCCAACAAAAATAGATTTTATATATATATATATATATATATATATATATATATATATATATATATATATATATATATATATATATATATATATATATATATATATATATGTGTGTGTGTGTGTGTGTGTGTGTATATATTGAACTAGTTGTATATTATTTATATTTGTTAACTGTGTTCCATTAAAATTCACTTTAAAGTTTATACACTAATATAGTAAGAAAAATAGTTTAATTTGTTGGTTTTATAAATTAACTCACACCATTGAATTTGATTTTATACATGCTAAGTTAGCTTTAACTAGTGTATTTGGGTTTTTTCTCAGTCCTACACTTGCATCTGTTATAATCTCTCTCATATAACAGTTGCATACCACTACATCACCCACACCGCGATATGTATCATCTAACCATCCCGTTCTTCTCACTCTCCTTTTGAAATGTTTTCTGGTGGTGGTGTTGTAATGAAAGAGGGAAATTTCACAATTTTAATTACATTTCATCGCGTAGTGGGAAGGAATAGACATTTTCTTTAGGAAAGTTCATGTCCACCTCTTCATTCCCTCTGCTTCCCGGTAAGTTCTAGCTCTAAATATGTTAGTCTATATTATTAGCCCGCTTGTTTATGGGCCCTTTTTTGTCTTTAGCCCATTAGGGTTTTTGTCTAGCTAGTATTTATATCCGCTTTATTCCTTGTAGTCTTGATGCTTTTCTCTGAGAACCCTTGTAATTTCTCTTTGATATAATCATATGACAATGTTATCATGGTATCAGAGCAGAGGTTTGATACGTTGTTAGAAGTCTTTGTAGCAGTCATCTGTGGCGCGGATCGAAATTTTCTAGGGTTACTGTAGCATGCCGTTTTCGTTCATTATCACTGGTATTCGTTTTTTTTATATGTTGATTCGTTGCTACTGTTGATTTGTTGCTGCTGTCGGTTCGTTGCTACTGTCGGTTCGTTGCTACTGTTGGTTCGTTGCTGCTGTTGGTTCATAATTGATGTTGATTCGTTATTCAAGTGATTGCTTCCGCTGGTTTGTTACTCCTTTCATTCTCAGATTATTATATTGTCATTATGGTTATTCATTCACTATCAACATGACTCGAAAGGATGATTCCCTTCAGTCAATCAGTACTCATTTGGATGGAAAGAATTATACGTATTGGAGTTACGTTATGAAGAACTTCCTTCGTGGGAAGAATATGTGGGGCTATGTCACTGGGACTAAAGCCAAACCCTCAGTGCCTCAAACTGAGAATTATGATATGTTGCTTGATGCTTGGGAGACTGATAACTCCAAGGTTATTACTTGGATCAATAACTCTGTTACTCAGTCCATTGGTATGCAGTTGGCTAAGTATGATACAGCAAAGGAAGTTTGGAATCACTTGGAGAGACTGTATACTCAGTCTAATTTTGCTAAACAATACCAATTGGAATATGATATCCGTGCCCTTCAACAGAATGACCAGAGCATTCAAGATTTCTATGCTGCTATGTCTGATCTCTGGGATCAATTGGCTCTTACTGAATCTAAAGAGTTAAAAGATTTTGAGCCTTACATTGCTAGGAGGGAAGAACAACGCTTGGTTCAGTTCTTGATGGCCTTGCGTTCTGATTTTGAAGGTCTTCGTGGAACAATTCTTTAAAGCAACCTCTACTCCTACTCCCACTCCTGCTGTGCTTGCTGTCTCCTCCAGTCAATCTCGAAAAACTTCAAGAGTCGCTTATGATGAGTGTGCATTCTGCAAACAGAAGAATCATTGGAAAGCCCAGTGTCCATTGTTAGTCAACAAGGGTAAATCTGGTCAACCTCAGTCAGGGCAACAAAATAGGTCTGGTCAACAGAAGTATCAGTCGCGTTCCTCTGGTACTCCTCCATGGACCCCTCGTCCTCCACAGTTTGCTGTTGCTGCTGTTCCACCAGTTGACACAGAATCTGTTGGACATATGCCACCATCTGCATTGGATCCCAAGGTGTTTGAGAGCTTTAGACAGTATTTGGCTTCTAATCCCACTGCCATGTCTGCATCTATGTCTCATTCTGGTCCTTCTTCATCTGACACTTCAGGTATTCCCTCATCTTTGTGATAGGGGTGAGCAAAAACCGAACTGCAAACCAAAAAAACCGAAAAAACCGCATAAACCGAAACCAAAAAACCGAAACCGAAATGAAAACCGATGGTGCGGTTTTTAGTTTTGCAAAAACCGAAAATACTCGGTGCGGTGCGGTTTCTAGTCTCGTAAAAACCGCAAAAAAACTGAACTGCACCGCATATATATATATATATATATATATATATATTAAGTGTTGATATTTGTAAGAACCAAGAACTTGTGATAATTAAAATTTCTATAAATATAAATATCTATCTTATCTATCAGATGATGATTGTATATTTTTAAGCATACATTCAGTAGTGGTTACAATAACTAGTAATGTTTATGACATTTTTTAACTTTTAAATATGATGAGTACTAGTGATGATAGTATCATTTTTATGAATACGTTAATTGATATTATCACATGTACCTATGAAACAAATATTATATTAAATTCGTATTATGTTCAAGCATTAGAAACGTGTTGGATGAGTGATTATGTAATTTGATTTCAAACCAAGAGGTGATGGTATTGGTTTATCTCCAAAAAAATGATTAGCATTCCTCATCTGAGTCAAAGTAACTCACCGAGTTACTTGAGTTTTAGTAAAAAGGCAAAACGAAAACCAAAAAAAATAATAATAACAAAAAACCGCAAAAAAAACCGAACCGCAAAAACCGCAATAAAAAACCGCAATAAAAAACCGCAAAAAAACCGAACCGCAAAAACCGAACCACATAAAAACCGAACGGTGCGGTTTCTAAATTTCAAAAAACCGAAGTTGCGGTTTTCGGTTCGGTTTTGGCCAAAAACCGCACGGAACCGCACCACGCTCACCCCTACTTATAGATACCATATTGTAGGCATCACTTTTTTATTGAACATTTTCTACCAAAATATTTAAGTTATTAGTATTCTGTTTTTTTTTTCCTATAAATTCATGTTAGTGCTATTTCATATTTAATACTATTTGGATTAAATTTGGTTATCTCAAAAAGTTTTTTGGATTATTTATGAGGTCCATGCTAAATTTGTACCTTGTAAGGTGAAATTAGTAAAATGAATACAAGAGTACCTCACATCATAGCGTTAGGTACAAGTGCACTGCAGGCTTCTTTCCAGTCACGATTGCCTTCTTATGGTTGGTCTTCTCCTCTCTAACAAACAATACTCATAACATCATGTAGCCATCGTGATCTCGTCGAACCATAAAACACCAACCGGAGCTTCAAGTTTCTTCTTTGTTTCATTGATTACACCTTAATGTATGTGACTATGTGTTGTTGCCTCACTTCAACGATCCTGAATAATCTGTTTTAAGTTGATAAATTTTCAGCGACTTGGATTTGGATGGATTCAAATGATTTGGCAGCGGTTTATGTGTGATTCAATATGAATTTGTGCGATCGATAAAGGATTTAAATGATTTGGTTGGGGTTTCTGCACTTATGAATCTGGAATTGGTATTGTCAATGGTGTAAACACACTAAGATGTCTAACAAACTAATCGAAGTTATATTAGGCTTTTAGTTCCATCAAAAAATCTGTTGCGGGTTCTGTCACTAAGATATGAAGACAAGGACCGTAAGAGAAAGAATTGGTCACCTAATGTGATATGTGCAGTGCAGAGTGCAGACGAATTCTAAAGATTTTTGTACACTAATCAGTTGTCGACATATGAGAAACAAGTTGTATTTTACTTTTTATTTAATTATCTTCATTTTTAAGTCTGTGCAAGTATGAGACGTGTTAGACGCTTGAGGAGATAAAGGGACTTAACAGATGAAATAGATGCACGGAACAATAAGAACCATCAGTTTTTATTTAATTATCTTCGTATTAATATTATTCTTTAGTTTACGGTTTTCGCTCACTCACACCTTCAATGAACATATATTGTCCTTTTGTTTTTTAGATTCTTTTAAGGAGCCCTTATGTCCTATCTCTATTGACCAATTCACACGGTTTTCAGGTGATAATTATTAATATAATAATCATCACTTACAGACCTGATTATGATATAAAACACAGTTTGAGTGAAACTTCTATTAGCATTTATCATAAAACAAATATATATATATATATATATATATATATATATATTCAAATGAAAACCAAAAAATAACTTGTAATTAAGCATATGTTATTTTTTAAATAAATATTTGCATTTTTCGTTAATCAATTTCTTAACAAAATAAGAATGGCATGATTGTAAATAACAACAAATCTCAGCCTAGTTTCACAAACAATAATCAAATCTTACAACCTAGATCTAAAAAATCGATCAGATTCATTCTCTCCAAAAGCATCAAACTCTCACTTCCTTCCATTCACCCCACAATTGACTCGTCGGAAACAAAATTGGTACTGATGCCGCCATCCAGACCTTTTATTTCAGCTTCATCCACCAGATTCATCGTCGACGTCGTTGTCGTCCATCTCGAGATCTAAATCTGTGATTTATGTTACCTCCGGCGAAGAAACAAACCTAACACCACCACCACCGTTGTCGCGCTAGTCGTCTCTTCCCACCGCCACTTCCCTACGATCGTTGCTAATGTCGTCGACCACCAGATCGCTTCTCTACCACTGCCTTAGTTCGTTGTCTCCTCCGTCTCTCTTACATATCACCGTTGTCTCCAGTGTGTTGAAAACGTTGGTGATAAGTTAGTGCGATGTTATAGCTGCAAATGGATGATAGAGGTCAGATGTGCGTTTATATGCACATATTTTCTGAGATCGAGATGATCTCCACTCTAATTGTTTCATATTTTGATTGCTTAACAGATTCCGGTGAGCATGTCCAACAAAATGGCAACTGGAGATCTCATTTTGTTTGTATATCGACCAACTAGCATTTGCATAAAAAATCTTATTGAGATTGTAGAGAAATCGAGAATCAGATCCAAATATAGATCTTTATTGAAAGTCAAAGGAACAATAAGAGAAAGATTTAATGGAGGTGCATGTTTCTGATGGAGTAAAGGAGATGCTCTAAAAATGAAAGGTACATACGGCTTATATCTCCCTTACATTTAATATCAATTGTTTTTCCATAAATTTGTAGCCTTTTGATTAGTCTATGGAGTCAATAGTTATCCTACAGGAAAGTATGCCTACAAAAGTTGAAAATGTGTAGTGAATTGTCTTGTCCACTCTGTACAAAAAGCAAATGATACATCAATATAGTGTCACATAAAATGTCTCAAAAAAGTATTTGGAAAGAATAAAATAAGAGAACAATAATAAAGAAATACTAAATAAAACATTCTTAAATATTTTCATTATCTCGATGGAGTAGATACTAAGTTATAAAAATTGTTATTAAAGTTTTTATATAAATGGTTATTAAATTTTAATAGATTATTAAAATTATAGAAAATCAAATAGCTTAGAAATATTAGTAATTAATACAAATATCAATTGCTTGACCTTTTAAATAATACAAGTTTTAATTTAATAATCAATTCCGTATTAATATATATAGGAAATGTATTTATAGTGAGAGATTGACTATGTGATATTTAACGATAAAATACTTTATAACCTTTTAAATAATGTAAGCTTTGATTTAATGATCAACTTTATACAAACATATATAGTAAATGAATTTTTAATGTGAGATTAACTATGTGGAACTTAACCAAGAAATATTATATAGCCTTAAAATTTGGTATAAAAATGTGTTTAATGAAATGCTTTAGTAGATTAGTATAGGTCTTTAAATTGTTAATTAGTACTTGAGTTGTAGTATTAAACTGTGAATGAGTTTTGAACTGTTAATTGTGAATGAGTGTCTGAACTGCTATTTTATACTATGAATGAGTATCTGAAACATATTAATAAATTATGAATTTTTTGTATTAAGCTGCCAATTTTCTGTATTAAGCTGTGAATTGACTATATTAAACTATGTTTTTTGTTCATTAAGTTGTGATTTAACTGTATTAAGGTTTGAATTGACCGTATTAAGCTGTGAAATTTTTATAAATTTTTTATTTGCTTTTGAAATATGAGATGAAAGAATCATTATATACATATATGATTTTTCTCAAATTTTGAATAATTTAACTATAAATATTGTGTAATAAATTTTAACGATGGCATCCAGATCTAAAGGTATAAATATAAATTTTAAGTTGAAAATATGGTTGTGAATATATAGTTTTTGTATAATAAACAATGAATTTACTATATTATTCTTAGAATTTTGTATTGTGAATTGACTATAGTAAGTTGCGAATTAACTGTATTTAAGATGTGAATTGACTGTATTAAGCTGTGAATTGACTGTATTAAGCTATGAATTGATATTATTAAGCTGTGACTTTTTATGAACTTAATATGAGATGAAAGAAACGTTATACACGTATATGATTTTCTCTAATTTTTAATAAAATATGTAAATTTTAAACTGTAACTATCGTGTAAATTAAACGTTGAAATATTAAATTAAGTGGTGAATTAGTGTCTGAAATGATGAATTAAATTGTGAATTCTAATTTTTCTATCCAAATCTGGTTTTTGAGGGAAGGATGTTGGCAGCGTTGGCACCCGATGGTTGGTGATCGAGATGGTTGATGGCAGCGTATGGTAGTTGGTGGTGTTAATGCTAGTGGTGGTGGTAGAGTAAGGGTATGTTCTATTTCTCACTCATCTTCATCTTCTTCACTGATTTTAGATAAGTTATCATCTTTTATGATTCATACATATGTTTTTTTATGTTTGTCTCTAAAACATGCGATTATTTATGTATGTAGTAAACTATTAGTGAGTTGTTTATACATTAAAATATGAGATTATAATTGTCAATGAGATGTGAATGTATTGTATTAAACTATAAATTTTGTGTATTGAGTTGTAAATTTTATTCACATATTAATATAATAAATTTACAATTTAATACACAAAAAATCCTCAAGATATGAACATATAGATGTGAATTTTAAGTTCAGAATATGACTGTGAATATATAATTTTTGTGTATTAAACTGTGAATTTATTGTATTAAGCTATGAATTTTATCTTTTAAACTATGAATTGACTGTATTAAGCTATGAAATTTTTATGAATTTTGTGTTTTCTTTTAAAATATGTGAAGAAAGAAGCAGTATACACATATGATTTTCTCTAATTTTAAATAAATTATATAAAATTTAAACAGTGAATATTGTGTAAATTAAACTTTGGAAGAAGCACTAGCCTCTAGATCTGAAGGTATAAATGTAAGTTTTTAGTTAAGAATATGAAATTTTGTTTATTAAATTGTTAGTTTATATATTAAAATGTAAATTTTATGTCTTAAACGGTAATTGACTTTATTAAGTTGTGATTGACTGCATTTTGTTGTGAATTTTTTATAAATTTTATGTTAAGATATGATTGATTTATGTATGAATTTTTGTATAGATGTTCTTGTGAATAAATTTATTTTTGTTTTGTATACTTATGTAAAAATGCATTAGTTTTTATAATTGTTTTGTGTTAAATTCAAAATGAGTAAATTAATATGTTTCTTAAACTATGAATGCAATATTTAACTTGTCGTTGCATTACTTTATATGCAGATCTGATTTGTAAGGAATAATGGTTTCGCCTTTATCTCTATCACTAATTCTAAATCGGACAAGAGATTCTATATCGGATCTGCAATCGATTACCAATAAAATTCTATGTCCAGTTATGTTTTTGGATCGATATCTTCCACTGATTCAAGTTCTGTTAATGTTCGAGATACGAAATTAGATCTCAAATATGTGTGATTCAATAAAATCAACAACGATTCGATGTTTCTGATTTAGTGATTTCTAAAGGCAGTCACCTTCGTCGTCAATGGATCATCATATCTTCGGTGTCACGTTCGTTAATCAAGGTAATTATACAAATTCGTTTGACCTCATTAGTATAGTTGTCTAACATCAGAGATCATTTTTATTGTTTTCCTACTTTTCGTATTATGTTTTTTATGAAATTGATACATCAATTTTCAACTATAGTTATTCCATTTCTTTTAGACGTCATTTTCATAGTTCATATCCTAAATATCATATTTGAATTACCTTCATGTCGGCATAAAAATTGTGGTGTTTAAGCATGTCGTAAGATTATGATGTTATACGTAGGAATAACTTATTGAAAATTGTTTTAGTGTTGAAGGATGCCTTACAAAATATAAATGATAAAAACAGGTCCTATATCACTTATAGTGGACAAGGCTCTAGTATTTACTTGGTTCTCACATTGCTTGTTACAATATGTGAATGAGTCCTAGATTATTTTATTAAAGTGTGAATTTGTTGTGAATAATTTGTAAATACTGTTAATGAGAGTCTATACTGTAAATTTTATATATTAAGTTGTGACTTTGTTGTATTAAGTTGTGAAATTTGTGTATTAAGTTATGGTTTTATGTTTTAAACTTTGAATTAACTGCATTAAGTTATAAATTTTTTGTTTAAACTGTGAATTGACTATATTAAGCTATGAATTTTGTGTATTAAATTATGATTTTTGTGTTTTAAACTGTAAACTTACTGCATTAAGTTGTGAATTTTCTGTTTAAACTGTGAATTGATTGTATTAAGTTGTGAAGTTATAATGAATTTTGTGTTAACTGTTATTTATAAGAAAATATATGTTAAACAGTGAATTCATGAGTTTTATAAGTTTTAAGTTGTGAGTTAGTTATGAACAAGTCTATTAAGTTGAGAATATGGTTGTGAATGCATAATTTTTATGCATTAAATTGTAAATTTTTCACTAAGATGTGAAATTTATGTATTAAATTGTGAATTGATTGTATTAAGCTGTGAATTGACTATATTAAGTTATTAATTAACTGTATTAAGTGGTGGATTTTGTATATTAAACTATATATTTAATATACTAAGTTTTAATTTGATGTATTAAACCGTGAATTCGTTGTATTAAGTTGTGAATTGATTGTATTAAGCTATAAATTAATTGTATCAAGCTGTGTTTTTTATGAACTTAATACGAGATAAAAGAAACATTATACACATATATGATTTTCTCTAATTTTGAATGAAATATTTTAATTTTAAACTGGGAGTCTCGTATAAGTTAAAGGTTGAAATATTAAAGTGAGTTGTGAATTACTAGCTGAAATGATGAGTTAAATTGTGAATTCTAATTTTTTTTTTATCCAAATTTGGTTTTTTAGGGAAGGATGTGGGCGGTGTTGGCACCGATGGATGATGATCGAGATGGTTGATGGTAGCGTATCGTAGTTGGCGATGGTGATGCTAGTGGTGGTGGTAGAGTAAGGATATGTTCAATTTTTCACCCATCTTCATCTTCTTCGCTGATTTCAAATAAGTTATCATCTTTTATGATTATATATACGTTTTTTTAATGTTTTCCACTGAAATATGCTATAATATATGAAGAAAGAAGCATTATACACATATATGATTTTCTTTAATTTAAATAAATTATATAAAATTTAAACTGTGAATATCGTGTAAATTAAACTTTGAAAGAAGCATTAGTCTCCATATCTGAAGGTATAAAAGTAAGTTTTTAGTTAAGAATATGACATTTTTGTTTATTAAATTGTTAATTTATTATATTAAGCTATAAATTTTACGTCTTAAACGGTAATTGACTATAATAAGATGTGAATTGACTGCATTTTGCTGTGAATGTTTTTTGTATAAATATTCTTGCAAATATATTTATTTTTGTGTTGTATCCTTATGTAAGAATTCTTTAGTTTTTATAATTCTTTTTTATTAAATTCAAAATGAGTAAATTAATAGGATTATTAAACTATGAATGTAGTATTTAACTTGTCGTTGCATTATTTTATATGCAGATCAGATTTGTAAGAAAGAATGGTTGCGATGCAAGTGGTTGGTGGCGACGTGTGGTGGTGGTGGCGATGGTAGCGTTTGGGTTTGACAATTCTCTGAATTTTTGAGTTAGTGTATAGTTGAATGTATTAATTGTAAATTTTGTGTATTAAAATTTAAATTGACAGTATAAATTTGTATTTTATATAAATTTTGTGTTGAAATATGAATGAATGAATATAATAGACTATTTTTTTTTACGATTTTGCCATTTTCTTACCAAAAAGAAAAAAATTGAGATTTGAACATATTTAGTAATATTCACAATACATATCAATACATATTTGTTTATGAAATGAGGGTTCTTAGGGTTTTTAATCTTTTGTGGTTCTCATTTGAACCACTCCCTATATATATATATATATATATATATATATATATATATATATATATATATATATATATATATATATATATATATATATATATATATATATATATATATGTTTAAATAATGAAGTTAAGTTATATTATTACGCTGTTAAATCCGACAATAACATATAATACCGCGTGTTGTCTTTTTGTAATTATAATACAACCAAGTTTATTGTTCTAAAAGAGACACCTTGTGGGAAAATATAAAATTGTCCAAATTTCCTTTTCGAGCACGTGAAAAAGAAGACAGGAGAAAAAGGTAGTTCAAGTATAAATTAGGACATGCAAACCATTTCTTTTTTATTAACATCAACATGGCAAGGCAAATAATGTCTTTTTCAAACTTCTTATGTTTCTCTCTACCTCTATTAATCATCACACTCACCCCCATACAAAATTTTGCTTCTGCTTCTTTGGAGGAAGCCAATGCTCTTCTTAAATGGAAAGCAAGCCTTGAAATCCCAAAAAACTCTGTGCTCTCTTCATGGATTCCACTCTCTTTGAATTCCAGTGCATCGGTTCCATGCACTTCTTGGTTTGGAGTAGTTTGCAATGCTGATGGAAGCATTCAAAAGTTGAACCTCACATCATCTGGATTAAAGGGTACGCTTCATCGATTTTCATTCTCTTTGCTACACAATCTTACACATTTTGATCTCAGTCTAAACAACTTATTTGGCCCCATCCCACCCGAGATCAGACTCCTGTCCAAACTTCTTTGGCGAATTTTACTTTGTTGACTTCAGAACAGGAACAGATTTCGAAAATGGACTCGATCTTCTCGAACCATTGAGTCAGGGCAATAACTCCTCCTTTGTCGTCGAAAGATGTGGGTTTTGCGTTCATGAAGTCCTTATAGGAGCACTCCTTTTGGTGTCCCTGACCACCTTCATGATTTTGGGGATGCGTACCACCTCCCTGTCCACCAGATCTGCCAGGATTCATCTGTGACATCGCGGCAGCCACAACAGCAGTAACAGCTGCCTGGAACATAGCGGGATCAAACTGAGGGGGCGGTGGTGGTGGTGGAGCGTCGTCGTTTCTTCTGATATGTCTTTTTCGGGGAGGCATCTTGTTCTAGAAATAATCAGGAAGAAGAGGATGGTAAGTCCTCAAGATATATGAAACAGAATATATCTCATCCTGATAATAAAGTGTTCTACCAAGCGATAAGCAAAGAAAGGTTACTAATGCAAGTAAGTTATCGCTAAGAAACGAATAGGTAGCAACACTAGGAATGAATTTCTACAAATGTATTCAGCTCTGACTAAAATACTCCTATAGTATTTTAAGTTGCATGTTTTGTTCTTTTAAAACCTTGTTGAATGGATACTGGGTAAGTTTTAGGCCTGTTGCAACACCAAAGTCACTCCGAAGCACATGTTGGTCATGTCTCGAATAAATATTTTTGATCCGGCTATATTGACCCTAGACATGATTACATAACTGCCCAGGTTTAACCGCAGTGTCCAACATCCAAAATACTTTTGTTTTGTTCTACTCATGACACGGATTCTGATACTCGGGTATACTTGTATATTCTTTGTAAAAATACTTATATATTAAAAGTATACTTTTAGTTCAAAGCACTTCAGCCCCTTTGTGTTTATAGTTGTATACCATGTAAGGTTCGGTATACTTAGTTCACTATAAACAATAGCTCTGATACCAATCTATCACACCCCGAAACCGATGGCGGAAACATTCCGGGGCGGAGGACGTCATGCGTAGTATCACAACAATTGTATCATAGTAAGCGAAGTAAACACAACCATTACATCATAATATGAATATTTACATTGTTCAAAAACGTGGTTTATACATAACAGTATATAGCAAAAGTAAAAGTCGTGACTTCAGGAGGTTCCATCTTCCCCAAAAGTTGGCATGAGTACCTGTTTATTGATGCCATGAGAATACAAGCAGTTTAAAATATCAGCATAAAGCTGGTGAGTTCATAAGCGTTTAATTCTGGTGAAAGAAATGTTTCTTTGATTCTTTGAAAAGTTGTTTCCCAAGAAAATCCTATATTTTCTTATGAAAGAGGTTTGATTAACCATTAGTTATGCGTTAAGCAGTCTGTTTATGAAAGGTTAAGTTATCCCAGGAAAATCCTATATTTTTCCTTAAAAGTTGATAGCTGATTATCGATTCTGATACGAGGTGTACAAGTATCTGTCATACTTGTATCGATAGATGTAGTTTCTTTGAAAAACTCTGGTTATTCGCTGTGAGACGTATTAGCCTTATTACATAAATAAAACTAATAAAAATAGGTAGTGAACTAGATCCTAAGGGCGTTACTGATGCCCTCTAGTAATCAAATCGGTTATTACTTTGAGGTTAGTTCACTCGTTTCATTATTACAAACGTAAATTCTCGTTACCTAAGTTATGAGTGCCATAACCATACTTAGACTGGATAAGGCACGAAACGGGGGCCAGTATCTTTTATGACTTTGTCACCCCTGAACCTAATGGTTCCGCTGTAGCTAGCAGCGAGGGTGCGGGATAGTCAGTCCCATATAGATCTATACACAATAGTCACGCTCTCCCTCCAAGAGATTCTGGTTATAAGTCGTAGTCCTCCACTCACGAATCCGATGGAGTGTTACCAAGGACATGTCTCAAACTTAGCCTAACAAATTTACAAGTAATAGTACGAAAATCCTGCTTATGATTTACATGAATCCTTTATAAGATAATACATATTATTACGTGATTCACAAGTTTCTTGCTTTAGATTTGAAAACTGTTTCTACGAGTTGATTTTCTTAATCGATTGGTAAACCGGTTTTCTGAGTTAAAAGCATACTGAACATAAAATCATGCTATGTAAAATGAGATAATTTGAGCACAAGTCTCCTTGTACTTTTGCTTGTATTCCCCCCACCCCCCTGAAAACATGAAAAACTCAGAAAAAGCGTAAGGGTATGAACTCACAGTTTTGACGTGGGATTCGAGTGTAAGTTGTTAGGAATTGATGAGTGTCAAATAAAGCCTCGGACACAAACGGATCCTATTTAGCATGTAGAAGTACATATATACATTAGGTGAGGGCATAACACTATTCGTTATGGAAGGAAACCACCTTAGGGACTAGGAAACACTTAAAACTAAGTGTTAGAATCGCATGTGATTGGAAAAATGGGAGTTTGCGGTCGTAAAAGGAGTTTACTGTCCATGGGTTTACGGTCCAGATGTTTACGGTCCCTGGGTTTACGGTCCAGGTGTTTACGGTCCCTGGGTTTACGGTCAAGGTGTTTACGGCCGTAAACACTTGGCGAAAAGTGCGATTTTCGGTGTTTCAAATCCCCTTTCTAGCCTTCTGGAAGTTTTCTAAGCCTCGTTTTTAGGCTTAGGAGGGTGTTGTGGCAACTTTGCACCCTATAAATAGAGTTTACGGTCAAGAGAGATTGCCTTGACCATAAACACTCTTTTGGTCACGATTTCTAGATGTTCAGCAAGAGATTCTTGTATCCAACAAGCTAAGGGTAGAGTACTTACGAAATGGAAGCTTGAAAGGGTGGTTAGAGTCCAAAAACACTAGTGTGTGTTCTTGGTGTTCTTGGTGAGAGAGAAAATCTAGAAAAATATGAGATTTATGAGCTAGGAACATGGATTTGCCACTAGAAATGAGTTAGAAACACAATCAATGTGAAGAATCACTTACATTCTTGAGGATCCTTGAGCAAATTCGAAATTTTGTAGAGAGAGAGAGAGAGAGAGTAAGCTTCTGGAGTGTGAAAAGTGATAAATGAAGGCCACTCATCCCTTATATAGGGGTGAGTTTACGGTCAAGGGGTGGGGTGGAGGGTTTACGGTCGTAAACCATGTTTACGGTCGTAAACCAAGTTTGCGGCCGTATACTCCACTTGAAGAATTATTTGGCCCGAATGCTATGCTTTGACTTAGAAAACCTCGTTTTCGAATACGAAACTCGATCAAACTGAGTTTAGAATATTCCGTTAGTCAAAAAAATAATACTAACGTGAACGGAAATAAATCCGAATTGATTTATTTAGACGCAAAGTCCTTCCCAAACTATCAAATTTGACGGAACTAAATAAAAACCCAAATTTGATTAACGGAAATTGAGTAAGGATAACGGAAAAAGTTTCGGGTTGTCACAACATCTTTGAATGTCCTTTATTTGTTCTACAATCAACTCGCTTGTTCCATTCCTATTGAGCTTGGGAATTTGAAGTCACTCATTGATCTTCAGATGGGCTACAATCAACTTAATGGTTCTATTCCTTCATCATTAGAAAACCTTATCAACTTACAGAAGTTGAGCCTCGCTGGTAATAAATTATCGGGTTCCATTCCTAGTGAACTTGGGAAGTTGAATTCTCTCACTCATCTTTCATTGCGGAAAAATCAGCTTAGTGGTTTTATTCCTTCATCATTTGGTGATTTGACATCTTTGATTCTCCTTTATATGTCTCACAATGAGCTTGCTGGTCCCATTCCGAGTGAACTTGGGAAGTTGAAGTCTCTCTCTGATTTCCAGGTGAACAACAATCAAATTAGTGGTTCTATTCCTCCAGAGTTTGGAAATTTAACTCAACTACGAAGACTTAATATGTCTTCAAATCATTTGGTTGGAGAGATCCCAAAGGAGTTTGGGAAGATGAAAAGTATGTGGGAACTGTACTTGGCTGGCAACCAACTTTCAGGTGTTATACCTCTGGAGCTTGGATTTTGTCAACTCCTTGAAGTACTCGATCTATCCAAAAATAGATTGAATGGGTCGATTCCAACAAGTATTGGTCAATGGGCACAAATCCACTACTTGAATCTTAGTAATAACAAGTTCAGTGAGAAAATTCCATCCGAGATTGGTAAATTAGTTCATCTTACGGAACTTGATTTATCTCAGAATTTTATCACAAAAGAGATACCATCTGAAGTTCAAAGTTTGCAAAGTTTGCAAAATTTGGATCTTTCTCACAACAGACTATTTGGTTCTATTCCTGATGCTTTTACAAGTTTTCGTCAGGGGATTGATATCAATCTTTCTTACAATGAGCTCGCAGGTCCAGTCCCCCTTTGCCCTAACATTGTGAATGTGTCCTTAGAAAGCAATCCAGATTGGTGTGGGAATGTTAAGGGAGTGAAACTTTATCCAAATCGAATTATGAAGAAGAAAAATGATCCCTTTCATCATAACCCTATCCTTGTAATTATGCTCCCTCTTATCGGGGCTATTTTACTTGGTGTATTCACGTATGGCCTCATTGCTTATCGACAACAAAAGAAAAAGTTTCCACAAAAACCATTCGACGAAGAAAGTGGTGATTATTTCTCTATTACAAGTTTTGATGGAAAAGTAGTGTATGTTGATATCTTGAAGGAAACAAATGATTTTGATGAAGCATACTGTATTGGGACCGGAGGACATGGGACTGTGTACAAAGCCGAGCTACAACCTGAAAACATGGTAGCGGTCAAGAAACTTCACTTAGGATCTGAGAATGTTGATCATAATGGATTCCTTAATGAGGTACGAGCATTAACGAACATAAGGCATCGAAACATAGTGAAACTCTATGGATATTGCTCCCACGTTTGCCACTCATTTTTGATTTATGAATACCTTGAAAATGGAAGCCTTGGATCAATCTTAAGAAGCGATGTCTTAGCAAAAGAACTAGATTGGTTGAAAAGAGTAAATATTGTAAAGGGTATAGCTAATGGTTTGGCTTATATGCATCACGATTGCTCACCTCCTATAATTCATAGAGACATATCCATAGCCAACATCCTTCTTGATTCTGATTATGAGGTGCATATTTCTAATTTTGGCATGTCCAAGCTTTTAAAGCTTGATACATCCAACTGGACTGCAATTGCAGGCACCTATGGTTACATCGCGCCAGGTAACACTATCTTGTGATTGTAGTTCTACATCTTCTTAACTTTTATGATATATATAAATATGTATATGTACATATATGTATCTATGTTAGAATCTTGTGGGGTTGATATAGCTTTTTTTGTTTTTATCTCATGTTTCTTTGGATGTAGAGCTTGCTTATACAATGGTGGCAAATGAGAAATGCGATGTGTATAGCTATGGAGTTGTTGCACTAGAAGTGATAATGGGAAAGCATCCAGGAGATCTCATAACATCTTTACCAACATTGCCTGATGATGATGATTATTTGGTGCCAGCAAATGTGGGAGATAGTCGGATACCTCCTCCCTTATCCCAGGTTGAGAAACAAGTTAAGTTGGTTTTGAGTCTCTCAAGAGCATGTTTGAACTCCAATCCACATGAAAGACCAACAATGCAACAAGTTTCAAATCGGTTAATGAAGGATCTGCTTTGAATTGACATCTCTTGCCTGATATAGTGCGCTTTCGTCAGAAATGTAAACTCCTTTTATTTGATGGAATTTTCTTTGAACTAGGTATGATTAACTTTCCCCTACTGCGTCTTTTCTCATGTTAATATACCTTATCTGAGCTATGCTCCGGAAAATTCAATTTCGATACAACTCCGCTTGCTGCAAAGCCTTTATTTATCGTCCAAACACTCCAGATCTGCACTTCCCTTTACTCCATAGGGCCGGCTATCTAGCGGGAGTCGTTTCGGTTGTATGCCACGAGGTCCCTATTGTACTTTTTTTTAAGTTCCTTATATACGTTGTGTCAATATGTATTCATTTGAATGCCTTTTTGTTAAGAAACTTCACATATGTTTGTAGTACTAAACAAATATGTCAATGACTATTGATATACTTCTAATGAGCTAGTCAATGTAGATTTCTGTACTTTTAAAACTCACTACTGGAAAACAAGGAAAATGCCATACACACATCCCCCAAACAACAAATTATGTAAAATTTTGTTGGTATAATTTTTATATTTGTTTCTGTTTTATTTATTTGTTATTTACATGTTTTACAATGAATAATTATTATAATGACTTCATATTTTCAAATACTACATCTGTGAATTTTACCACACAATACATATTCTCACACAACGTGTGGCTACACACCTAGTTAATATGATATTTGGGGTATAACTTGGGTCGACATCATTTTATATACCCCTTACCCTATTTAAGTCATTCAAATATACAAAATATATTTCTATTCTGGATTATATGATGAGCAATTATACCAAATGATGAGAGATGTCAATTGAGAATTTTATCAAACACATGATATTACAGATGAGATGTGTCTTTACAAAGATGGCAAATTTTAATTATTAAAAAAAAATTCAAATATCAAAGCAATCTAAACAGCTTGGAACATTTTTGACTCACCGCTTCATTCCTAGCATGCTTTTGAGCTATTGAATTCCAAAATTGACAGCCTAAAACATTTACACAAGATAACTAACAAAATAGTTCAACTAAAACATACATGACTTCAGTTATTGGTATGCATTTCACTTCACTTTAAAATATTACTAGAATAGGAGTTCATGTGGATTCAATTTCTTATCTCCCCTTCATTTCATTACAACATGATATGTTAGAATTTCGGGGTAACAAAGGCACTTGAATATTCTGAGAATTGTGATTTCACTTCCAAATCAAAGTATTTGGGTGGTACTTCCTAATCTTTGATTGGATTAGACTTAGAAGAGATTCAGAACAGAGAATGAGATGTATCAATTTCGTGAGTACCAAAAACCAGACCAAAAATTGGTTAAATACCTCCTTTGTCTGAAAACTGTCAAAACTGTCATAAAACAGTTTTCCAACAGTCAAAAACTGTCACAAATCTGGGTTTTCTGTAAGGATTAATGCAAAGCCAAAAAACGGGTCAAATATTCAAATTTTGGATTTCTGATGCATTTTTAATACAATTTTGACAGGGATCTGCCCCTTGGACACCGCTCCCAGGGGCACTGCCCCCGGACCCCCGTTTGTTCAGGGGCTTCGCTCCTAAATGACAGTCTACTTTTAATCTTGAATAAACTTAAACAAGTGTGCACTCTGCACCTTCCTTACTTGTTTAATATTCATCAAGATTGATTTTGGTCAACAAGTCAACCCATTACACTTAAATACAATTAGTGAAACAAATCACCAACATGATATGGCATGACATGGATGTAATGTTAATTGATTTTATGTATCACAAAAAAAAGTCAAACTTTGACCACCTAAGTACCTAAAACTCATTTACTTAAAAACTATGAAGTTTAAGTGTTAGATGTAATCTTATTTTGCTACAGATGTTGTATGTGCTCATACAAATCCTTGCAAAGAACAGATTCAAACTCATTAATGGAAATATAAAAAGCTTCTTCATCTGAATCTCCCTTCCATGTCTATTGGGAGCACCGAAATGAAATGACACATATACTCAATACGATCATGGAAAAAATTGCAAACTGATTGCCATTTATGAATATTGTTACTGCAATATGTAAAGAGATAAAACAAGGGCTCTCCACATTGATGGACATCAAGTTTTTCCAAAGACATGATATTTAGTGTTAAGGAAGTTTTAATTCCCAAAGATACCATAAGAACATTAACCATTCTTCTCTCATTCTGTATTGAGTGTGTACAGTTTTTTGGGGCAGAACTAACAAATGTTTGGAGACCATTTATTTTCTGTAAATATTCTTTGTTTTCAACTACTCTATGAGATTACAACACTGCACTCTGAAAAAATCATTTTCATCTTACAGTTAATATTCGTTAGACTCATATTTTTGCAAAGAGTATGTACAAATGATCCTAGATGGAGTGTTGGAAGATAGCACACAAAAATGAGGGAATACACCAATGCATACCTTTTAATTCATATCCACTTCAAAGACCCTGAACAACACTTCAATCACTTTGCATCTACTATGGAAATGGATTCACGCTTTTGTGTAATCACCATTCTGTTTTAAGTTGATAAATTTTCTGCGATTTGGATGTATTCAAATGATTTGGTTGTGATTTCTGCACTTGGGAATCTGGAATTGGTTTCCTCAATGGTGTGTAACCAGGGTCTTAAAGTAGAATTGTTGGGGGGACTTGTGCTATACTACTATGGTCTCTATGGAAAACATGCAATTCCAGAGTTTTTAATCATCAAGATAAAGTGTTTGATGAGATTCAATTGATATCCTTCAAATGGGTAAAATAACAGAGGCAGTAGATTCAAACTTGAAATGGAAAACTAGTGCATTCTTCCTGTTTCTTCCTTACATCATTGTTAAGGGAAGAAGGTCTGGTGCTTAAAAATCATCTTGGTGTTGGTGTTTTCAAAGCCTTTGCAGCTTGAATCAGTAACTGTTTTCCATGGTGTGGTGTTGAATTGGTGATGTTGATGAGTAAAGTCTTGATGCTTATTCCCACCAGAGTTTCATAGCTGCCTGGTGCTATAGTTAATATCCACGAGAGTTTCATGTTGAGATTAATTTTTGGCGCTCATAAAAATTTGTTGCCTTCCCTTTACACCTGTGTAATTTCTGTTGGATTGATGAAGCTCTATGGTGTTGTACATACATGCTGTGAGATGGCTTCCTCCATTTCGATTCAACTTTTGTCTATTTTGCCACTGGTGTTGCTTTGGTGAAATTCAACAGTTCTTCTGGCTGCCGAGACGGGAGCATTGATCAATTTGTTTGATAGGTATGTTTGCTTTTGGAATGAAAGTTTTATTAAAATTACTTGGAAAACAAAAATAAATATGACTAACAATTTAATTGAAATTATATCGTGCTTTTAACTCCATCGAAAATTTTTCGCGAATTCAGTCACTAATATGTGAAGATAAGGACCCTAACAGAAAGAATTGATCATGAAATGTAATATGTAGATGAATTATAAAGATTTGTGTAAATTAATTGCCGACTCTAGCCGGCAGGCATCACACCATCGTCGACGCAGCTGGTAAACAAATGATTCTGTTTAAAAAAAAGTCATTTTTGTCTAATGAATTGGGGAGATTGAAAGAGGATTGAAATTGTTGATTAGTGCAAATACACGTTAGGGTTTTACATGTATTCCATTGCTTTAATAAATACAAGAGTATAAAAAATATACATAAAGGACCCTATACTATACAAAACTACTCTTATAAATGAAGATCTATTTTGCCACATGTCAATCTCTCATAAGTTTTGACACTTGTCATTTTGTGGTATTTTTGAAATAAATAATATCCACATGTTAATTTCTAGGTTTTTTTAATTTTTAAAATTAAAAAACAACACAATACATATAGTTATATAAGTAAAGTATTGAATGTAATAAATATGATTATAAATTGCAATAAATATGTTTTTTCCCTCCTTATTTTAAAATTTAATTTTATAAATACTTAATGTTTACATTTTGATATTTAATTTTTTTTAATTAACTCATGTAATACATGGGTCTCACACCTAGTATAATAATTAACACTCCCCCTCAGTTTGAGCGGAATGTTCACGAACGTTTAAACTGTTCCGAAAATCAATGAACAGT
The DNA here is from genome assembly GCF_052849685.1 of Lactuca virosa. Taxonomy (NCBI): domain Eukaryota; kingdom Viridiplantae; phylum Streptophyta; class Magnoliopsida; order Asterales; family Asteraceae; genus Lactuca; species Lactuca virosa. The sequence goes on along the minus strand of NC_136428.1, from coordinate 138,092,894 downwards.
TGTGTAGGTAGTCCTTTAGTAAAGATATCAGCAAACTGATGAGCAGACGAAACATGTAACACGCGAACCTGACCATTGGCAACACGTTCCCTAACAAAATGTAAATCTATTTCCACATGTTTGGTTATTTGGTGTTGAACCGGGTTTGATGCTAAGTACATAGCACACACATTGTCACAAAAAATAACAGTCATACGAGAAAGAGAGCATAATAGTTCAAGAAGCAGATTACGCAGCCAGGCAGCTTCAACAACAACATTAGCTACGCCCCTATACTCAGCTTCAGTACTAGACCGAGAAATGACGTGTTGAAGTTTTGAAGACCATGACACAAGATTATCACCAAGGTAAACACAAAATCCATATGTGGACCGGCGAGTCGTAGGATAGCCAGCCCAGTCAGCATCAGTATAAGACACCAAACGATCAATATGGGACGGACGAATAAAGAGATTGTGATCAATGGTACCCTGTAGATAACGTAGAATGCGTTTAAGAGCAAGAATGTGTGGTTCACGAGGATCATGCATAAAAAGGTTGTTAGGTCATAAATTATGGTTTATACTTTGCTTTTCATAAGCTATTAGAGTTCTCGGTCTAGGACCGAAAACACCATGTTTTGGTGTTGTTTGGACCGAAATCACATGTGATTTCGGTTAGGCTTAATATTGTTTTGTTTGGGTTTTGGGCTTGGGCTTTGTTATTAGGTCTAGGTATAAATAGTGTTATTTAGGCCTTATAAAGAGTGGGACGTTTTGGGGGCTGCCATATGCTAAGAACATGATTTGGAGAGAATCAAGAGAGAACCAAGTGTAATAGTGAATCTTATGTCCTGACTATTCAATAATAGTGTGCATTGAAGATTAACCATTGTGTTCTTATTCTTTATTTCGTCTTGTCTCATTCACTTGATTGGGATTCTGCATCATCAAGTGAATCCGATTGATACATCGTAGCATTTTGGGTTTTGCAATTGGTATCAGAGCTTGGATCGGTATCATTCGGGTCATTGCAAACGGTTTTTCTTGGAGTTTCTTGGTGTTTTTGATTTATATTTTACGAATTTTTGGGTGTTTGTTCTTCGTGTTCTTCATATTTTTGGAGTTTTGATCGAGTTTGGCATTAAAGATTTGAAAATATCGTGTTTTTGGCAAGTTTTGGGTGTTTTTGTTCAAAATTTGCGAGATCTCGGTCATACCCTCGGTCTTCTCGGCAGCGGCCTCACTCTCGGTTAGGGCATCAGCGGATCTCGGCAGCCAGCAGCAATCTCGGTTAGGGTTGCGAAGGTTCTCGGTGCACCATCTATTTTTGGCCTCGCTGGTTCTCGGTGCGAGGTTCTCGGTGAGAAGTTCTCGGTCTCGCAACTTTCGGTCTGAAGACTTCGATGTCGCTTCTCGGTCAGTGTTTTCGGCCTGCGATTTCGATTCGGTCCAGCGTATTCGGTCTGAGAGATTTCGGTGCGAGCTCCTCGCAACTCGGCGGTAATCTCGGATCTTCTACATCTCGGTCAAGAGGCCTCGCAAATTCGGCTAAAATTTCGGATTTTTCAATATTTTGGCTAATTTTCAGTCTAGAAACTTAGTTTTCGATCCAAAAGTCTCGTTTTCGATCAAATAACTTCATTTTCGGTACTAAGGCCTCATATTTGGTTAAAAAGTCACGTTTTTTTGTCAAATACTCTCGTTTTTGGTCTTGAAATTTCGTTTTCAATTTAGAAATTTTTGTTTTCGGTCAAGGTCATTTTTTTGGACAAAAAGTTTGACTTTCATATGTGACTTTCAAATATGACTTTTGTCTTTCAAGTTTGACTTTTGACTTTCAAGTTTTCACATTTGACCTTCAAGTTTGACTTTCAATTTTGACTTTTTGGTTTGACTTTCAATTTTGACTTTTAGGTTTGACTTCCAATTTTGACTTTTAGGTTTGACTTTCAAGTTTGACTTTCGAGGTTTCAAGTCAAAGGGAATTTTTTCTTGGTTTCACAATCAATTCTATTTTTGGTAAATTACTCTTTTTGGTGAATAATGAGTTCTTCAATCACCGAGGTTAATGAAACTTCATGTTCTCAGTCCTGTGAAGCTAAAATTAAACTTTATCGTGATTAAATTGATATATTACGTAGAGACAATGAGGACCTTAGGTATGAAGGATATACTCTTAGGAAGGCCCAAAACCACTTAAAAGAACAATTAGAGGCCAAAACCAAGGACTTTAGAAAACTTCAAGAAGAATATAGTAACAAATGTGAGAACTATAACTATGTTCAGAGACAGATTGTCAGCTTAACTGCCGAACTTGATGCACTAAATGCTAAATATAAAGATGTTGAATTTAAATTTAAGAAATTTGACGTGTCAAGTGAGGTAGTTGTGTCCATGATTGAGAAACAATTAAAATTTAAAGATAATCAGAATAAGGGTCTAGGGTATCACAGTTTTCCACCTCCCTTCAATGACAACTATACCCCGCCCCTTGAAACCAATGAGGTAGAGACACCTGCTCAGTTTGGTCCTCCCCGTGTACCAGCTTCAGTTAAGACTGAACAATCTGGCCCAACTGAGAATATTAAGGTGAACGATACTAATGCTTCTACCTCATGTGCAGAGCAGGTCACAGTGCAGGATGGGCATGAGCAAAACACAAATAATTCTTGTTCTTTTGATGATGATTCAAAATCTTGTGATGCTGATACTCCCACTGTGGAAAAACCCAAGCCACAAAAGTCTGTTAAACAATTTGTTAAATGTTCTTGTGCTTGTGCTTGTGGAAGTCCCTTGAAACAAAATTCTTTTGGACAAGGACCAAGTCACAATCTCATCTATATGAAAAGACAGACTTGCTTTAACTGTGGGACTCCCAGTCACATTGCCAGAAATTGCCCATATCGTTTATATGTTCCTTACTACGAACATGGTTGGCAGAACGTGCCAAGAGGGAGATTCTCCAAAAGAAATCCTTCAAGGTCACATTCATGCAATGGTGACTAGAACGCGAAAAAGGCCAAGAATCAAACTCCCAAGGACAAGAAGGGAATGTTTGACAAGAAGCCAAATTCAAGAGATGGTTCTGTTAGAAAAAGATCAGTTAGGTCGAAGTCATCTTGGCGGTCGGTTTCAAGTTCTAAAGCAAGTGTTGAGGCATCCATCCGATCAAACAAGAATTGGGTTAAACCCGACTATAGATGGGTACAAAAGGTTCACACTCCCAAATAATTTAATGATTCTAACATTTCTTCATCTTCTGTGTCTGATAAACAGGATATGTCATGGGAGAGAGTACGTTGTGTAGATGATGATGGTCAACCCAGCTTCAAAATGGACTGGGTTCCAAAGAACAACTAATCCTGCACTCTGTGTTGGGGCAGCTATGGAGGAATATCATCAGACTTCGGTTTGTTGATAGGGGCTTTTCCAGGCACATGATAAGAGACATCTCTCATCTGTACGACATTCATAATCTTCATTGAGAGTATGTGTCCTTTGCGGGAAAGGAAGAAAGAAGAGGATCACAAGTGGGGATTGTACTTAACGATGTGAAGAATTTTTGAATCTGTTCCGAAATTGAAACTCAGTTGAGGCTGAACATGATGCTGCATATGCATGTTGTTCTCATATCATCTGGATGAAACTTCAATTGTTGAATTACAGTTTGAGTTTTCTTCTCGATACTTCTAAGTTTTTTTTTAAAATGATTCGTTTTGAAGACAATTTTTAAATTTGCGCATTTATTTTGTTTCCTTTCTTCCCCATGCACAAATTAAGGGGGAGAAATCCTAACAAAAAAAATTATAAAAAACAAAAATACAAAAATATGTCTTCTTTTGTAAGTATTTTTGGGAAGTGATATGAAATTTAGTGCTAAAGGGCAATATGAGATGTGTGTAATGCACTGAAGCTAAATTGTTTAGACTTTGTGTTCAATGTGCTGGTAGGCACGAAGGATTTAAAAGGACTAGACATAGCTGAAAATGAAAGGACTTGACTGTGTTAACTCATCTGGACTTAGATAGTTACATTTGGTCTGACTATATGACGCTTGGATAGATTGAGCAGTGATATAAACAAGGGAGCCTATGAGATACATTAAAGTTACTTATCATCTAGAACTGTGGCTCAACATTTCTTCAATGTACGGACTTATGTCCTTAATTCTGGTGCTGATAAGGTGACTGGGGGGTTCTGATAAAGTAGGTCGGTGTGAAATTGTTTTTCTTTCTTATCCTCTCTGTCAGTCATATGTTGCCCCCTTTGCGTGATCGGAAGATCCGACCTAGGACGCAACATATGCACTCTATTTCTATACATCTCTATCTATGCTTTTATCTATTTATGTCAGTCATATGATGTCCCCTCTGCGTGATCGGAAGATCCGACCTGGGACATAGCATATGCACCTTTCTATCTCTCTAACCCTCTATCTATGTTAGTCATATGTTGTCCCTCTGTGTGATTGGGAGACATCCGACCTGGGATACAACATATGCATCTATATATCTATCTTTTCTCTCAAATAATTGAGCACTCACCTAAAGTAAAGAGTTCTTTGGAATTCCTTGATTGCTAGGGTATGTCGTGAACTGGGGAATACGTTCTAGTGAACTTAAAATTGAATTCACTAAAGGCTGACTGTAGATCTCGCTGCTGAATTAAAGTGGACAACAATATCCTTGATCGTCGTTAGCAAAATGGTATATTTAGGAATATTATTTAGGAATATAATCACAATGTCTTGTCATTTATAATATGTCTAACTTGTCACTATCCTTTGTGTTTAAGTGAACCACAATATTAGTGATTGACCAGAGCTAAACATACAGGTGTGTGCTGATAAACGATATTGAATTGCTTGAAAACTTTGATCCCAAAAAGTTTTAAATTTAGTTAAAATTTTTGTTTTTTTTTAAATTTGTTCATATTTTTCCTCTATGCACAAATTTAAGAGGAAGAATTAAAAAATCAAACAAAAAAATCATAAAATTTAAAAATCCAAAAATATGGTTATTTCTGTTTTATTTCCTTTTCAAAAAATTAAAAATCCAAAAATATCTTATTTTTATTTTGAGTGTATTTTTAATTTTATTTTTATTTCTTAGTTATTTCTATTGTGTGCTAAGTTTATTTTTAATTTTATTTTTTATCTCAAAGTTTCGTTTGTCTTAAAAAGCGAATTCAAAAAGAATAAGAGACTCAAGGAGACTGTATCGGAATTTTCTGAGCAAGGAGAAGAAACTTGTAAAGGAGTTGATGGTCATTACACTTCACTCTATTTTCACAAGGAATTGAAGGATTGAAACTGTACAAATTGTCATTTAGGCAATATCTTTCAAAGAACTGTCGTATTTAAGGAATTAAAAGTCTGAAACTGTACAGATGTCATGGCACCAGAGCGATGCACCTCACAAGGCACGGTTATCGCTGAATGTCTCGCCAAGGGCCAAGTTAACTTGTTTAACTTGAAAAAATGCATTGAGATCTTTGATCAAGGATATGCAGGGGCTAACATCAAAATAGCCATGAGTAGTTCTCCGATACTCAACAAATCGCAGTGCGTTCCTCCGTGTTCACACAGATACTGCGAGTAGTCTCCATCTGAGCCAAGGCTGAGTCCTTGAACAACTGTGGTGAGAAGGGTCTTTATGATTCTGTGATCCATAAGGATTTTTTAGTCATGATTACTTTTCAAGGTGCAACGGTGATCGTTAAAGAATACTCATTCGGAGGAACAAGAAGTGAAGATTATTTTTCAACATTCAATCTTTCAACCCCAGAAGCAAGGTGAAGGTGTACTTGAAGTTATGTGACAGATTGCATTGAAGCCTCCTCAATCAATTTGCTGCTATCTATGAACTTGTTGAAGTGATCCAGAAGAATCGGTAAGTGCTGATTTTCAAGAATCTTTACAAGAAGCCCCTACACCCAATGTGCGTTCAAAGTCAAATTCTTAGAAGGAAGTCCAACTACTAAAGATGAAGTTATTCATGAAGAAAATTCATATGTTCATCTTGAAGTTGTGAAGAAATCGAAGATAAAAGATAAAAGTCAAGATCAAAGAGAAGACTAAAAATAAAAAAAAAAAAGCAATAAACCAAGGGGGAGATTGTTAGGACTAAATTATGGTTTATTCTAACTGAAAAGAAAGCTATAAACCAAGGGGAGATTGTTAGGTCATAAATTGTGGTTTATACTTTTCTTTTCATAAGCTATTAGAGTTCTCGGTCTAGGACCGAAAACACCATGTTTTGGTGTTGTTTGGACCGAAATCACATGTGATTTCGGTTAGGCTTAATATTGTTTTGTTTGGGTTTTGGGCTTGGGCTTTGTTATTAGGTCTAGGTATAAATAGTGTTATTTATGCCTTGTAAAGAATGGGACGTTTTGGGGGTTGCCATATGCTAAGAACATGATTTGGAGAGAATCAAGAGAGAACCAAGTGTAATAGTGAATCGTATGTACCTGACTATTCAATAATAGTGGGCATTGAAGATTAACCATTGTGTTCTCATTCTTTATTTCATCTTGTCTCATTCACTTGATTGGGATTCCGCACCATCAAGTGAATCCTATTGATACATCGTAGCATTTTGGGTTTTACAAAAGCATATCTGTTGAATAGCGTAGGCACTATCGAGACGAGTGAAGGTAAGATATTGAAGAGCCCCTGCTAAGCTACGATACAAGGTAGGATCAGAAAGCGGATTGCCAAAGGAAGAAAGCTTTGGTTTGGTGTCCGTTGGAGTGCTACAAGGATTGCAGTAGGTCATGTTAACACGAGAAAGGATCTCCTTGGCAAAGACAGCTTGTGAAAGAAACAAACCCTAAGCAGAACGATTAGCACTAATACCAAGAAAAAAAAGCAAGGAACCTAATTCTATCATAGCAAACTCAGTTGAGAGACGAGAGATCACTTGCGTGATCAAAGACGTGCTGGAGGCAGTGAGAATATATAAAAGAATATAGATAGTGTCAAAACCTTGATGAAAGGTGAAGAGAGAGCTATCAGAGCGACTGCTTCGGAAACCGATGGTAGAGATGAAAGAGGCAAAGCGTTGGTACCATGCACGAGGTGCCTGTTTGAGACCGTAGAGGGCTTTGTGGAGGCGACACGCACAATCCGGATGGTTGGGGTGCACATAACTGGGAGGTTGTTTCATGTATACCTCTTCAGTAAGATCACCATGTAAAAAAGCATTTATGACGTCAAGTTGATTAATGGGCTAGTTGCGCGATATGGCAATGCTAAGAACAGTGTCAAGTCCACCAAGCAAGTTACACCCTTTGTTTGCAAATAAAACGTAATATAATGGTAAAAAAGGGTATCGATCCTTGGGGAAATGGTTATATTCAATCACCAATGCAATCCAATAGAACTAGTGTAAATAAACTAATTAACTACAATTAAACTAAAAGGGGGTGTTGTGATTGCTTGAAAACTAAAAGACTTGAATAACTAAAAAGCTTGCAATTAAGCAAGATGGTGAGATGCTCAAATATTGGAGACAATTGGTTAACCAAGGCAATTCAACACAATGAACATTCGTGTGTTTATCATTAGGATTCAATATGAAGCTTATCATTCATCCCAAATTGGTTATAGCAATCATGAAGCATGATATGCCAAGATTCCTCATTGGTAGTATGGAGGTTGGGGAAGCCCACAACACACCTTCTTAATCAAAATCAAGGATTCAATTGAAGCAATTGAACCCAATAAGTTGATTAGCCTTAACAATGAAGGAATCCCCGATTCCTAGAGGATGTCAATGCTTACACATCCATAAAGGAGTCATGATTCATAAGCTAGAAATGATTTCTACCATCATAAAGCCCTTGATCTAAGTAAATTCAATGATTCAATGCTAAACCAAAGAAATAAATCAACAATTGCTCATTCAAGTACCAAGCTCATGATCAAAGTATTAAACAAGCATAAGAAATATGAACTAGAATCATAAACATAAGATAAATGACAATTAAGCATGAATCCTTCAAAACCCACAAATATCCAAGGGTTTTAGCCAAAGTTAACCAAAATAGAGAAACTAGCCACTCATGGTAACAAAATAACAATCACAAAAGTGTTTTTGCATCAAGAATCTACCAATTACTTAGAAAGATGAGAAAAATGAGTATCAAGCTCCAAAAATCGCCTCCAATGGTCTCTAATGATGTCAAATCGAAGAATGAGTTGCTAGACCTACCCCCCCCCAAGTAAATTGTGAGCAAAATGACCAAAATGCCCAAAAGTGTGCAATTGCGCGAGTACCCTCGCAAGTGTTGTGCAACTGAGACTCCACCCTCGCAAATATTGTTGGAATGTTATTGGCTCATTTTTCTCTACTACACATGCCACTACCCAAGATTCCCTTGGTCCCCTCCATGCCTCACATGATTTAAATTTGGCCAATCATCTTCAAGCTTTAAATATGGATAGTCCAAGCCCAAAATAAGAATCCATGACCCATCTTCACAAGCCCACTTCATCCAAGTCTTCAACTTTTTAAGCCCAAATCTCCTTTGATGGATCCGTAAAGCCCAATAATGCATCGAAAAGCCTACCAAGTCCAACTCCAGTCAAACCGCAACCGCAACGAGCTCCAAAACCCTGCAAAATATCTCATGCAAAATAGAAAGTACCCGACACGATCCATGATAAAGAAAATAAAGAATATACAATTCAATACCAATAAAAAGACCTAAAAATTCTAATATAAACTAATAAAAAGAAGGAAATAAAATAAACTATCAAATCACCCCAAGCTTAAACCTAACTTGTCCTCAAGTTAGAACAAGACTAAAATGAGCTCGGGGTGAGCTGAACTAAAAATGGAAAAAGATAGATACCATAGAACTTGGTCAACATCAGTCAACATGGTCAGAATCAGTCTTTAATGGACCTTACGCATCTTCAAAATGTTCCCCGCTTTAGAGCCATAAACCACATTCTCGAACCACTTGAAGGGCGAATAAATCACGTCTGGACGTAGTCGCGGTGTGCAAGACAAAGGAAACAGAGGATGCGCCCAATGGGGGCACATTAAATCACCAATGCAGACCATAATGCATGAAGGAAAGGTGCCTCTTCACACACGATGATTCCTACATTTGGGTAGAATTGAGTTTTTGACTAAGGGCTGGTCTAGGTTTGGTTTTAGGAAGCTTGGGTTGGCTGTTTTGATGTTGAGGTTGAATGGTTTTAAGCATTCTAACACTCCTATGGTATACATGCAACCCTAGAAACCTTGGATCTATGTTTTCTCTATTATACATACAAATTTGATTTCCAAGGTTCTCAACCTAACTAGCATGTTATGGGGTACTTGTAATATACAAACTTTAGTAGAATAACATACCTTTTCTTGTGGTTGATTGCTTGGAGTCTTGAGAGCCTAGCACCAATAATGTGGATGCCTCAAGTGGAATCAAAAATCACCAAAACACCTTGGAAGACTTGAGAGAATAGTATGCACCAAGTAGAAATCGGCCCACCCTTTGTACTCACACACTAGTACCATTTCAAGGGTCAAAGACCCCTTTATATAGTATGGAGGATTAGGGTTACATCCATGTAAACCCTAATACCCATTACCTTTCATTTCCATAGGATCCATGGGTTAAAAACTCCATGGACTATCCATGCAAGCTTAGCCCATCCTAAATGAACTTGGCCCATTCTATATATATATATATATATATATATATATATATATATATATATATATATATATATATATATATAAGAGTCCATATTTAATTAGTTCCTTTTGATCACTAAATTAATTCTAAATTAATTCTTGATCAATACTAATTAAATAATATGATTTCATATTAATATATTATAACTAATAATATATTAATAAATCATAACTATATTATTCTCAAAAGATTATCCATATAAATTGTTTCGGTGAAGTGCAACCGAAATGGACCATGCCAGGTCGGGTCAAGTACATACCAAATATAGTTACGGACTTAGACACCTTATCCAACAGTCTCCCACTTGGATAAGTATGATAACTATAGGATGATTTCAGGAACCGACCAACAATCGTAGCTCTTAAAACTCTGCTGAACTATGAAGTGCCATTTAAGATAAGTGATCATATAATCCTCTGTTCTAGATATCAGTCGGACAAATACATGGAACAATGCCATACTTATTTTCCAGCACTTTATTTCCCGATTTCCGATTTGTTTGACATAGAACTAAACTGAACACATCAATTTGGTTCTGACCGGGCCCGGTACATAGGTCAAAACAAAATCATCGAGGGGCCCAGATATCGCTTTTAATCCTCCAAGGACTAAAAGGAAGAGATAAACTTCGACTAATATGCTTGTTCTACTACTTGCTGAATCATACACAAAGGCACGTTTTATAACATCAAGTTACTGATGCGTTTTCGTGCAGTCAATGCACAACCAACTCATAGGAAACAACTCATATCTCTAGGTTTGAAGACTTATATGATATTACCGTCTCACGATCACTCGAGATAAATTCCATGAAGTGATACAAGTGAGCGTGGGTTTAATCCAATACTCAGAACTTATGAGCACTCATGAATGTTGTAGCAACTCTTGCTATGTCCAACACCTTAGACATCTACAAGCCCAATTCATGACAGTCTTGATTCATACCTAGTTCCAACATATGACTGACTGTGGAGAGTTTGAATAAAGTAATTATTCTGGAAGTCAAAATATGCAAAGTTGAAACAATAGTAAACGATTGACACAAGATAACAACACCTTACTTATAAATAAACAACAACTTTTATTTAATCATCGAATTTCAATTACATTTTACAAGTTTCATAAATAGCTATCTAATCTGTAAAACTAATATCGTCCTTCAGCCCGATGCGCCTCGCATGCTGCAAATGCCTAACCCTGGTCAGTCCCTTCGTGAGGGGATCTGTTGGGTTCTCTTCTGACGATACCCTCTTTTCCACGAGGAGTCCTTCTTTTATCTTGTGTCTTATGAAGTAATATTTTATTTCAATGTGTATGGGTCTGCCATGATCTCTCGGTTCCTTGGCTAAGGCAACTGCACTATTGCTGTCACAGAAAATCTCCATAGGCTCCTTTATAGCTGGTACAACTCGAAGGTCTCCGATGAAGTTCATCAGCCATATTTTCTCCTTTGCCGCTTCACTCGCTGCTATGTACTTTGATTCACAAGTAGAATCAGCCACCATCTCCTTCTTGGAACTTTTCCAAGTAATCTCTCCTCCATTCATGGTAAAGACCCAACCCGACTGAGAGCGGAAATTATCCCTATCAGTCTGAAAGCTAGCGTCAATATAGCCCACTACTCTCAAGTCATCACTCCCACCAAGGGTAAGGACCCAGTCCTTAGTCCTCCACAGGTACTTGAGAATGTTCTTCACCGCAGTCCAGTGAGCCTTTCCAGGATTCCCCTGATATCTGCTGACCATGCTCAAAGCAAAGGCCACATCAGGGCGGGTACAAGTCATATCATACATGATCGAGCCAACAGCGGAATCATATGGTAATCGGCTAATCTCTGCTCTCTCAGCCTCTGTACTCGGGCTCTAAGCCTTGCTCAGTTTGGCATTGTGCTGGATCGGTAAGTCACCTTTCTTGGAATTTTGCATGTTGAACCTTTTCAACACTTTGTCCACATAGGTGCTTTGACTAAGTCCAATTAGTCTCTTACTCCTTTCTCTCAATATCCTTATCCCTAGGATATAGGTAGCTTCTCCAAGGCCCTTCATAGCAAAACACTTCCCAAGCCAGGACTTAACCTCCTGCAAGGTTGGGATCTCATTTCCTATGATTAGTATGTCATCCACATACAGTACCAAAAAGCTAACTATACTCCCACTAGCCCTGACATATACATAGGACTCATCTTCGCTTTTCGAAAAACCAAACTCTTTGACTTTCTCATCAAAACAAAGATTCCAGCTGCGAGATGCTTGTTTCTATCCATAAATGGATTTCTTAAGCTTGCACACTCTATCAGGGTACTCTGCATTGACAAAACCCTCTAGCTGACTCATGTAAACATCCTCAGCCAACTTTCCATTAAGGAAATCGCTTTTGACATCCATTTGTCATATTTCATAATCATGAAATGCAGAAATGGTTAGCATAATCCTAATAGACTTAATCTTTTCTACTGGCGAGAAGGTTTCATCATAGTCAACTCCCTGAGTTTGAGTGAAACCCTTCGCAACCAGTCGTGCCTTATAGGTGTGCACTTTTCCATCCATGTCGGTCTTCTTCTTGAAGATCCACTTGCACCCGACCGTCTTACGGCCCGGTACATTGTCAACCAAGTTCCAAACTTGATTGTCATACATGGACTGTATCTCGCTGTCCATAGCCTCTTTCCATTTAGCAAACTCGGGGCTTGCTATGGCTTTCCTATAGCTGTTAGGTTCATCTAAATTTACCAATGTACTATCATTGATAAATGTATCACCTTCCGTAGTAATATGGAAACCATAATAATGCTCAGGTGCATTCCTAACTCTGGTGGAACGTCTCAGAGGTACAGACTCGTCAGTTGGTTCAACAGGACTTTCCTCCTCAGGTTGATTGCTAGAGTTCGGAATGCACCAGAACAATGGCTTCACCACTTGACTCTTGAAGCTCTTCAAGGTCAATTTGCCTCCACTGTTTCCTTGGCTTATAAATTCTCTCTCTCGAAAGACCCCTCTCCTTGCCACAAAGACCACATTCTCATTGGGTCTGTAGAAGAGGTAACCAAAAGAATTTTGTGGGTAGCCGATGAAAATACACCGCTCGCTACGAGGTTCGAGCTTGTCCTGAGTCTCACGTCTCACGAAAGCCTCACAATCCCAAATCTTGATGTGGTCTAAATTGGGAACTTTCCCAGTCCACATCTCGTGAGGTGTTTTGGCAACCTTCTTGGTAGGGACTAGATTTAGGATATGGGCGGCAGTCTCTAAGGCATACCCCCAGAATGAGATTGGTAACGAAGCTCGACTCATCATGGAACGAACCATGTCCAACAAGGTTCGATTACGCCTCTCAGCCACACCATTAAGCTGTGGTGTTCTGGGAGGTGTCAATTGTGAAACAATTCCACATTCCTTAAGATAGTCAAGGAACTATGTACTAAGATACTCTCCTCCTCGATCGGATCGGAGCATCTTAATGTTCCTGCCCAGCTGATTCTCCACTTCCTGTTTAAACTATTTGAACTTTTCAAAGGTTTTTGACTTATGCTTGATTAAGTAGACATAACCATGTCTACTGTAATCATCAGTAAAAGTCACATAGAAGCGATTAGCATCCCTTGTGGTGGTTCTGAAGGGTCCACACACATCTGTGTGTATGAGGTCCAACAAACCTTCACCCCTAGCACAAGTACCAGTGAATGGTGACTTTGTCATTTTTCCAAGCAAACAAGACTCGCAACTATCATCCGAAATTAAGTCAAATGACTCCAAGACTCCAGCTTTTTGGAGTTGGCCTATGCGCTTCTTGTTGACATGTCCAATACGACAGTGCCACAAGGATGCCTTATCCAAACTAGTGGAAGAATCGATATACAACACATTTTTTCCTAAATTGTCTACAACCGACACAATTTCATATACACCATCACAAGGTAATGCTTTAAAATAAAGAACATTACTATAAAAAGCATTAATACCACCACATTCATTATCAAATGAAAAAGTAAACCCTTGTTTGTACAAACCGTGAAAAGAAATAATATTTCTCGCCATTTCAGACGAGTAACAACACTTATTCAAATCTAACACTAACCCACTACTTAGCAACAAAGAATAAACTCCAATCTTGGTGACAGGTGAAGCTTTCCTATTCCCCATGATCAAGTTTATCTTTCCGTGCTCCACATCCTCACTTCTTCTTCTTAGGCCCTGCAAATCAGAACATATATGAATACCACAACCTGTATCAAGAACCCAAGAAGTAGCATGTGGTGAGTTATTAGACAATATAGTGTAAATACCTGCATGGGTAGGCTTGACCTTCCCATCCTTAACATCTTGCAGGTACTTGGGGTAGTTTCGTTTCCAGTGCCCCTTATCATGACAATAGAAGCATTCAGCTTCCTTTGGGTTGGAAGAAGGAGTGACAGAACCACCTTTGGTTCCACTTGAAGAGGAGCCATCAAGAGACTTTCCCTTGGTACCCTTCGAAGGGGTCTTCCTCTTCTTCCCTCTACTTTGCCCGATTGCCAGAACAGGGGCGGCGGTAGGAGTAGGAGTAGTAACAACCGATTTGCCCTTAAGATTAGTTTTAGTGGTCTTCAAAAGCCCTTGAAGTTTTCTAAGTGTGACATCCTCCTTGTTCATGTGATATGTCATTCGGAATTGATCATAACAAGTAGGTAAGGAGTGCAGTATGATATCAATAGCCAACTCCTTAGGGAAGTTCACATTCAACTTGAGCAAACGGTCCACAAACCTTTGCATTTTCTGCATGTGGCCCGTGATGGGTTCACCATCCTTCATTCGGGTTGTTATCATGGAAGAGATGATTTCATACCTCTCTTGACGAGCACTTTGATGGTAGCGGTCAATCAGGTCCATGTGCATATCAAAAGGGTAAAAGTCCTCATAGGACTTCTGGAGTTCAACTTTCATTATGGCCAACATGATACATGCCAACTTGGTAGCATCTCTCTCATGTGCCCTAAAGTCAGCGATCTCCTCTGGAGTAGCAAACTCATCAATTTCTTTCAGCTCCTTGTTGAGGACATATTCCTTGTCCTGGTAACGTGTGACCATCCTGATGTTCATGATCCAATCATTAAATTTTGAACCATCAAAGATGACTCTCCCACAAAGGTTCATGAGAGAGAAGGAGTCGGTAGGGTTTGATCCAGAAGCAACATTGTTGGAAGACATCTGAAAAAAAGAAATACAAGTTTAGATTAGATATAGAATCCTTAATAAGACACCCAAATGTAATATTAAGGCTAGGACCCAACACAATACTTTATAACTTGGAAGAGGGATGCCGTAATCCAAGCTATAAAATATTTGAAGGTAGGCGAATGACAATTCCCCTATTTCCACCATGAAAAAAGAAATAAATTATTAGGTTTTAATTGGATTGAAACTCCTAGATCTTTTGAGATTCATTGAACTTTTCAATGGCATGTTTAAATCTCGATTGTGCCCTCTCAAGTTTGTGACTGGGATGCCGAGGATCACAAACAAGGTGTGAATAACCATGCAAATTAACTTGGTACCCTTAATCTTTATCACCTAATCGATGTGTCGGTTACCCACACGCGCTCCACCGATCTATGATAAACATTAAGTCACCCTTTTCCACTCTTACTAGTCCATGTTGGTGTGCCGGTTACCCACACACGCTCCACCAACGACTTGGTAAGGTACAAAGTGTAATTTCTTGGATTAGCACCAATTTCACATTTTCCTAAAGTAACTAAGATTGGGAATTTATAAAAGGTTTAGTTACTTTATTTTATCATTATACTTTTAATGAGAATTATAGTCCTTGTCCTACCCGTTCGGCTAACGACCCTCCACCAGTCAAGGAAGCGGTGGGTGAGAGTGGACACTCATTAAGCTGCCATTTTATAGGCAACAACCTTATACCCCCCTTATAGACCGACTTCGTAAATGAGGCCTACTAATGGTAAAACTGACTTGCTCTTATATATATATATATATATATATATATATATATATATATATATATATATATATTAACTTATAATACTATAAAGTATAAGGGTTGAATTTTAACTTTTAAAACTCTAGGGTTTGGAATTAAAGTGTGTGTGAGACTTTACAAATTCCAAGACTTGAGGGAAAGTTTTGAAACTATTCAAGACTCTTCAACTTCATAACTTATGAGTTTAATGGTCTATAAAAATGAAGACTATTCATTTTATGTAACCTATGGTTCTTTAATGACTCTTTAAAGAAGTGACTTTTGGTATTCCATAACTTGAGGACAAGTTATGGACTCCATCAATAACATTTAGATCAAGAATTACATCATCAAACAATTTGAAAATAATTCCTATGATCTACTAAAACTCATAAGTATAAACATTCATATCAACAATTTCAAGAATCATATAAACACATGTAAAACTTGAAATTTTGATAATAACCATTGTAAATGGATTAGCATAATTATTACCACATCAAAAACAGGTTTTATAAGTCCAAAACAGTTTAGGGTAATGATTCTAGTCCATTTCCAGCAGCAAAACTCGAAAAACTGCACACAGGGCGTCCTACTCGTCGAGTGCAAGAACCTACTCGACAAGTAGGATGAATTAACACATGGACTCGTCGAGTCCCCCCATGGACTCGGCGAGTTCACTGAACAGTGAGCAGAATTTTCGATTTTTCAAGCAGTTTGCATCAAGTATAATGAAAACAAGCCTAGGCTCTGATACCACTGAAGGATTTTGAGCATTCTAACACTCGTATGGTGTACATGCAACCCTAGAAACCTTGGATCTATGTTTTCTCTATTATATATGCAAATTTGATTTCCAAGGTTCTCAACATAACTAGCATGTTATGGGGTACTAGTAATATAAAAACTTTAGTAGAATAACATACCTTTTCTTGTGGTTGATTACTTGGAGTCTTGAGAGCCTAGCACCAATAATGTGGATGCCTAAAGTGGAATCACAAATCACCAAAACACCTTGGAAGACTTGAGAGAATAGTATGCACCAAGTAGAAATCGTCCCACCCTTTGTACTCACACACTAGTGCCCTTTCATGTGCCAAAGACACCTTTATATAGTATGGAGGATTAGGGTTACATCCATGTAAACCCTAATACCCATGACCTTTCATTTCCATAGGATCCATGGGTTAAAAACTCCATGGACTATCCATGCAAGCTTAACCCATCCTAAATGAACTTGGCCCATTCTATATATATAAGAGTCCATATTTAATTAGTTCCTTTTGATCACTAAATTAATTCTAAATTAATTCTTGATCAATACTAATTAAATAATATGATTTCATATTAATATATTATAACTAATAATATATTAATAAATCATAACTAAACTATTCTCAAAAGATTATCCATATAATTTGTTTTGGTGAAGTGTAACCCAAATGGACCATGTCAGGTCGGGTCAAGTACATACCAAATATAGTTACGGACTTAGACACCTTATCCAACAGAGGTAGCTGTTGGGCTTCTGTTGAGTAGCTCAATTGAGTTTTCCTCACTTTACTCGTGGATCGAACGCACCAATGCCAACCCACTAGGTTGTATTATGTATCATGGTATATAGGATGTTGTTATGTTGTAGTGATCTATTAGATTCGTATATCTGTATGATTACTTGTACTTGTTGGTTATTGTTTATCTGTATGTCGACATAGTGCGGTAGTGTTGAGGTTGTACTGCTCTATGTTGTAAGGCAACAAACTCGTGAGCAATCCAGTTATAAGCTGAGGGTCGGGAGGGCAATCCAGACTTATATTGTGAGCTCGGGAGCAATCCAGTCATACGATGAGGGTCGGGAGGGCAGTCTAGTCTTATGTTGTGGGTTCAGGGGTAATTAAGTCTAATGATTGTAGACCCAATGTGCATGTTTGTATATGTTATGTTGAGTGGGGTACTTTTAGGGAACTCACTAAGCTTTGTGCTTACATTTTTTTTTTGGTTTAAAGATTTTCATGTACTTCCAGTTTCAAAAGGAAGAGTCTGGCTTGAACACACCGCATCCCCTGGAGATTTATTCCGCACTGATTGTTTATGATTTTACTCTGATGTGTTTGAAAATACTTTTATTCTGATCGTCTTTTGGGATAATGAATGAACGGTTTTGACATATTTAAAATGAAAATTTTACTATGTATTATTTGGATGTTTCAGCATAAATATATGAAAGTACATTGTTGTAACATAAAGAAATAGCAACGTATTTTCATTCATTCGTTTATTATAGCATCTAAAGATGAAACATAAAATTTTCATTATATAATGAAAGTTTTGCAATTATGCTAACAAGTTTTCTGGAATTCATAGTATGTTTTCTTGATGAAATAAAATTAAAAATAGTAAAGTATTAATCTAATGGACATGTTGGGCAGTAAGATTGTTCAAAGAAGCCACATGTTAGAAGTTTATAGGGGTCCCACCTACATGTCAGCATGTATGCTGAATCATAATGTGCAAACTTCTTAACATATTTAGTGTACATATGTAACACCCACAAGATAGGGCTAGACGATAAAAGAGTAATAGGATACTTATTTGTCACGACAATAAAAATGTATTATCAATAGAAGATTATTTAGAGAAAATAATCTAAATGAAAGTAATATTAGTCATTAAACCAAGAACGAGTATATAAAGAACGTCTAAATCTAACTTTGTGAGAGGAAGTTATGATTCTTCAAAGTTTCAGCGTAGCAGTGCGGCTCAGAAATTGAAATTGAAATCGGTCGATTGTTAAGAAAAACAATCGAAACGAGAGTTGAAGATCTCGTAAATACTGTGACAATTGGGAAATTACCGTCACCGACCACTAGAGATTAGCATCGACAAATGATGATAATAGAGCTTTTCATATTTCAGGAAAAATATCATAGGTTAGATAATAATAATAATAGGATCAAAATGAGTGATCAAAAAGTTATATCACTTTTTTAGAATGGTCAGTGTATTTGGAAAGTACACAACAAAGTGATCCCAAGGATATAAGCATTGTAGAAATCTGACTCCGGTTGGAGGAGTTATGATTTTATAAAAGATAAAAATCAATCGCGTTAATGATGCTATTAACGTCAAAATGGCACAAAGAAATCGGTTGAGTTTCGTCTAACGCCACTAAAAGGAAAATCATAGTACTCCAAGAAATAAGGACTTTGAAAGGAAAAAATGTCAAAAACGGAGTTCGTATGAAGGAGATATGATTTTAGAAAAATATAAAATACGGGTTAAAAATAAAAATAAAATTTTGGCAACACCACCTTAAGGAAAGTTGTAGTACTAGTAGAGAGCTACACAAATATATAAAGACGGTAAAAAACAAGATTCATATAAGTAAGATCTGATTTTTTATAAAATATTTAAAGGTGCACGCCAAGTGTGCGCCATGCTCGACGCTCACGTCTGACACCCATATTCGTCGAGATTAGGGAGACGTGGACCACCAGAAGTGTGACACGTGCCAAACTTTGGATGGAGCCATGAAGCGAGCGCACGTCACGCATGAAGTGCGCCGCACCCATAACCACTATAAATAGAGGTGCTCACTTTTTGATTTTCTCACACCCAAAACTCTCTCTTTATCTCTCAAGCTTTTACAGAAGTACTCCCAATGGCGCGAAGCTTCGGATGCAATTGCTTGGATGCTTCATATTACGCTACTAGAGTGAGTTCACATCCCTAATTTCACTATTTTAAATGTTTTATGGGGGGTGGGGATACATGCTTATCAAATTGATTTATCAAAATATATTTATATCCATAAATATCAATCGTTTTATAAAGCTTGAAACCTTAGGATAATGTAGCTATATATACTATACCTAGTTGTAAGTTATGATATTATGCCTAAGAGTTATGATGTCCGATAATCTAGAAAGGGATAATACCTAGATGTTATAATGACCAAATCCCTAGGATAACATAGTACCTAGAATGCCTAAGACTCCATCCTTTTGGAGTTGGGCTATGCGCTTCTTTTTGACATGTCCAAGACGACAATGCCACTAGCATGCCTTGTCCAAACCATTGGACGAATCAATATTCAACACATTATTTCCTAAGTTATTAACAACCATCAAAGTTTGATATATATCATTACAAGGCAATGCTTTAAAATAAAATACACCATTATAGAAAGCATTAATAGAGTCAATTTCATTATCAAATGAAAATCTAAAACCTTGTTTATACAAACCATGAAAAGAAATAATATTTCTCGCCATATCTGACAACAATTATTCAACTCTAATTCTAACCCACTATTAAGAAATAAAGAATAAACTCCAATCTTGGTGACAGGCGACACTTTCCTATTCCCCATGATTAAGTTTATCTTCCCGTGCTCCACATCCCTACTTCCTTTTAGTCCCTGCAAATTAAAACAAATGTGAAATCCACAACCTGTATCGAGGACCCAAGAATTAGCATGTGATGAGTTATTAGATAGAATAGTGTAAATACCTGCGAAGGTGGGCTTTATCTTCCCATCCTTAAAGTCCTACAAGTATTTGGGGCAACTTCGTTTCCAGTGCCCTTTTTCATGAAAATGGAAGCACCCTGCTTCCTTTGGATTGGAAGAGGGTTTAGCAGGACCACCTTTGGTTCCACTAGAAGAGGATCTATCATGGGACTTTCCTTTGTGGCACTTAGAAGGAGCTTTCCTCTTCTTCCCCTTCCCATGTCCAATTGCCAAGACAGGAGCAGCAGTGGTAGGAGTGGTTACAACAGACTTGCCTTTCAAATTACTTTTTGCAGTTCTTAGTAGGCCTTGAAGCTTGCTCAGAGTGACTTCCTCCTTGTTCATATGATAAGTCATTCTGCACTGATCATAACAAAAAGGCAAAGAATGTAGGATGATATCAATAGCCAACTCTTCATCGAAGTTCACATTCAACTTCAACAAGCGGTCCACAAACCTCTGCATCTTTTACAAGTGGGTCGTGATGGACTCTCCATCCTTCATTTTGGTTGTGATCATGGAGGCAATGATCTCATACCTTTCCTACCGAGCACTTTGATGGTATCTCTCCATCAAATCTTGGTGCATATCGAAGGGCCAGAAGTCCTCATAGGACTTTTGAAGCTCAGCAGTCATGGTAGCAATCATAATCCACGACACCTTTGTCGCGTCCCTCTTATGAACCCTGTATTCCTCGATTTACTCGGGAGTAGCAGTTTCTTCATCAATCTCCTTCAGCTCTTTATCGAGGACATATTCTTTGTCCTCGTAGCGAAGGGCCATACGAATGTTTCGAATCCAATCGTTAAAGTTTGACCCATCGAAGATAGTTCTCCCAACCAAGTTCATGAGGGAGAATGAGCTAGAAGGGTTGGAGCCTGAAGCATTGTTTGGGATAAACAACTGAAAGGAAAAAGAACAAAGTTTAGGTTAGATAAGAATCCTTAATATAACCCAAATGAAATATTAAGGCTAGGACCCAACACAATATTTTACAATTCGGAAGAGGGATGCCGTAATCCAATTGCAAAATATTTGAAGGTAGGTAAATGACGATTTACCAATTTCCACCATGAAAAACAAAATTGATTATTAAGCTTTAAATGAATTGAAATTCCTAGATTCTTTGAGATTCATTGAACTTTTCAATGGCATGTTTAAATCTCGATTATGCCCTTCAAGTTTGTGACTGGGATACCGAGGATCACAAACGAGGAGTGAATAACCATGCAAATTGCTTGGTACTCTTGATGTCACTTATCACCTAATCAATGTGCCCGTTAACCACACACGCTCCATTGATCTATGACAAACATCAAGCTACCCTTTTCCACCCTTGTCAGTCCCAAATTAGTGTGCCGGTTAACCACACACGCTCCACTAACGACTTGGCAATGTGCAAAGTGCAATTTCATGGAATAGCACCAATTTCACATTTTTCCTAAAGTAACTAAGAGTGGGAATTTATAAAAATTTAGTTACTTTATAATTTCATTATACTTATTAATGAAGATTAATATCCTATCCTACCCATTCGGCTAACGACCCGCCACCAGTCAAGGAAGCGGTGGGTGGGAGTGGACACCCATTAAACCACCATTTTATAGGCAGTATCCTTATACCCCTCTTATAGACCGGCTTCGTGAATGAGGCCTACTAACAGTAAGACTGATTTGTCTTATACATATATATATATATATATATATATATATATATATATATATATATATAAGTATTAAACTTTAATATTATAATAGTATAGGGTTGAATTTTAAACTTTTAAAATTCTAGGGTTTGGAATCAAAGTTTCATAAATGTGACTCTTTAAATTTCAAAACTTGAGGGCAAGTTTTGAAACTCTTCAAAACCTCTTGAGTTTTAGAATTTATGTTACATAAATGAGACTTTCCAAGTTCCATAACTTGAGGACAAGTTATGAACTCTTCAAGACCTTTGCAATTCCATAACTTAAAGAGTTTAAAGTTTCATGAATGAGACTTTTCATATTTCATAACTTGAGGACAAGTTATGAATCTCTTCATGAACCACTTAGATCAAAATATAAACTAATACAATTATCATATAACTTATCATTTACCAATTTGACCTAATTTAACTTTTATTGCAAGACAATTCTAATCAAATAATACAAATAATCATATTATCATATAATTAAAACATTATCTTAAAATTTGATAATTGTCTTTTTAATATTGGATGATGGAAATCATTACCTTATAACAAAAACAATTTTTTAATAGTCAAAAAAATTGCGGTAATGACTCTAATCCAAAATTTGGCCAAAAACTAAAAAAAAACGTCCACTGAACAGTCACCACGTCGTGGTCACCAGTCAGAATCCAAAAAAAAAACGATTTTTATTGCTTTCAAAAATTACCAATGCATCAATATAATAGAAAACAATCATAGGCTCTGATACCACTGTTGGGTTTCAAGCACTATAACACTCGTATGGTGCACATGTAACCCTAGATGCTTTGGATCTAAGTTATCTCTATTTATATACGAAACTTCATTTTTTCAAAGCACACACCCTAACTAGCATACAATTGAAGATATACAACATAAAAACAAAGTTAGATGAATACCTCTTAGTGCAGCTTGTAGTTCTTGGCCTTTAAAAGCTTCAGCACCTCAAATGTGATGCCTCTAATGTGTCACAAACACCAAATGCAAGAGGAGGCTTATGAGAAGTGGCTAGATAGCACAAAATCGGTTATGGCTCTTCACAAAAATGCATGGGGCCAATTTTAGGGATTAAGGGGTTTCTTTTATAGTGTGGCAAAGACTAGGGTTTCATCCATGCAAACCCTAATTCACCATGATCCTTCTATGGGTTAAACCTTCATGGACTATCATATAGGTTTGGCCCATCCTAATCAAACATGGATCATTAGCCCATACTATAAGTATCACTGATTTACTTAATCAGTCCCCGTAAATTTAATCAGTCTCTTTTGATCACTAAATTAATTCCAAATTAATTTTTGATCAGTACTAGTTAAATAATATGATTTCTCAATTAATATATTATACTTATAATATATTAATAAATCACAAATAACCTCTTCTCAAAAGTCCATCCTATCAAATTGCTCTGGTGAAGGCAACCCAAAAGGACCATGCTACTATCGGGTCAAGTACATACCAGTTATAGTTATGGGCTTAGACACATAATCCAACATAAATATCCTACAAAGATAGTAAATTATGAATTGTAAAGCATCCTATGGAGATAATAAGATCGGATTAGCAGAATGTCCTAAAAAGATAATAATTCAAGAGGTGATATAATAAAACACAGGAAACTAGGAATTTAAGAATCATAAGATTTCTAGAAAATTTTCAAAAGCATTTATTATACTTTTACCTCAAACCCTGCGAGCTCACCAACATCAAGTTGATGTTTTCAAAAATCGCATGTGTTCCTAGGATGGAGTAGAGATCAAGTCAAAAAATGATTATTAACTTGAAGACATATAGGTTTCATTTAATATTATGGTTTGCGCTTTGTGATTGGGGTAATCTATGTACCGTCACCACTCGACATTTCCACAAGCAGTTAGGGAAGGTGACAAATACCTATTCTTCGATATAAGTGATGGGTTTTAGGTAAAACAAATAAACTAGAAAAACAATTCCTAAGTTCGCATGCAACCTACTTTGGATCTATGTTTTAACTATTGAACATATAACTTTGAATTGCAAAACAAGAACCCTAGAGGAGAGAGGCTATTTTTCGAAAATAACTAACTAGGGTTTAAGAGTTACATACCTTTCAATTGTTATAGCAAACAATTGATAATCCTCTTGAACTTGATCTTCTTGGAAGCCTAGCACCACAAATGTAATGCCTCTAATGGAATCACACCCAAGAAGTAGCAAGAAGGAAACTTGAAAGAGAGAGAGAGAGAGAGAGAGAGAGAGAGTAGGGTATGCAATTTCGGCCCTAGGGTTTCCCCAAAGTAAGAGTGGTCGAATTTAGGAGCTGGGAGGCTCCTTATATAGCTGAGGGATCGATGGTTTAGGGCAAACCCTAATGCTCCTTTGCTTAGGGCCTAAGCAAACCCAAGGGCCTTATCTAAAACCCCTTGGACGAAATCCTTAGGGTTTCCCCTATAGATTTCGTCCACCTCCTTCCAAGGAGGTTCTGGAGCCTTCCACTCAACTATTAGATAATTGCAAACTAGTCCCTGCACTTTATAATTAATACTTTTAACCCTAAAATTAATTCTGATTAATTTCTGGCTAACTATTAATTAAACATAATGATTTCTAATTAATATATTAATCTTTTAACATATTAATAAATCATTTATATTAATTTATTAATCTCGTAAATTAATATCTCTCCTTTTATAATTTCCTTGTCCAGTTGCTAGGTTGAGGGCAACCCAAAAGGATTGTGTTGCTATCAATTCAAGTACATACCAATTATAGTTATGGGCTTAGACACCTAATCCAACAGTCTCCCACTTGGATAAGTCTGTAACTATAATTGCTAGTATGCCTTCTAAATTTGACCAGCAAATTGTAGCTTCCAAAAGCTGCTGCTGAACTCTGACCCAGTCAGTTACGTGTCCTTAGATAAGTGATCATATAATCCTTCGTTCTGCAAGATATCCCCAAACATAAGGCATGGAACGTAATCAATCTCTTTGTCCAGAATCTATGTTTCCCGATTTCTGATTTGTGATGATGTAGGACTTCTAATTGAACACATCAATTTAGTCCTGGCTGGTCCCAGCACATAAGTCAACACCAAATCATCGAGGGGCCCACAGATATCGCTTTTCCGGTTAGGGCAAAAGGAACGAATAAACGTTGACTCATATGCTTGTATCTTTTACTCATCAAATTATACATGACAATACGTTTTATAACACCAAGTTACTGATGCGTTTTCGTATCACCAATGTATAACCGACTTTGTAGATTACAACTCATATATCTTCGTTTCAAGATTATAAGATATTATCGTCTCAGTATTACTCGTGATGAATTCCATGAAGTGATACTCTGAGCGAGGGTTTATCCAATACTCAAATCTCAATTTCTGAGTACTCATGAACGTTGCAGCAATTCTATTGTCATGTCTATCCTTAGACAATCTACAATCCAGTTCATAACAGTCTTAATTCACTACTTACTTCCAAAAGTACGAGCGACTGTGGAGTTTGAATAATCTTATTATTCGGGAAGTCAAAACATGCAAACTGAAACACAATAATAATCGAATCCAATATGGCCCCAAACTTTTGAGTATAAATAAAACTCCTTTTATTTAGTCACCACATTAATTACACATTATTCATTGTATAATGTTTCGAGTAATCAACTTATTACTTGAATTATAACAACAATTGTCCCATGCTCCAAGCATGCACACTTTGTTTCCTATGGTCCTTACTTTGTGAAATAGATCAATTGAAAAACTTTTCCAATGATGCTCATTTCACAATTCCCAATCCTTATTATTAGTGTTAGAACACAATGTTCTTGCTACTACTAGAATATGCTAGATTCTAACATTTTATGCAACGATCCTTTCACAAAATCATAGCACAAAAGTCACCAAGACTTGGCCAATGAAATTACAAAGTACTCCTATCAAAAATTGTTACAAGACAGTTCCATAGACGCGAAGTCTCACATTCAAAGTACATTCATTTGAACATCCTTCTTGCATAAAAGTTTCTAATCTAGACATAGACTCTCAACATCCAACTCCCAATATGGAAACATTTCCATATTTTCCATATGACAACTCATTCTTAATAGAATCTTATCTATTCATAATAATGTTGATATGGTCCATCCAATACCATACTTCCAACTACTCACAAGCGACCAATCCTCAGCGAACTTTGGATCGTTCTTTGATAGTTGTTTAATTATTTTAGTCAAAACCGATTCTAGTCCTTTTTCCCTCTAAATGTGCTAGACATTTGGAAAAATTTAAGAATGGTCAAATATTATAGCATTTGCAATCGATCCTATACCCGAAGCGTATGGAAAACGATGCATAATGTTCTTACATAAAGATATGATACTTTATCAATCTTCTGCCATAATCTTTTATGTGTCACGTTCTCACAATTCGAACTATGAAGAGGGATGTCGTAATCATAATCGAAATTTAAGAACACACTATGTATCCTTTGACTAAATTTATTAAAATTTCTCAATCTAAGCTTTAGATTTTGAAACGAAGTATAATATTCTCTCCCTTAATTATAGCAAAAATAACTTTTCAACTCATGCAACTTTGCAAATTGAAACTTTTGTTTTTCTATAATTAATATTGCCAACTTGCAATAATAATTATCATGCTCCCACTAACATGATGATTATATCTATCCTAGCATAACATTTATGCTCCCACTAGCTTTGACACGTATTCAGAAATTAGTTGGACTTCTAGAAATCAATTACTTATTGACTTTCTTTTCCGAAGTTCAGATTTCTGAAACCGAGACGCTTTGATAAGCCTTTATTTAAGCTTCTCAAACTCATACACCTTTCCTTAGATAACCCATATATGTGTTTAAACATTTCTAGAATAAGTCTAAAATGTTTAGACCCATTTGTCATTTCCCACAATTCGAACTATGAAGAGGGATTCCGTAATCATAATCGAATTTGAGAAATACAAATTACATAATGCTATCTTCAAAATCTCTCTTAGTGAAAGCATTTCCTCACAATCATTTTCATGAAGGAGAGAAACCTTATAACACTCAGATTTTTGTGATGTATGTGTTCCTGTCCATGTGAATTTGTCATAACCATAATCATAAGACAACAATTGTGACAAATCCAAACTCTTATGGATCGAACTTGTCCATTCTTAATTTCTTGCCATCAAGGGTCCCACCACTGTTTCCAAGTTATTTAGCAGCTCACCCCTACCTTTCAATGTACTTTCCATTGATGAAGGTGCCTTGCCCCTATGCAACCCATTGAGATCTCATAGAACTCACATGCATAGTTGACCAAACTGGAATGGCACAGAAACAATAATATGTGAACACGATAGGTTAGAAACCTCAAGTCGTGTGCTAGTGATTAACTATCGGTTTATTCTTGATTTGTTCTTGAAACTTTTCAAGACAATTGAGACTCCCACTGACCTCTTGACATATATGATTCTCTTGTCAGGAACCTTTCCTAGACAAAAACAAATATTCAAGAGTTAGTGTAGTTCTTATCAAGACAAAACACTTCACATAATTGGTCCTAGTTGGTCTTTGTCTTATCCAAGACAGCACAACTTACCAATTTCAAATGTGCAAGAATAAGAAAGCCTTTTTCCAAACTCCACATATAAACCTACTTAAGACTCGTCACTCAATTCACAATCTTGGAATATAATTCTAAGACTTGATATTGGAACGAAGTATGATTGACTTCTTGATTTTAACCATTTCTACAATTCTCGATTCCTCCTCTTGGACATACAAATGCACTAAGACTCACTTGGAGGATCAATTGAGACATGGTTTTTTAATCATTAAGACTTATCATAAAACACAATAAAATGTACTCTCCCTTCTTCTTAGAATAGAGAAACTTTTATCTTTCTGCCTACTTGATTCTTCTTATTCGTTCTGCTATTGATTGAAACTCTTTCACAATCTTAGAAGACTTGTCACTCAATTCACAATCTTGGAATATAATTCTAAGACTTGATATTGGAACGAAGTATGATTGACTTCTTGATTTTAACCATTTCTACAATTCTCGATTCCTCCTCTTGGACATACAAATGCACTAAGACTCACTTGGAGGATCAATTGAGACATGGTTTTTTAATCATTAAGACTTATCATAAAACACAATAAAATGTACTCTCCCTTCTTCTTAGAATAGAGAAACTTTTATCTTTCTGCCTACTTGATTCTTCTTATTCGTTCTGCTATTGATTGAAACTCTTTCAATCAATTCAGAATTATACTTAATCTCATAAGTATAACCATATTCACTAAACTTTAGTAAATCATGACAAATATCTTTATCATTCTTATGGTGGACTTGATCAATGCACAACCTAGTGTACTCGATCTCCTAGTCCTTCTCTTGACACTTTGTCAAAGAATTAGTCTAATTTCCAAATATGAAGTCTCTCATTCATCACGCAACCAAGTTGCATGACTCCAAGTTTTTTGTCCACCTGAAACTTGGGCGATGAGAATCTTCCTTTATTTGTCAAATTCTCGACATTTCCACAAATAACATAATTAAGAATCAAATCCATTATTGATAACAATAAACAAACATCAATTTTTCATAACGATTTCATTGCAAGGATATATAAAATTATTCAAACCCAAAAAATTTATTTTATTCATAAAAGCAGCGGAAAACATGTCCTTACAATGCAAAATCAACTGAAAAACTATGTAATCAAATATTCTTAACAAATCTATCATAACTTTCTAAGCTCAAAATCTGATCTTCGAATCCATGCGATCGTGATCAATTTCTTCGTGATCAGACTCATCTTGCTTTTCCATCAAGCTTCCTCTCTTTTCTCTGATTCTGCAAAACATTCAAATGTAATCTTATCACATTATGTATTAAGAATCAATGAATAGGAACTTGATGGAGTTAGATAGTGGATTTTACCTGAAGCAGAGCCATACTTCTTGACTCTCCCATCTCTTAGATCTCTCAGGTAGACTGGGCAGCTTCGTCTCCAATGCCCCTTCTCTTGGCAATAAAAGCAAATTGACTCTTTTGGGACAACACAAAGAACTACTTCAGACTTTTCATTTCTCTTATGATCAAACTTTTCGACCATGGCATGCCTTTCGTTGCCATTGCCTATATCCATAGAGGTCTGGAAGGCAGATCCACCAATCGACTTTGCTTTTCTAGTGCGCCAAATCATCGCTGATTCAGCAACAATAAGCAAATAGGTGAGATCGATGAGGGTCACGTCGTGGTCTAACATATAGTGCTCTCTTACGAACTCACTATATGAGTCAGGAAGCGACTGAAGAACCCAGTCAACAGCCAGCTCCTCACAGACAACGACTCCCAACATTCTTAACCTATCAATGTGTGACTTCATCTCTAAGACGTGTGCACACACTAACTTTCCTTCTTCATGTTTACTTGCCAAAAGGGCTTGAGTGAGTTTGAACTTTTCAAGCCTTTGAACTTGTGGGTTAGGGAGAACAACAGGAGGAGGTGGAGGAAGTGAAATCAAGCTAGTCCACATGGCAGGGATTGATCTTTCACCTTCATTGTGGAACAGACTTTCACTTTGAGCAGGAATACCTTTTCCTTTGGATTCGGGAAGACCATGGTTAGATTCAGACATCTACAAAACGGGAGAAATCAAGTTAGTCGATTGAATCCTTAATAAAACACCCAAAAGAGATATTAAGGCTAGGATCCAACACAACATTCCACAAATTGGAAGAGGGATGCCGTAATCCAATTTGCAGAATATTTGAAGGTAGGTAAATGACGATTTACCAATTTCCACCATAAAAAACGAAAAGAAAGTTAAGTTTTAAATGTATTGGAAACTCCTAGATCTTTTGAGATTCATTGAACTTTTCAATGACATGTTTAAATCTCGGATTATGCTCTTCTATTTGTGACTGGGATGCCGAGGATCACAAACAAGATGTGAATAACCATGCAAATGTGCTTGGTAACCTCATTGTCTTTATCATTAACTATTGATGTGCTGGTAAACCACACACGCTCCATCAAAATGACAATTATGAGATACCCATTACTACTCTTTATTAGTGTCTTTTAGTGTGCTGGTTAACCACACACGCTCCACTAACAACCAATAAAGCATAATGTGCAATTTCATGGGTTAGCATACTTTTCACATTTTTTCTAAAGTAACTAGAGTTGGGATTTTGTAAAATAATGTTCTAGTACTTTCTTTAATAACATTATACTTTTAATGAGATGTAGTTGTCCTATCAAACCCGTTCTGCTAACGACCCTCCACTAATCAAGGAAGCGGTGGGTGAGAGTGGACACCCATTCAACTACCATTTTATAGGCAGTTTCCTTATACCCCCTTATAGACTAGCTTCGTGAATGAGGCATACTAGCGATTTGACTGACCATATTCTTATACATATATAATATTTAACTTTTAATTATAATATATATATAAGGTGTGTTTTAAACTTTTTAAAACTTTAGGGTTTATATATAAATTTCGAAAATTAAAACATTAATTTTAAATTTAAAATAAACCAAATAACTAGATTTAATATTTATCTATTAATTAACTTTTAACTAATTTATTAAATCTTGTAAGAATTATCTAATTAAATTAAACAATTAATTTAATCCTAATACATATCCCTTCTAGATTTCGAAAATATGGGGATAGGATAATTTCCTTATTTTTCTCAATTATCCAATAAGGCAACTATTATCCAAAACAAAGAAACCCTAAAATGGACTAGCAAATTTCGAAATTTTAAGGGAGGAGGCAAGGGTTTCCAAAACCCTAACCCTAATTTCGATTAGGGTTCATGGAGGCTAGGGTTTTTCGAAAACCCTTTGAACCAAAACCCTAAAAATTGAAAATCTTGGCCTTTAGGGTTTAATGGCTATAAACCCTAATTTGCAATTCAACTATTATAGCAATTAAATTTAAAACAAACAATGGCTCTAATACCACTGATGGGTTTTAGGTAAAACAAATAAACTAGAAAAACAATTCCTAAGTTCACATGCAACCTACTTTGGATCTATGTTTTAACTATTGAACATATAACTTTGAATTGCAAAACAAGAACCCTAGAGGAGAGAGGCTATTTTTCGAAAATAACTAACTAGGGTTTAAGAGTTACATACCTTTCAATTGTTATAGTAAACAATTGATAATCCTCTTGAACTTGATCTTCTTAGAAGCCTAGCACCACAAATGTAATGCCTCTAATGGAATCACACCCAAGAACTAGCAAGAATGAAACTTGAAGGAGAGAGAGAGAGAGAAAGAGAGAGCAGGGTATGCAATTTCGGCCCTAGGGTTTCCCCAAAGTAAGAGTGGTCGAATTTAGGAGCTGGGAGGCTCCTTATATAGCTGAGGGATCGAGGGTTTAGGGAAAACCCTAATGCTCCTTTGCTTAGGGCCTAAGCAAACCCAAGGGCCTTATCTAAAACCCCTTGGACGAAATCCTTAGGGTTTCCCATATAGATTTCGTCCACCTCCTTCCAAGTAGGTTCTGGAGCCTTCCACTCAACTATTAGATAATTGCAAACTAGTCCCTGCACTTTATAATTAATACTTTCAACCCCAAAATTAATTCTGATTAATTTCTGGCTAACTATTAATTAAACATAATGATTTCTAATTAATATATTAATCTTTTAACATATTAATAAATCATTTATATTAATTTATTAATCTCATAAATTAATATCTCTCCTTTCATAATTTCCTTGTCCAGTTGCTAGGTTGAGGGCAACCCAAAAGGACTGTGCTGCTATCAATTCAAGTACATACAAATTATAGTTATCGGCTTAGACACCTAATCCAACAATAAGGACAGTCGAAAACAGATATCAAATGAGAGAGTTATGAATTTTTAATGGACTTTAACAGTCTAAGCCTGTTAAAAATATAATTTTAAAAAATAAACTCAAAATTAGCCGACGGAGTCTAAATGAAAGTTGTAGATCTCGTCGATAGATACGCGTGGATATAAAATGCGTCGAAAACGAAGCTCATATGAAGAAGATATGAATTTCTAAAGAAAATATAATTTCTCGCGCGCACCCGCCTGCAATGACGGCGTGTGCGTAGTGCATCTAACACTCCACCAGATTTCTGCCACATGTCACCACCCAGACAAAGCCACGTCAGCACCCTCGACCAGGTACGCGACATGCACCCGACCATATGCATGGTGTGCACACCGAAACCAGCTATAAATAGGCAAGATTTTCATTCATTTCTTTACCCCTTTCCTCCAGAACCTATTTGGAACTCTCTCGTACTCTTACTCCCTTTACTTCTAGTTTTCGGCTACTTTTGCGAGGCCCTGAAGCGTCTAAGATATAGAGCTTTCAGATCGAGATTCTGCAAGCATAATTTCCCAATTTTCTCTAGAAACACTGTAAGTTAAGCTACACTTATTTTATTTAAGTGTAACTTTTAATTATAGTCATAGTCGTTATTATGAACCTATAATTAAGATTTATCAGTGATTCCAAGTCATTATACTGATTGATCTACCTACGGGGATGATGTCTAGGTTCGATTTAGTGAGGTGTTTAAAATGAAATTTCAAAACAGTATACTCTGTATACTAAACTGATCCTACATTTGATATGATCCTACCTGGTTGTTCCTTACTTGATAGATCTCGATGTAGACATTGGGATTAGTGAGAAATCTAGAGTATCATTAGTCACCAGGAATATAAGACTAAAACTTAGTAATATGAACCTAAGTCACGTCAGAGGAGAAGCTGAAACACCAAGGCGGAATTCTGCTCAAATTCTCCAGTCATCCACCTAAGTCAGGTGAGTGCATAGTTACTTTCAGCTTACACATAGATATCAAGTATTTAATTTTTCTTAGATGCCTTATGTGCTTATTATTTGCGTTCCTGATAACTGTGCAAAATGAGATCATGATTTTACTCGCAATAAGTTGTATATGTATTTTATTATACTTATATTGTATCAGGTAAAAAAGGGTAGAGAGAAAAAAGAGATAATATAATGGTGAAAGACCATACCAGAGATAGAATAGTGATGAGAGGCCATGCCATAGATAATACAATGGCGAGAGAACATGACCCAACAGAGAGTAGTCATCTAGCAGAGTATTGATGACAACCACAGACTCTTCTAGACATTCCATTAACTTGTTCAGCTCCCGATAATCAATGTACATCATGTGGGAACCATCCTTCTTCTTCACAAATAAAATCGGTGATCCTTATGGTGAGCTACTCGGTCTGATAAACCCATTGTCTAATAGTTCCTGCAGCTGTGTAGACAACTCCTGCATCTCTGATGGTGCCAACTGATAAGGTTCCTTGGCTATTGGAGTCGTGCCTGGTACCAGATCAATACGAAACTCCAAATGCCTCTCCATAGGCACTCCATGCAAGTCCTTTGGGAATACATCTAAGTACTCTTGAACTACTAGTACATTCTCTATCGACCTCTCTCTCTCTCTCTCTCTCTCTCTCCCTCTCTCCATCTTGGTGTCCAATACATAAGCCACAATACCTGAACAACCCTGCTAAAAATATATCCTAGCTCTCGCAGCTGAACAAAGAGTCGTTCTGCGCTGAGCACCTTTACCATGAATAACTAGTTCTCCCCAATTATGGGTTCGAACCCGCACTGACTGGTGTCCAAAATCAATCATTGCCCCATTAGGGCTCAACCAGTCCATCCCCACAATGACCTTACTCTCACGCAAAAGGATAGGAACCAAATCAATCAGGTACTTCTCTCGAGAGTACATCCCCGATGAACCCTCGACACTCTCACTGAACGATCATCGACAATCTCTACATCCAACGCATAATCTAGCTCCCCAGGTACATCATCAAATCTCTTGTTGAGTGCAACAAATATAAACGGTCGAGTAGCACCTGAATAAAAAAGAACCAGAGCAGGCAATCCGTTCACTAAGAACGTCCCTAAACATTACCACATGAAACATAAGCATAAACAATAATGAAAGCACATAAATAAATGGAAACACATACTCATAACCATGTCAAGAGTCACACACACCTCCTCGACCATCAGTTGAAAAGCCCTGCTCTTCACTACAGGGGTCGCCTGCATGCCCTCCCGGCCATCAGTGATCCTCAACATCGCCAGAGCGGGTGCCGTGACCGCTCCTCTAGTCAAACCCGGGCAATCGGCCTTCTTATGGCCCCTCTATTTGCAATGAAAGCAGATGAGACCTGAAACATGGGTGGTGGTGGTGGCAGTGCAATCCCTGCCAAAATGCCCCGTCTTCCGCACTTATAGCAGCCCGCACCACCTGCCCTGCAAACTTTGTCATGTTCATTTGTTTGTTAAATAAACAACCGCAAACAAATGTTTTACCGAACGGTTTACCAAATACTCCCTCCGTCCCAAAATTATTGTCAACAGACAAAAAACACATAGATTAAGAAAAGCAATAATTAGTTTTGTCTTTTTGAGTAAAATGACCCTTTTGTCATTTTCTAAAACCAATGGGAAATGTGCGTTTGTAATTATTCAAGTTTAATTTATTAAATGTTAGGGGTAATATGGTAAAAGTGTATATCTACTTTTGGTAGTGGACAATAATTTTGGGACAAACTAAAATAGTAAGGTGGACAATAATTTTGGGACGGAAGGAGTATTTAGTTCACTTACGATCCTAATTTTTTTAAAAAGTATTTGAATAAGCTTGTAGGCACAAGCAACAATCTTGAATACACAAATATATATTTTTATCTTTATTTCAGAGAAAAAACTAATAATATATAGTTAATTTAGGAAAACACAAAGGTAAAAAATAATTTAATGAAAAACATGTTAGTTATTTCATACATTTTTTATGAAAACTATGTTCACTCATTTGCCGGTCGACCCGACACATTGGATTTACCCGTTGGATCACGGAGTCGACTTTCCTTTCAAGCATGGGTTATTTCCATAAAAGACCTTATATTTTGACTTTTTTTCTTTTTAGACCTAGAATTTTTTTTCCGAAAAAGACCTAACTTTTACCTGTTACTTGTTATTTCAGACCCTAGCAATTTCAGACCCTAGCAGGTCACCGACAGGTAAATTAGATATTTTTTTGTTTCATAAAAGACCCTATATTTTATAGTTTTTTCCATTTTAGACCTAAAATGTTTTTTTTTTCAAAATAAACTCAACTTTAAAATTTGTTATAATCTTCAAGACCAAATATATATAAGGTACTTCTTGACTACACCGAAAAAGAAAGTATACATGTATAAACTAAAAAATGTTATCTAATCTATTATCTTTTGAACGAATATAACCTAGAAGAATTGCAAAATTTTATTTTTGTCTAAAAGATATAATTAAACTTTGTCTTGGATATATATTATATCATTAAACTTGATATATTGTTTATAAAAAATGTTATTATTACCGCTAATAAAAAGTTTGATGTTAATTTGATATTTTTTGGTAACATTGATAATACATGGCTAGGAAGAATCTTTTAGCATAATAACAATTTTTTTTATTTGTAGAAAAAAAAAACATACCATTTAATTTAACAAACTGTATACAAAATAAAATTTTTTAGTTTGTCTATTATACCTATTTCGTGAGTTTGGACATATTTTCCTCTCTCACTTTTCTATATTATTTTTTTGGTCGAATTTTTTAATCAATTTTTTTTTAACAGTTAATAAATGCACTCACTATCATACTCATAAACCAAAGTCATAGAATATTTTGTAGCATTAGCTCATTATTGAATAATATGTTATAATTATATCAAATACATATATAAAAATATTAATCCTAAACATTCGTAATAGTTTTGTTTAGATATATCAGATTCAAGTTTAAGACATTCTTAAAAAATGTTAACATTACATATAAATACATAAAACTATATTATGAGAATGAAACCATTTGAGCATAAGTTAAAAATCCAAATAACAAAAATGATACCGCACACTTAAATATCCAAACACATGGTGTTTATATATCGCGATTATTGATTCTTAAGTATAATCATATTAATTACCAAAATAAAATTTAGGATTTCATTTTAATTTAAAAAAGCTTGAAGGTGTTTGGTACTCAATTGGTTATTGAATTTATGATCTTAAAATTATATAAAATCTCTTTTGTGCTGTTAGGAAATTTGACTTCACATGTCTATGTATTCAACTCCTAGCTTTTGGTAATTGTTTTAGGTAACTGAAATCGAAAAACTATTTAAACCAATAATATAAAAAAAAGGTTTTGGAGCTAGAAACTGTAAATTTTCCCAAATGTAGACAAAACATTTTGTTATTATTTATATTACACTCGTGAAAAAAAAATTATACTATACAACTTCATTTTATGTGTAATGGTTTAAAAAAAATGTTTCATGCGTAAATCAATACGACGCCAAAAGATGCAAAAGTTAAATCGTTGTCTATTATTTAAATTAAAAGAATATAAGTATGTTTTTTATGCCTTGACGAAATTAAGTTACATGAACTTGGTGTAGTGAAGAAATAGCTTTTACAACTCCTTTTTTTTGTATAAATATACGTGGACAAAGAATTGTCCAATTATAAATAAATGTAGGCATAATAATTACATTGTTTAAATCGATGTTTATGTTTAAACTAAAAGGATATAATCACGTTTTTATACAACTAGTCTTGAAATAAAAAACATTTTAGGTCTAAATTGGAAAAAAGTACTAAATATAGGGTCTTTTATGAAATAAAAATATTTCATTTCCCTTTTGGTGACCTGTTAGGTCTAAAACAACAAGTAACATGTAAAAGTTGAGTGTTTTTCGAAAAAGAAAAAAAATTTAGGTCTAAAAACAAAAAAATTCAAAATATAGGTCTTCTAATTCCTTTCAAACTTTATGGAACCACTGATTCCTCTTCGGATGTACGAATATCAAATTGAGGGGAGGGGAAAGAGCAGCGAGCGACGGAGACGAGAAAACAACGACTGCGATAAAGAGGATTATAAAAGCAGGTCACAGTTCCACTCCAATTCCATTGCTTCTAATCTTCTCGAGGTGGAAACTTCACAGCTTGAATAACACTTGTCCGGAAGGTAAAATAATGTTTCCCTATTTCAGTTTCAGCTGTGTTAGTCTCTAATTGCAACATACGAAATGAAGTTACCGACGTAATCGCTATCCGAACCCTAATTTTGGATAGATAACTTCACTCTACGTTTTTATCGTTTGATCAAAACTAGTATCATTGCGGAATTATATATTTGATTGATCTTAGAATCTTTGTTGTAGAGTAATGGATGCTCAAGCAAAGAAGAAGGCACTGTATCGTGCTAAATTGAAAGCGCAAAAGCAGGATAAACGTATTGATTCTCCTCTCGTAAGGTATAGTGTTAATTTCTACACAAACATTTATTGAGAAAGTAAAACTGGTAGCTGATTAGCCATCTAAAATTGGGAGTTTAATAGTAATTTGAGTAGCTGGATCTTTTTATCTCATCTTCATTTATCTTTTCATGTTCTTGTTTAAGCAATCACAAATATGACATGACATAAGCTTTAACATAACATAACAAGGTTTCATGGTGAATATTGGTGTTCCTTAACTGCTTTGTATCTTCTTGGATTGTTAGATTACTTGCTGTTCTTTCTTCAATTCATATTAATGATGAAAATTGCTGTTATAAATCCCATCTCACTTACTTTTATTGGTTCTAGGTACAATGAATCTGATCAACCAGTCTGTAGGGTTTGTGATATTGTCCTAAAATCTGACTCTGCTTGGGGTGCACACCAAATATCTGCTAAGCATCGCGAGGTATATAATCATATATGCACTCTTCTTTCCCCCTCTTTGTTCTTTTTATCCCTTTGATTTCAAAAAACACTGGTGATTTTAACAGGCGATTAAAAATGTAAAAGCAAATGCTGCTGCAGCTAGTAAGGTTAACAATGTAAAGCCCGGTGGTTCTACAGAATCTGGTAAAGTCAAACCTGTTGACTCAGTTAAAAGTCAAACCGAACCAGCTCAACCTAAACCTCAATCTGTACTTCCTTCTGATTTCTTTGATAAGCCTGACACAAAAAGGCAAAAGAATGGTAAGAGTGCATTATATTACTACTTTTCAGTGTGTTTTTTGCTTAAATATCATTCAAAGTGTTTTAAATGGAACAATTGTTTGTCTGCTTATAGAAATCAGTAATGCAAAGATAATGGAGAATGATAAAAAGAAGAAGGTGGTGGGTGGTGTTCAAGTTCAAGTTACAAATGTGTTTAATGTGGATAATAAAAGAGCTTCAGAGACCATAGATGATGAGATTGAGGGCTCTGAGACACGAACTCTTCCGGAAGGTTTCTTTGATGATAAAGATGCTGATCTACGTGCACGTGGAATTAAACCTGTTAAGCTAGATATCAAGTAAGTTTTTTGATATTTCTTTTCAATAAAAGTCATTAAGTTGTAAGCTTTCTGAATGTTCTTGAAATCAAATTCAAGAGCAGCAGTATGTGTCATTTGTTGAATAAATGCTCATAGATATAATACATACACTCTAGGATGCTAAAAATTTACAAAGAAAAGATAATTAGTTATTTAGTTTAGTCATACTAAAGAGAAATAAATTGTTAAATGTAAGGGTAATTTTGGCAACAAACATAGGCTAATTGTACAAACACCTTTTCACTATTCTTGTATCTTCTTCTGTTGTATTTTTTCAAGGGGCTAGGGTTTATCTTTAAACATTATCTTTATGTGTTTTTGATAAAATGTAACATCAATTTGCTTTAGTCAGCACATTGACTCTGTCAACTGTTTGTGCTTTTTAGTGAATTGAAATGCCATAGAGTTTGTTAGTTTAGCTAATAAACAACAAAAAGAAAAGCTTGCTAATATAAAAAGGGACTAAATTTATAAGATTTTTTCAAATTACATGAAACACTTTTAATTTTTAAAATCATGAAAAACTTGAGCAGAGACGAATACAAGGAGTTTGAGAAGTTGATCCAAGAGGACTTGAAGGAGGTAGACAATCGGTTAGAAGAGGAAGAGGTTTGTATCATTATTCATTTATATGCACATAAACTTAAAATATGCTTCTTTAAATACTTAATTTTCTTTTTATTTTTTTCTTAAATTTCATTTAGTATGACGCTGCTGAGATGATCGAAGAAGCTGAAACCGCAGAGCAAAGGTAAGTAGCATTTTCTCTGACAGACAAATACTGTATGCATCATGCATAATATGCTTGATACATACACTATGTCTGTATGTGCCTGATGCATAATATGCATCAGGCACAATGTGTATTATCTGTGCCTGATGTATAACTTGTCTAGCAAGTTATTCATCAGGCACAATGTGCTTGATACATATTGTCTGTGTCTGATGCATATTGTATGCATCAGACACAGTGTATCATTTGTGTCTGATACATTTTATCAGACACAAAATTGGGGAATTATTTGGTTTTTGACTTGTGATTGAAATTGAACTTATTGCAGGAGTTGTAGGGAGAGAGTGGAATTATTCAAGAGGAAAAAATTGGAGCTTAAGGCCACAAGGTCAGACAAGCAAAAGCAAAGTAAAGCTTCACAAGTGGTTGAGAAAGAAAGTAGTGTTGATGAGTCATCGAGTGACGTGGACAGTGATGATGACGTGGACTGGAGAGCTAAACATTTGTAGACACAGTTTCCCTTGGTGGTAGGTAGCATTCTCCACACTATTTGCCTTAATGTTTTTCTTTGCATATGCTGAAGTTTTTGCAGATTAAAGTTTTTGACCAAATCCTTCAAGTCAATGAGTGAGAGATACTGGTACTTCTTGTTTAGACATCACATATTTTCAAGTTCATCATCATCATCCTTGTAATCCAACCTCCTAATTAGTTACAATTTTACCCCTATGGTTTGTATTGGAGGTTTCGAACCATAAAAATAGTTGTAGCATTTTGAAAGACCTAACTTTTTAACTATATATTGAACAAAAAATGGTCATAGGATAAAAGAAGGCCTCTGTTTTTGCCATGCAAAAGGGGATTTTCGGCATTGTGAGAAGTTGGGGGTATTTTAGTCATCTACTTATGTTAGATTTGGTGTAAATTGCACCAGTTGCATGTTTTGATTGACACCGCCGAATAAAAACATATAAAATTAAGGGATTAATGACAAAACTACCATCCCAAATGATCATTTATATACATCTAACCAAATTTTAACACATTTTCCAAAATGACCTTATAGTTCTAAATAATAGAAGGTTTTATAACCAACTAATAACAACACTAAATGGCTATTATATCCGAAATTAATAATAAATAAAAAACTTGCTTCAACTTGGAAATTAAAGCCACATGCAATGAAAGTGATGCAAAAACCACATAGCACAAATGCAACACATTTCTGGAAAGGTTGCATGAAAACAACATGATCGAATGCAATAGAATGGTTTAGGAGCATCATTAACATTAATATTCCTTGTATTTAGTCTTTGAATATGTGTTTGTGAAACAAGATAAAAAAAGAAGGCAACACAAACACCTTCAAACCAAGTTTTTCAGTGAATCTCAAACAAACATCTACCTCAAAATCATTCCATTCCACCAAACTTTTTTCTTAACAAGAATGCAACTATCGTTCCAATGTTCTTCCTTACCTACCTACCTATTAAATGCAATAGAAGCCAAATAAATCTACCGTTTGATTATAAGGGAGTTTAATTTATGGTCTTTATCCATCCCAACATAGTATTGGTGAGAATGGCAGCATCTTCAAACAAACTTGAAAATTTTGGTTGCATAGCAGACATGAGTTATCAATCTTTCAATGCACATATTTCCTTTTTGATGGTTAAATCGACCAAAAAAAAAAACTTTTAAATAGTCAATTTTCCCGGCTTTTGTAGAATAGAAAGTTTTATGTAGTATTTAAAAAAAATTATAATAACCAGTGTTATCTTTCTTTTTAGATCTCATCCACTGAAAAGGATAATGAAGCAAATCCTGATGAGTGTTGTCATCAAGATCTGAAGAACTTGCATCATAATCAATACCAATAACAAGACATTAAAATCATCCTGCCTCTTAGAATTTGTAGGACTAATAAAATCTTGATCATGTCTCTCGGAATCATCAATAAAATCACATAATTCAAAAGGGGCAGGTGAGGGCATATGATTACTATTCACTTCTCCCATAGACGAAGCATCATCTGAGATTATACCCGTTAGATTAGTTTCAATGCAAACGCGGTTAGTAAAAAGGTTCTCTTCCAAATCATCATCCATATACACAATGCTACCATATTTATTGACAATATTTTGGAAATTTACTTTGCTCCAAGTTATCAAAGGAATTCCTTCGATGTCAATCCAAATGAGGCGTTCCTTAATAATGAAATCTCTGATCCAAGGGTTCAACTCCTTAAACCATGAGACCACTTTGTGTTGAGTAAAATTATGACCGGCCTTATCGAAATTCATCTTGATCTGAGAGTTTAGGAGAGGGTGAGCTACAGCAAGGAGAGGAACTGAGACGGGATGTAGAAGTATTTGATACTTGATGTTTGGCAAAAAAAAAAGGCAAACCACTCGACCATTTCGGCAGTTTACTGATATATTATTTTTAATACTTGATGTTTAAATTAAAGTTTTTTACAATATTGTTAATCCATGAAAAGAAGTGTTGACTTGGCAGAAGCAGTAGAAGAAAAATAGATCTTAAGATATTGTTTGTATTTTAAAAGGTAAACCATTAAATCGTCTGCAGTCAACGGACCACATCTGCAGAAAAAGAGGTGGAAAAAACGTCTGCATTCTGCAAGAAAAAGACTGTTTTTTTTAAAGTCTGCAAGCTGCTAA
This sequence comes from Lactuca virosa, assembly GCF_052849685.1. NCBI lineage: Eukaryota > Viridiplantae > Streptophyta > Magnoliopsida > Asterales > Asteraceae > Lactuca > Lactuca virosa. Next base: position 138,051,179 of record NC_136428.1, on the reverse strand, counting down.
AAGAATTGAAGTTTATAAAAAGTAATTTCTTTAAGCTTAAAAGATTGCAATCTGATCTAATTTTCTAACGTAATTTGTAAAATTTAATATTGATATCCTAACTCAATGACCCTTTTGATTTAACCATAACTTATAATCTCATCGTCTGTCAAGTTGAGTTTGTAGTCTTCAATATCCATCCCAAGTCCCAACATATTATTGGTGAGAATGACAGCATCTTGACATAGACTAAGAAAAATTGGTCGCAACACATCCCTCTTTGATGCAGACAGCTGAGATATCAACCGTTGAATGCGCTCAAACAATGCACGCATATCCTCCAACCATGTAACTATGGGATGAGTCTCTAATCCCCTCTCCATAATATTATATCTTCGCCTTAACGATGCCATCATGCGACAATTCTCTAGTTCTACAATTACCCTTTGCTGAAGCATTGCCATCATTTTCCTAAGCTTATATTGCAATTCCCATGCCCAAAGCATCATCCAGACTTGTGGTTTGCCATGTTCATCCATATGAGCCTTGTCAGTTTCACTATCTGAATTTGCTTTACACTCCTTTACCAATGTCCTCAGGTGTCTCACAAATTCGTGTGCTAATGCTATATCCCCCATAACTATAATCTCCTGCAAGTCATAAAAAATTTCAAGTTTTTGTAATGTTACAATGTCATAAACTAGGAAAAATATATGGCATTGTGTAAATACCTCACGTGAGACCATTGGGAAGATGGAACTTGGAGAATTATCATCGTAGTTTTTTATTTCAGTACACGTGGTTACTTTTTCCAAGTATACACTTTCTGGAATACTTGGTACAAACTTTACTATCTTTGCATTAGCCAACACACAAGTTTTATATGGGCTTACTTCCATGCCTAAAGAAAAACGCTGCACAAAATATAACAAAACCAAATTACATATATGCATGTTTATACTTTTTTGTTTTTTTATGTGCTTTTTAGATTTTTTAGAGTAAATTACTGAAATCGTCCCTATGGTTTGGTCAACATTTCATGTTTGGTCCTAACTTTTTTTTTGCACTCGGATCGTCCCTCTGGTTTGATTTTGTTGCGTTTTTCATCCCTATGGTTTGGTCAAAATTGCGTGTTTAGTCCCTAAATTTATGTATGTAAGGGACGAAAAATGCAACAAAAGCAAACCCAGGGACGATCCGAGTGCAAAAAAAAAGTTAGGGACCAAACATGCAATTTTGACCAAACCATAGGGACGATTTCAGTAATTTACTCGATTTTTTATGTGCAATTGGCCTAGGTGGTGTTGGTTTTGAAAAAAATTGGTTCTCAAGTTCTCACATACCGCTGATTTACTCATCCTCCGTTTGACATTCCTAAATCTGGGCCGCACCTGCACAGTCAAGAAACCAAACACAACTTGAAATTAAACACAATAAATAGTATGTAATGTCACATATCATAAAAATGATAAAAACAGTTTCCTAAACACTGTTGAACGGATATGTCTGTCTTTTTTTTATTTTATTTTTTTCAGAATTCTGAATGAACATGTAGTTATGGAGGGTTATTTCATCTTGAAGTAGAGCAGCCAAATGCAACAACTCCTGGTATACCTTTATTGAAAAAAGACGCTGCAGAAAATAAAACAAAAAGAAATTAGATATAGATTAATGTCATCTTTATAACCATACACAAACACACATATAGTTATGGAAGGTTATATATCATCTTCAAGTAGAGGCTAGAGCAGCTAGCCAAATGGAAGAATACCTTGTCTTGTGAAAGAAATATAAAAGTGTATTTGCTATTGTTGAGATTAAAAGATGAAAGAAGCAAATCCAATACCTGGAGAATCTGCAAGTTAAGTGTAAGAAGCTTGACACTATGGAGCTGTTGAAGCAGAGAAACTATTTTATGAGCATCTGCATTCCCTGCATCATAGAAGTAGAGACGAACCTTCTCCAAAGAATGGAAACCTGGTTTTGTACAAGTAAAAATCTGGCATGGATGAAAACCTTCTATGACCAAGGAGGTAAGCCCAGGTGCAGAAATCAGATGTGTCCCTTCGCACCATTTGATAGTGAGATTCTTGAGTTGAGGTGCAACCACATTCACACCCTCCTGTAATTCCATATCCGGGGGTGTAGATACAAGTGTAAGATCAGAAAGTCGAGGATGACAGATAGTTAAAACTTCCATCTCCTCCATTAATGTGCATTCTTTTAAGATGAGGTTCTTCAAGTTAGTGCACTTGGAGAAAAGGTCATCAGACATGAGTTTGACACAGTGAAGATGCAATGTGGTTAAAGCTGGGAGGTCCCACTTTGGTGTCACAATGAAGGAATATGGGAATATAATCGAATTCCCAGGCGCACGTATAACACTCAGTTGTTGGAGATTGTGAGAGAATGCGAAGCTGAGAATTCTCGAGACAGATTCATCGTCCGTAACTGTTCTCCCAAGTAACAGACTGACTGAAGAAACTTGTATTTTTTTATTGCGGTTAGACAAAACATTAGAAATAAATTTGGAGAGGTGGGGCCGATCATTGAGATTTTCAAAATTCAAGTCAGGCATTGAAGTCCAGATAAACTTCCATCTAGACGACAAAACACAGGTTCTGATAGCATCTTTAATGCTCATAAAAGAAAAGATTTCATGGATAAGATCATCCGTCAGGCTGCTTAGTCTATCATCGCCTCCTTCTACATCTATTGATTTTTTTCTTTTTCTTACAGATCCCACCAGATCATTGTTATGCATTATTCCCTGCAATGCAACAACAATCAATCAGGACATACAAAACAAACAAACCAAATTCTACAATTCGCCAGGTGAATTCTAGAATTTCCAAAGGAATCAATATCTTAAACTTAATTTAATTTAATTCATAAATAAGAATATAAACAATCCATAACTTGGATATCCTTTGTTGTCAACTTCAGTGGATAACAGTAAAAAGTAAAAACAGAAAACCAGTTCAAATTATCCCAAATCTACATAACGTCATTATAAGGCCGGTGCCAAAGTGTTCTAGTTAAAATCCACTAACCAACAAGAAAATTCTCATAAGCAACCATGAGCGTTGCTTTTAATTGGTCAAAACCTGGAACGAAAATTGGAATGGAAAAAAATCTTAGGTAACGTTTTCCAACAATTACATAACTAATTCATTCTTCACATCACTATATAAAATTAGCAATTAGGTATCTAACAAAGAAATCACTGTTCCAGCAATTCAAAAAATTAGGTTAATAGTGTAGCCATAAACTTGTGCAATCAAATTCACAATCACAATTCATAAAGTTAAATGAAGAAAAAAAAAAACTAGGTTAGAACTTTTTATACTCACAGGAGAATGGGATTGCAAAAAAAATTCGAGAGCAACGATGAAGGGGCAGACGGCCTGCGTTGTGTCGTATGTCGATAGCTTTTAAACATAAAGACCCAATCTGTGAATATTATTAAAAGGATGCACCTCATAAACCTTCAAAATATAATATTTGTCAAAATTCTTTTATTTTATAATATTTTTTATAACTTAAAATTACTATAATAATTAAAAATTTTAACGATATTATCCTTACGTCTGTGATAATGGAATGTGAACTTCTAAATTGTTGAAATGTCGTCCTCTTGACAAACAAAAATATTCATCTTCAACCCTCTTTATGGAATGTATATTTTGATTGTTTAGTTTTTTTGTTGATTATGTTGTAGATGAATGATATTTTAGATATTACCATTGATATTTTGATGTTTAAAAAGTGCATATACGATATTTTGATATTTAAGAAGGGCATATATGATATTTTGATGTTTAAAAAGAACATATATGATATTTTGAAATTTTATGAATGGTAAATATGATATTTAGAAATTTTATGAAGGGTAAATATGATATTTAGATTTTAAGTTGGGTAATATGATATTTTGATGTTTAAGAAGGGCATATGTGAAATTCTCCCTTATTAAAAAGAAACCTTATAACATGAACGTTGATTGTATTTTAATCCTATCTTTTCTACCCTTAGATAAAATTACTGACATCATCTTCCCCAAATGGAATTTATTTAATTCCAATAAAAGCTTTTCAATTGTCAAACAAAATTAACTTACATCCATTAAAATGGAATGTATATAATTCCAATAAAATCTTCCCATATTTTAAATCTTCAATTTCCGGTTATAAAGGTTTTAATATGGTCAACTTTAAAAACATATAAGTAACAAACCATTTCAATTAAGACATTAATATCAACCATTAATATAAATTTGTTTATATTACTAAACCATTAATATAAAATCCATTTTTATTAGGAAACCATTAATACCAAAAAATCAGATTCAAATTAGCACATACATATATGATTCATCATTGAATCCGTGGCTCACACTTACTTTCAATCGTTGCTTTTCTTCAAACATTCTCCTACAACATCATTCTTATTGTTTATAACTTCCATCATCATTCTCTGTTTCAAACATTCATTGTTTTGCAGTAGAAGGTCAGTACATTCTTTCGTTTTTTATATATTTTTCGATTATTTTTTGTTCCTATATAAAATATATGTATTCATATATTTCGATTTTCTTTGTCACAAATTACATGAAATCGGCTAACTATTTTTCTGAAACTTTTCAAATAAACAGGAAAAGATGTTATGTATATTTTACAAAATAGAAATTAACTATCTTTGGAATTGACACTAATTAGGAAAATGTTATTTTTATATATTAAAGATGATTATGATTTTTTTTAATTATTATGTCATAAGAATCCGGTTAATTTTGGTATGATTTTAAAATATTTTGGCATGATCCTATTATACTTTTAAGTTGATTTAATAGGAAATAATATATAATCTATTTATGCATCCTTTAAAATTAAGTATGGAAACAATTTTGTTGACAGCTATAATAGCTTTCATACCTCTTTATGAATCATACCTCTTTATAGATAAATACATTATATACGTCCCTTTTATTTCATATAAAAGTTCTTTCTAATTCTAATTGTTTTCTCTTTCATTTTACACCCATGACACAAAACAATCGTGATGAGATCGTCTTTGATAAGGTTGCTAACATTGATGCATCCAAGGAAACCTGAAACATTTGTGTTCAAGTACTCTTGCTTTGGAAGCAAACTTAAAAAACAACACAAACATGTTCAACAGCTTGGACATGATTTTAATTGACGAGTAGGTACAACTTTTTCTTTTTATTATTATGTTGCTTTTAATTTATAAAAATTTAAACTCAACCAATTTTTTTTCACTTACATGGCACTAAAATACAAGCAACAATAAAAAAATCTCATTAGTTTGAAGGATTTGTAAGGGAAATTAGTAGTTTTGCTATGGCCAGAAATGAAGGAGATTACATGTTGGTTGATCATAAACATAAGAATAATTTCTACAAAACAACCAAAGTTCGTGTATCAAATGATTTTGTTGTTATGGTGGATCCTTATAATTTTGTGACTTTCCAAGATTTGATAGCCGGGAATCTCGACACTCGTGTTGCATTTGGTAAGATTTTATTTTAACATTCTACCTTATTTACACGTGAATATTTATTGTATTACACATCTATAATACAACAACCATTTTTTTTGTTCAAGATTTTCTTAGCCAGGTTGTGTCGACTAATCTCATGAAAGTGATTATTGAAAATGCAAGGGAGAAACGGTTGATGAACCTGGTTGATCAGGATCTAAGTTAAATATATGTGTTTAAAATATTTTATTTTCTAAAGTATTTTCTACATGATACTATAAAACATGTCATTTGCATGAAAATGACATGTTCATCTACACTTCAATATACATGTTTATTTTAGCATTACTTAAAACATTTCGAATCCACTAATTATAGAATTCACCTTTTGTCATAATGTCATAAAGGAAATAATTCATTATTATCAGAGAGTCCATTTATGATCTTCTCACTAACAAATTGGTCCAATGTGGTTAGAGCTATTTCACACATTTTTTTTATCACATGTATTCATACTTTTAAGTTTTAAATTTTCATCTCTCAAATTCTATTTTTTAGTTACATACGTTCATTGAAATTATTATTTTTTGTTTAACATTCTGACCTACTTTGTTTTATCTTTATATAGTAACAATAAAATTTATAAATTTACACAACAATATACATATTTCAAAATTTGTCATAGTATTATACTTTACAAAATACAATTCCATCCAAAATATTTTTCGTCGGTAATTTCATCAATAATTTCACCCAATTTAAATTTGTATTTTCTTATATATATATATATATATATATATATATATATATATATATATATATATATATATTTAAATGATCCCGATTTTTTCCCTCCAAAAGTATATCAAACATTTATGTCTTAGATAATGTTGCCCCATTATAATTATTACTTTCCAAAATATATCAGTTTAATGAGGAATTTAATTTAGTAAAGGAAGTAAATGTTAATTTAAACAAAATATATATTCCATAATTATTACACGAGTTTATTAAAAAAAAATCAAGATGTAAACATTAACAATTTTTAAAATGAAATTTCAGAATACATATAAATGATGATGTTGTACACTGAAATATAAAATTGAATAGACTTAAGAAAAAAAAACTATTAAGACAGTCAATCTTGAAAATAGTATAGTTATGAAAAATTATAAAGTAAGATAAAAATTATAAGATATTAAGAGCTTTGTAAGTACAATTAATAAAAGCGTTACGATTAAAAAAAGATCGTTAAGATTAGTAAAAATGAAATATATAAACTAAATTATCACAATAACAATGAAATATCATTATTTGATATTTCATATAATTGAAAGATGTACAAAATTACATTGATGATATACTAAAATTATTCAAAGTTCCGCCAAGACCAATGCAAAGTTATTGCGAACACCAAATAAATAAGAACAAATATAAAAGTTAGCATTTTTATTCAAAATCAATTTAAAATAAACCAATCATGATTTAGAAAAGAATTTCCATTGATGATATACTAAAATTAAATCCATATAACATTTAACATTCCATAAATTATACTTTATAACTTTATTTGAATAAATAAAATAGTTGTCAATATTTAATGCAATGGAAAAAAACAGTATATTGGTTGTCAATATAGGCTTAAATTAAGTAATATTATGATAAACGGAACGTTTAATTAGAATACTTATGCTTATATAACAATATCATAACGATATGTGACAAGGGATGTCATTTAACAAATAAAACAAAAGATATTGTATACAAAGAGGTTCTTCAACGATTATAGATATTTATCGATTTCAATATATCTTCTACACATTTCAATAATACCAATAGCCACAATTTTTTTTTTAATTATTGTGCAATATCTGAAGACATTTATATGTTTTTTATGCGTTCCCCGCGTTTAGCGCGGGTTATAATCTAGTTATTTTTATTACTAAGCACGGCTCATTTTGAGCCTTTGGATCTCTTCAACTTTTGATCTCAACTGCATAAATTCCCTATTTTACATTATTTTTACCGTTTCTTTGCTTCCTCCGCTTCTTCTTCCCCACGTTCGGCTAACCCCCATCTCCTTCAACTACTCACCTTCCGTTTTATTGGCGATCCATGGCAGCTTGTCGTCGCCCCACGGTCTCAACCATCACCGGTTGTCCCCTTCAACAAACATTCAATCGGTTAATCAGTTTCCTTCAAAGAGTGATTCGGTTATGGCTTCAACCTCCTCCCATTACGTCTTTAACCCCCACTTCTCCATAATCCCTAAATATCAGGTAGTTGTGGTAACTTCTCTGCCTATATAAGAGAAGATGTGGCTTCTTTGAGTGTATTAGTTATTCCATCACTTCAAATCTATCTATTGGTTGATCAATAATGGAGGAGAAATTGGTTGTTCTGTTAGAAGATACTTCACCGAAGGTAAAATTTCTTGAATAGATGTTTGGATTTAAATTCTCGTGTTCAAAATTGATTCATCGTTGATTTTATTATATTGTTCAATCTTAGAATCATTTTTTATTGGCCATTCACTATTTTTTTGATATATGATTTTCATTTCTTATCGTTGAATAATGTAGAACACTGAAGTCGTTCATGATATTGCCGGCATTCAAACATTATCAGCTAAATCCATTAGTTCTGAAAGTGACTCTACTGAGATACATGTTTGGATTTAGATTCTCGTGTTTGGAAAGTTATACTTTTTTTCGTGCTTAATTGTACCTATCTCAATTCAAAAATGATTAAATCGTAGGTTTTATTATATCGTTCAATCTAACTATCGTTTATTTTTTTGTCATTTGATATGTTTTTTGATATATGATTTTAATTTCTTATCGTTGCATTATAAAGAACACTGAAGTCGTTCATGAAAATGCCAACCTTCAAACAATATCATCCAAATCCATTGATTCTGAAAGTGACTCTCCTAAGATAATTGAGTATTCTCCTCACTTCATTCCTTATAAATCCATTTTGGAAAGGGTTATTGCGAAAGAGGTAAGAATTTCTCGCCTTTTCATCAATTGTTAATAGTTTATGATGTTTTATTTTTTGTTTCAGGTTTGAAAAATTGCAAAAGAAGATCAACAGTTCGAAAGGAAAAGAAAAAAGGTTTTAGCTCTAACATGGTGGAAGTGGGATGAAGTTGTGGACCTCTGCTCAGATTATGATGAGGAAGATGATGTCATACAACCAAAAAAGCAAGTAAGGGTTTGCATTCACAATAGAAATCGACCCATAAAACTCCTTGATGAGTCGGATGTGGATGCTTGATGTGTCTATAAGTTGGTTTTAGTATATTTGTGTCAACTTTGTTGAGTTTAGGATGCTTCATTTTCAGTATTATGTTTAGTTGTTGTTTTGAATCTATGTTTAAAACGAATCAAACCTTATGGTTTAGAAAAGAATTTAGGTATTTGATAAATGTTTTATGGAATGTGGAGTCATTTCCAACTCTGCTTAGTTCAATTATATTAAGTATTATGATTTTCATATATGGATACATTTTAAGTTCTGGTTCTAATTTGTTTGACAATCATATTTTTTTTCTATTAAATGATGTTAACTGTTTGTAAGAGTCAAAATAGGTTGTAATTAGTCGAAGTCTGTTATGTACCCTTCGTATTATTTTGTAATGTATTTGCTAAGGCGCTTTTATACGAAGCTTAGTTTCGATGCCTTAGTATTTTTTGTACGCTTTCTCAGTTTCCTATAAATAGGGAACTTTACTAGAGTTAGATAGGAGTCCTTTTATAGAACCTGTCTTTGTACTCTGTAAACATTTGAGAGCGTAATAGAGCTGAAACAAGATCATATTTACATCCCGTGTTCAATCTCGCATTCTTACTTACTCTGATTCGTTACTTACTCGATTCATTGATTCATCAATTGGTATCAGAGCAGGAATCATAATCCTTGATCTGATTTTCACGTTGTTCAAAAAGTTTTGAATCGATTTTTTGGTTCAAAAGTTTCCGCACTTTTTGAAAGTGAAAAATTCTCTTAGATTTTAGGTTGTGATTCAATTGTGCATCAGAATTGTTGAATCGAGTGTTCTTCTTTTCATTTCTGAGTGATTCAGTTAATTTGTTTTCAAATTCTCAATTCTCTTAAAAAATTTCTTCCGTACAACAATGGCGAGCTTCAATCTCAATTCGATGACCTCGTTTTCTCATTTGTTAGGATCTTCGACCAAAATTCCAATGCTAATTCCTAAATATTATGATCAGTAGGCTGATCGTATGCAGGATTATCTGAATGGTCTTGATGAAGAATTGTGGTCGTGTATCTCTGGAAATGTCAATCCTCCGACAAATGTTCAACCGATTGGATCATCTTCTGGAAGTTCTGTTGTTGAAAATCAAACTGATCGTCTGAAGAAACTAGAGAAGAGGTGTATGAGAGAATTGCGAGGAGCATTACCTCTGGTTGTGTACAATTACGTAAGGAGTTGTACAACTGCCAAAGAGATCTGGAACAATCTGAAAGAGAAGTTTCAAGGAAGCGAGAAGACTAAAATCAATTCAGTCAAACAATGCTTGGTTGAGCTGAAGGATTCCAGACAAAAGGAAGGCGAAACAATTGAAGTGTACTACGATCGTCTGAATGAGTTGTTTATCGTTGCAATCGCTATGGAATCACCAGGACTTCAATGGAATTCAATCTCATTTTTGTAATGGTTCTTCTTAAAGAATGGAGAAGCGTGAGTATGATGGTGAATAATCAGCAAAGTTTTGATACATCTACTCTCAATGATTTGTACAATCAATTGAAGACACACGAAAGTGAGGTAAATGAAATGGCTGAGGAGACAAAGGTGTCTGAGAAAGAAACATTCGAAAAGGTGATTCAGATGAGGAAGAAGGGTTCATCATGAACTCGGATGATGAAGCAATAGCGTTTTACTCAAATAATCGTGTCAAGAAGTTTTTGAAGAAGTCGTTCAATCCGAAGGCTAATCAAACTGAGGGAAAATGAAGTGTTGTGAGTAAAGCTGTTGGTGAGGAGAAGAAGAAGGTTGAGAAGAATGATACGAAGGTGTCTGAGGTGAAGAATGAGAAGAAGCTGAAAGGTGATTCAGGTGTTGATTGCCACTACTGCAATGGAGCTAATCATCTTGCAAATGACTGCATGCTTCGAAAGAAAGACGAAAGGAAGAACAAAGTCAAAAATGAAGCTTATTATGCTGAGAAGTTGGAAGAGGTTACGGCGAAAGCTAAGAATTTATCTTTGATAGCAACAGGAGAACAGGACGAAGATGACACCTATCAAATCTGGTCTTCTGGATCAGATGATGAGGAAATGAGAAATCCCACTCATGGTGCATTGTATGCGAAGATGGAAGAGGATTGGTATGGAGAGGAGATTGAGGTGAAAGGTCGATGCTTCGTATCAAAGACTACTGACAAGTCTCCTTTGACAACTAAGGTACGTTCTATTCTTGAATCTTTTAATATTCCAGTAAGTGCATATAACTCTGAACTAGTATCTTTTGATGAGACTGTTACTTATTTTGACTCAATTGTTGTGTATGCTAGTAATGAGGCTAAGAAATTGTCCATGGAGTTGTTAGAGACCAAAAGGCGTTTAGATGTGAAAATAAGTAAGGTTGAATGTTTAGAATTACAAATCACAAACATCATGTGTGATAGGGATGCTTTATCTAGTGAAGTCAAACTCTTGTTAGCACAAAGAAATATATATTGTAATTCTGCTAAGAGACTGTATGGAAAATTAACTGATTTGCATCATTCGTGTGACATTAGTAAATAGCAACATAGAAAATTACTGCCTTTTCTAGCATATGAGAGAGCGAAGGTAGATAATATTTCGTATGATTGTGAGAAAATTATTGCTGAATTTGACAAAGTTCCTGATGATAGATATAAATATGGAATTGTCAAAATTGATGAATGTCTTGATACGAATGAATTGGTTAACATTGTGAATGATACTTTGACTAAATCAGAACAAATCAAAATTTTGAAAAAGACTGAGAATTCAACATCTGATTCTCAATCTAATTTTGCTGATATTGAAGAAAATTCTGATAATATCAGTGAAATTAGTGATCTTGAATATGTTGATTGTTCCCAGTTGTCTATTGTTAATGTTGCATCAACATCTAAAGGGAAAGAAAAAGTTAAGGATTTGATGGTAAAGATTGATACTGAAAAACCCTCATGTTCGAAAGTTTGTGATTTGGATTTCGTGGACATCAGAGATAGTCAAACTGATGATAGTGATGATGAAAATGAAGAGAAAAATTCGAAGAAAAAGAAATCCTCAAAAGAAGAAGAAATTCCTCGAATTGTGGTCGATCAAGTGTATGGTGATACAGAAAAGTTCGAAAAAGTGTTAAATGAACAAGGTGCTCACTTTCTGGAAACTAATATAGTGGTATATCCAAATTTCAAGTGTTCGGATGATGTCATTTTCCCAAATCAAGTGTTTGTTACTACTGAGAATGTCAAACCTGAGTTCAAGAAGTTAGTTGAAGAAGATACTTCGAAAACAACAGATGAATGTTTCTTTGCAAATCAAAGCACTGTTGAAAACAATCTAACAAAGAATTTGTATGTTTTTCAACGACAAAAACCACAAAGAAAATGGATTGAAAAGTCAAAAATTGTGAAAGAAATTTCAAAACCAGTTGTAGTGGAAACTGAAAATGTTGTCAAACTAAACTCCAAAGAATTCAAAGATCAAATTGACAAATTTTCGAAAGAAAATAAAATTTCAAAAAGACAAGCACGAAAGAAATTTTTTTGGGAAACTATTGAGTCTCAAAAGAAGTCAACTGAAAAATCTAAATCTGTTAAGTCTGTGAATTCAGCAACTTTTTCAGACAAGAAGAAAAATCCCGCTCAAACAAATAAATCTCTGTCTGAATCACATTCACCCAAAAATGTTTTCAAGGCTAAAAATTCGTCTTTTTCAACAAATAAACATACATATTTTCAATCAAATCATTCAAGGTCTGAAAATAATCAACAAACAAAGTTTTCGAAAGTTTCAAAAACTACGATTCCAAGGAAATTTTCAAACAAGCACACTGAAAATCGATTTTCTTCAAATCCACCATAAACAATTTCTCAACGCCAACATTTCAAATCGACTGTCAATACAACATATGCTCAATCTTTTCTTACAAAACCAAATGTTGATTTCATTCCACAAAAGCCAAATTTTCCTAGTCACACGAAGAAACAAACTTTGAAAATTTCGCATGAAAAAGGCTTGACTTCAAGAAAGAATATCGATCATTGGCTTGAAGGAAAAGGAAAATTGTATCAGTCGAGTAAATACTCAAAGGAACAAATTCACGAAGCCTATGAGAAGTATGTGAATACTTCATCAAGCGGAAGTTCATCTTCTAAGGATTCGAACATATCAGTCAAAGCATGGAAACCAGTTGTGAAAGCAAAGAATGGTCAATCACAAACTCAGAATACGAAGGGTAATGTCAGTGAACATCCGAAACCATCAAAATCTTATGTTTCGGTTCCTTTACATGATGATGTAGACTTAATTGATAGTCTCAAAACCAAAGTTTGTGATTGGGTTCAAAGTTCTTCGTTACATTCGATGTTTAAATCTAATTTCCAAGGACCCAAAAAGCCTTGGGTACCTAAATTCTTTCACAGATTACAGGTACTATGTGACGAGCAATATGATAACAAATGGTACATTGATAGTGGTTGTTCTCGTCACATGACCGGGAAGAAGGAGAATTTACAAGATTTTCGAAGCCTAAAGAATGCTGGAGTTGTGAAATTTAGTAACAATAAAAAATGTCAAGTCAAAGGATATGGGAAAATCACGAATGGACAATTCACAGTGAATCGTGTTGATTATGTTGAAGGTATTCAACATAACTTGATAAGTGTTTCACAACTTGTTGTGGGCACTGGCAATCAAGTACTTTTCAACGAAGAGGGAAGCATCATTTCGAATGTCAACACAAAAGAAGTTTTGCTCAAATAAAAAAGGAAATGTAACATGTTCACATTGGACATCAATCCAATTGTAGGCAAACCTTCTGTATGCCTTCTTTCGAAAGCTTCATCAGACATAAGTTGCCTTTGGCAAACCTTCTGTATGCCTTCTTTATGTGCAGCTTGTGAAGTTGGCAAGCAACATAAACAAGGTCATCCGATCACGATCGATTCGAAAATTGTCGAACCACTGGAGCTATTACATATTGATTTGTGTGGTCCATCGAAAGTTTCAACACTCAACAAGAAACGGTACATATTAGTAATTGTTGATGATTTTTCAAGATTCACGTGGGTTTATTTTCTCAGGCTTAAATCAAAAGTTGCACAAATCATGATTGACTTTATCAAAAAGATGGAAACAACGTTAAAGAAGACTGTTCGAAAAATCAAGAGTGATCATGGAACTGAATTTAAGAACAATGTTCTTGATTCATTTTTGGTGGACAAAGGAATTTCGCATAATTTTTCATCTCCGTATACTCCTCAACAAAATGGAGTGGTTGAACGAAGAAATCGTTCACTATCTGAAGCAGCACGAACAATGCTGGCATATGCGAATCTTCCACAATACCTTTGGGCTGAAGCAGTATCCACCGCATGTTTTACTCAAAAAAGATCTTTCATCCATCGTCGTGTTAACATCACTCCATACGAAAGTCTCAACAATCGAAAACCTAATGTGAAATTTTTCCATGTTTTCGGATGTAGGTGTTTTATTATGAATCTCAAGGATAATCTTTCGAAATTTCAAGATAAAGCAGATGAAGGGATTTTCTTGGGATATTCGCATAATTCAGTCACATATCGTGTGTTGAACAAAAGAACACGAAAAGTGGAAGAAACTTTTAATCTTACATTGGATGATTACTATATTAAACAAACTGAAAATCATTTTGAAAATCATCCTATTCTAAAAGAAATACAAGACGAATCTAAAACTTCACAAACGTTGGATGTTGATTATGATTTAATTTTTGGTATTTCAGATCATGCTGCTGATGCTGAACTAAAAGCAATTGATAATCAAATTCCCGAATTGTCGAAGCTTATTGATGAATCAACATCAAATCCTCAAGAAATAGACGAAAGTATGCAAACTCATCCGGTGGAGGGGGAGCACTTGGATTCGAATACTCTAGTTGAGGAGGAGCATTCTTTCGAGGGGGAGAATGAGAGAATGGATACTGATGTTGAGGGGGAGCATCATGGACACAATGAAAATTTTCCTGATTTTAATGATGAATGTTCAATTGCAGGTTCAAAGAATGATGATTTATACGAAGATGCACCTTTGGACTTTGATCCAGCTTATCCACTAATGGAAAAATGGACAAGAGATCATTCGAAGGATCAAATACTTGGGAATCCACAAGAGGGAGTTTTAACAAGAGCTCAAATTCGTGCAAAGAATGAGGTATTGAATACTCATCAAGAATTTTGCATGTTCAATGTTTTCATATAAAAAATTGAACCAAATCCAGTTAAGGTTGCAATGGAACACTCAGATTGGGTTGTTGCGATGCAATCTAAATTGTCTGAATTTGAACGGAACAAGGTTTGGAGATTAATTCCTAAACCTGAAAATGTTTCGATTGTCGGATTAAAATGGATTTTCAAAAATAAAACCGACAAAGATGGAAATATCATACGAAACAAAGCCAGACTTGTTGTTAAAGGATACTCACAACAAGAAGGAATCGACTATGAAGAAACTTTCGCCCCTGTCGCAAGACTCGAGGCTGTTCGTATATTTCTGCCTTATGCAGCTCACAAAGACTTTGATGTATATCAAATGGACGTGAAGTGTGCATTTTTGAATGGAGACCTTGAAGAAACAGTATTCGTGGAACAACCTCGGGGTTTTATTAACGAAGAACATCCTGATCATGTTTATATCTTAGATAAGGCAGTTTATGGGTTAAAACAAGCACCACGAGCATGGTATGCAACACTTACTTCTTTCTTGAAGCAATCTAAATTTAAACAAGGATCTGTTGACCCCACGTTATTTCGAAAGAAAGTTGGGATTCATCTAATGCTTGTTCAAATTTATGTTGATGATATTATTTTTGGCTCAATTGACCCTGCTTTGTCTAGAGAATTCGAAAATCTGATGAAAAGTAAGTTTGAGATGAGCATGATGGGAAAGATTAATAATTTTCTTGGTTTGAATATTCGTCAAAGCAGAGAAGGAATTTTTATTAATCAAGAAAAATATACGAAGAATCTGCTAGAGAAGTTTGGATTGACGAATAGCACAAAGTTACGAGTTCCTATGGCAACTGGCATAAAGCTGACACCTTCGTTAGATAAACCTGCAGTTGACCTAACTCTTTACAGGAGCATGATAGGTTCATTACTTTATCTTACAACTATTAGACCTAATATCATGTTTTCTGTTTGTAATTGTGCTAGGTATCAGTCAAATCCACGAGAACCACATCTCACTGCTGTGAAGAATATCTTTCGTTATCTTAAGGGAACAATTTCATTAGGATTGTGGTATCCTTCGAAAACTGGGTTCTTTGTTCAAGCTTACTCGGATGCAGACTTGGGTGGTTGTAATCTTGATAGAAAAAGCACAACTGGCGGATGTCAATTGCTCGATGGGAAATTGGTGAGCTGGCAGTCGAAAAAGCAAACGTGTGTATCCATTTCAACGGCTGAAGCAGAATATGTGGCTGCTGCTGCTTGCACATCATAAATTATATGGATCCAAAGTCAATTGCTTGATTATGCAATTAATATGAAAAAGATTCCATTATATTGTGATTCTCAAAGTGCAATACAAATTTGTCATAATCCTGTGCAGCATTCGAAGACTAAACATATAGCTCTTCGTTATCATTTCATCAAGGATCACGTGGAGGATGGAAATATTGAAGTGCATTTTTGAAAACAACTGATCAGTTAGCTGATATTTTCACGAAAAATTTAGATGAAAAATCCTTTGTAAGAATTTTAGAAGGACTTGGAATGATCGATGGAAATTCTGTTCCATGCGAAAAGGGAGAATGATGGTTGACCAGGAATGATTCAGAGGTGCTGAATAAAAGACAATGCAATGTCATTCAGCATTCAGAGGTTACTGTTCATAGTCAACGCTTCGACCCCTTCGAATTCGTATATTTGTCACTTTTCAGGGGTTGATAAAATTTCGTGTGTTTCTCATCGTTTTCGTGTATTTGATAAAATTTTCAATCATTGATCAAAATTTCATCAAGGAGGTCAAACAAAATTTCGAATATTTGCAACAAGTATATTTCGTTTGTTTGTCATTCAAGTTTTCAAAAATCAAAAATCCAAAAAGATTTTCGTTTGTATCAAAAATCAAAAATCCAAAAAGATTTTCGTTTGTTTTCAAAAATAAAAAATCCAAAAAGATTTTTTATTTGTTTTGTCATTTAATTTTCGAAAAATCAAAAACATCAAAAAGATTTTCTTGTTCTTTATTTTCAAAAACTCAAAAACAACAAAAACATTTTGTTTCTTATTTCTTTTTAGTATTTTGTTGCAGATATTCATGATGATTCAACTTGGCTAATGCTTGCAGTTCTAGGGTCAGGTAAATTTTCAAATATTTTGAACTAGTTAAGTTGTCCCTAGAAGCATGCTGCAGCATGTTGACCAAAGCCTCCATTGACTCAATGTGTGTGTACGAAAGCCTTAATGAAATCTTTCATACGAAAATTTCTTCCCAATCAGGCTTGTATTCACATTAGTCTCCTGAGCTACCTGACTCTTCTCACATGTGCTAATAGTTTACTATTTTGTCCAAATATAACAGAGGTACATTTCGTGTCTTACACCAATCTTTTTCATCTGAAAGTTCTTACACGCTCACACACGAAGACATATGTCCTAGAGGTCTCTGATCAAACCAATCGAGACTTAGACATATCAAAAATATGTGTTTATGATCTGACATCATGAGATCGTGATGGAAGTGAAACCCAATTCTCTAACATTTTAAGGAATTGACGGGGAACTGTGTTCCATATTTTAACGAAACATTTGTTTCTGTACCTAAATTCGAAACTCCAAATCATATTCATTTCGTATGAGTGGTCTTGATCAAACATTCGAAACCCACGATGTTTGTTACCCAACAAGATACAGCATAAATTTTTTTTCATGAATATGATTTCCGTGTGAGTTTCATTCGAAATCCAAAGTCACTTAAAATTTTTCCAAAGAAAACTTGTCACTTACTACACTGGTCAAACAAGTAATTTCTGTTACAATTTCTCACCTTATGTTTAGGTTGATATGTAACAAAATTCATTAAGCTACCCACGAAGCCTAATAAAAGAAGCCCTTCAATACTTCTCTACAAGTATTCGATTGTATATCACGGGAACATACACAAGCAGTTGATCATCTCTCTTGATGATTAATGAAGCAACCTTTGCCCGTGGTTTATACTGCTTTTGTGTCGAAAAATTGATCGACATCACTGACTCACAAATTTTTCTTATTATTTCTTCTCATCTAATTCTTTGGCACACTGCACTCACGAAATCCTTGAGGTTCTGAGTAACACCAACTCAGGCTGATGATTTCGAACATCTGGCACATGACTTTGCTTTAAAACCCAAAAGTGAAAGAGCTTTACTTCCATTCGAAGGGTTCTGACGGTTACAATTCTATTGGGGCAAACACCACAGGCTGTTTTGATGTGACGTTCCGTATACTGTCTGGTTTTCTAGGAGATGTGACAGTTACTTTTTGATGCATGGATACTTTATCGGGAGAATGGTGTGATTTTCAATGTGACTCGTCGGATCTCATTAAATGCACATCCCGCTTCAAATTCAAACTCCAGGGTTACATATAAAAGGGGATTCATGGGTTCTTAATTCGTTTACGCGTTCAGAAGAAAAATTACCAAATTCTCTCTGTTCTTCAAAGCTTTCAAACCCTAACAATGGCGGCTCATACTAAAGTTGATGCACCATCCCAAACTACTGAAGATGTGACTTCGTTACCGATAATGAAGATTCAAGGAACAAACTATCAAGTTGAGGCTGATGTTTCTACATATCCGGAAGAGCTAAAGATGTTGATTGTCGCTTTACAAAGTTCGGTTTTATCCAAGGCCATGTTCCGATCATTTGTTGTTCCTCTTTCATGGCTTTCTCAAGCAGGATCGACTGCTTCTTACAGCAAAGCTTTGGATGTCATCACATTCAACTTGGTGAACGATAAGAAGGTTAGAATGTCCAAGAAGTTGTTTTGTTAAATACTTGAAATCCCAAATTCTACACCCTACACTGATCTGCAGTTTCCCCAAATCGTACACATGTTCAATGAGATGGGTCATCAACCCCAACTCACAAAGATCAGTGATTTCAAGAAATCTGGTCTTCCAAGTGTCTGGAATTTTCTTTTTGGTATTTTTCTGAGGTGTTTAACTGGTCGAACTATTGGACTAGACAAAGGAAGGATGGAAGTATATGCCATGGTTGCTGGGCTATACTATGATATTCAGGTTGATTACTCTACACAATTATGGAAGGAGTTTCAAAAGAGTGTAGAAAACACAAATGTCATTCATGGAATTTCGTGTGCAAGGTACTGGAGTCTAATCTTGCAATATTTCTATGACAAAGAGGGGATTTTGGTGCCTGGTGATGAGGAAAAGGCTGAATTCTGTATGTACAATTATCCAAAGAATATGACTGATGATGCTGAGGAGTTTCCTTTTATTGCTCGTATTCCTGATGCCATGTTGAGGCGTGTTGATCCTACGAATTCTGTCTTGGTGGCATACTTGAAAAACATTGATCCTAATGTTGAAACTGGTATATTGTTGCCAAGGGAAGAAAAGAAATCTAGACGTTCGAAGAAAACTGATCAAGCTACTCCTGAAAAACCTGTGAAGGAGTCTAAGCCAAAGAAATCTTCGAAAACTAAGTCAAAGATGGGTGATGATCAGGAGATAACTAAAGTTTCGGAGGTTGTGTCTACTCCGATTGAGCCTGATGTTGCTGAGGCTGACAAAGAAGTTATTCCTTCGAAATTTGGTGTGTTTAAAAGACTCAAATAAAAAGTGTGTGGTTCACGAATGTCTCCACCATTGGTACGAAAATCTCAAGTATCTCATCAAGGAGTTCTTTTTCGTGAAGTTCCAGCTCCTGTTTCTCCATCTTCTAAGAAACGAAGATCAGAGGATATGTCTAAACACATTGCCAAGAAGAAAAAGACAATTAAGAAGATGAAGCTTGTTATTTATTCTACTTCGGATGAAGATGAACGAGTTCCTGACACTCCTGAAGCTATTTTAACAATAGAAATTTCATCTCCTGAGAAGACAATTGTCATACCACCCGAAGTTTCGTTTGACAAGTCATCTTATGAGGAGGTACGAACTTCAGACATCACTACAAACGTATCTGATACGGATGTAAATGTTAACATGGGTGAAGGAGATTCGAAGAAAGAAGCTCAAGGTAATCCTGATTCTATTGCCTTCGAAAATATTGTTTCATTACCCCAACAAATTGTACCTATTACTTCCACCACAGATTCACGCACATTCGAAAACATTATCAATCAACCCTTTACTTCAATTTTTTCTTCTCAATCCACTGATCCACCCAAAACCAATTCACCTGTTAAAGAATCAATCATTATGGAAACCGATACTGAGAACGAACGTTTTGGAGGAACATTCGAAGAATTGGAGTGTAATGATGAAGAAGGGGACTTTCCGGATCATATGTTAATGACTATGAAACAGCTCAAGATTCTGAACAACAAAATTGAATTATGTTGTTCAATCTCAAGCAGATATCGGGGGAAGTCATTCTGTTTCCAGCTTGGAGGTTGATGGGTTGTTGAAATCATTCGAAGCCAGGATAAGCTCTAAAGTCTCTGGAATGGTTAGAGACTCAGAGTCAAGAATTATGGATAAAGTGGATCAGAATGATAAGAACAATGAGCTACGAGTCAAATCTCAGTCTTCGAACTTCGAAGGTGAAGTTAAAGATTTTAAACGCTTGGCAAAGGAAAGACAATTTTTGTTCGTTCAGGATGTTAAGAAAGTCAGAGAAGCTGTGAATTTGCAGATTCGTGAGCTTCGCGAAGATATGCAAAAAGAGATTGCTAGTGTCCAACAGGATTATGCATCTCTTCATAACAAAGTTGACATTATTTGTGATGCTGTTACCAAATATGTCAAGTTGTACGAAAAATTGAGTCCTCAACTTACTCAATTTTCTACAACGGAGAATAAAATTTTTGTGGAAGTGCTTACTTTGCTAAAGGAGCTAAAAGATTTATCTATCAAGCCGGTTTCGTCTTCTCTGATTACTCCAGAATTTTTGTCACAAAAGTTCACACAATTCGAAGCTATTTTACACAAACAACTGGCCCCTCTTTCCAGAATATCAAGCCTTCTACCAACAACAGATGCCCCACCTGTTTCCACAGGGGCGCAATGGGGAGAAAGAAAAGTTGAAGATGCGAAGGCTGGTGGTGAAGCTTCGCGTGAAGATGCAAAGGTTGTGGGAACGGTGTTTTCTACGAAGATCCGAACAACTAAACCAATCATAGCGTCTGCTGGGCCAGTTACTTCAACAGTAGTCACTACAATGCCAATTTCAAGACCTATTACAAAAGGGGTTGTTATAGGTAAGGATGCCGGTGGGAGTAATACGAAGCCAAAAGTGACAGTTGATGCTTCAAAAGATAAAGGGAAAACCAAGATAGTTGAAAAGACGAAGGAGGAGGAGAAGAAAGCTGAAGTAGAAGCAGAACTTGAAAGGCTGAGGTTGATTCAAAGTATTATGACTCAACGTGCAAGTGATCCTCCAGGTTTGGACAAAGGAGATCCGTCCAAACATTATAAATATGAAACGATCGAAGCCAAAGTTGCATACAATCACATGTATTCGTTTGAAAAGAAACTGAAGCAGAGTTATATTGTAACGAATACTGATGCATGCCAATTAGACTTTCCATTGAATGAGATGATGTTTATCATGCCTCAATTCAAAGCTGAAGGAAAGTTTAAAGAAAAGGATGAAGGTACCCACATGAAAATTCATTTTCATGCTGTTCTTGCAAAAGCCCCTGAAGATGTCTGGTCGTTGGTGAAGATTAAAAAGGTCATCAGTATGAAGAAGGATGTGGTATTTGAGAACACTGTGCAAAATTTCAAATACATTGTGGCCAGGGCAAATGGAAATGTTTGTGATTTCACAAATGTTGATTTTCCATTAATGAACTTGTATGATCTTATACGAGTTGCATTGATCTTAAAGGATAAGTCATTTTCGTATCTTCGTGAAACTGATCCTGAAGATTTCAAGCTTGGAGTTGCTCACATCAAGATCTTTATTGAAAATTATTACGAGTGCTTGGCACTAACTGATGTTGAGTTAGCCACTGCAAAAGGATTAGAGATCACAGCTCCAATGGCACCTACGAAGACCCAAACTGAGTTGAAGAAGTATGCAGATGGGTAGATCTGCTTAAAGTCGTTTGGATTGGTCTTCGCAGGGAAAGACAAAGCTGGCAAAGCAAAAAGGTTCTTGTTCCAGGCATGCGAAGTGGAAAGATATACGACGTCGCAATATACGAACTTTATTGTTCGTATGAATCATTGCAAGAAGAACAATGAAGGAGACAAGAAGGAGATTAAGAAGATTATTTCATGGTACACGGAAATACGAAGGGTGATGCTGTATTCCATCCAGCTACTCACGAATTAAGGTGTTCGACTATTATTACAAAGGGGGAGATTGTAAGAGTCAAAATATGTTGCAATTCGTCGAAGTCTGTTATGTACCCTTCATATGTTTTTGTAATGTATTTGCTAAGGCGCTTTTATACGAAGCTTAGTGTCAATGCCTTAGTATTTTTTGTACGCTTTCTCTGTTTCCTATAAATAGGGAACTTTACTAGAGTTATATAGGAGTCCTTTTACAGAACCTGTCTTTGTACTCTGTAAACATTTGAGAGCGTAATAGAGCTGAAACAAGATCATATTTACATCCCGTGTTCAATCTCGCATTCTTACTTACTCTGATTCGCTACTTACTCGATTCATTGATTCATCACTGCTTCATATAATTTAATGTTAACAAAAAATTAGTTATTTTTTGTTTCCAAAGATGTAAATGTTGTTTCTGTTCACTTTACTTTTTTTCCCATTTGAGATTTCAACATTTATATTTAAGTTTTGTTTTTTATATAGCTTTTGGAGTTTTTGTAATTGTGAGGTTGCTGGAGGTCCACTCCTGATAACACAATGGTTAGTACAACAAGTATTTAACACAATCCAATCATACAAGTACTTTGACTTCAAAAATCAAAAGATAGATGATTGTTTTTTTTATGGCAAAGAAGCAGTGGATCTGGACACTCACTATACACAGATCTAACCATTTGCCTAATTCGTTTGTAAGGGGTATTTCAGACTTTTCATAACTTTTCTAATTTGAAAACATTAAGGTTTTCTAATATATGTGACTACACACATATGTCATTAGTTTATCTTGTTTTATTTGGTTTTAAGCTAAGCAAATTGGTTGATTTTTTAATGTATGGCAATTTTACCCTTTCCTTTTTCACAAATAACTTATTGACTGAGTAAAACAATCCAACATTTAGACCATTGGTACATTGTGCTTGATTGTCAATGTATCCGTATAATCGACTTTAATGTTGATTTATGTTTGTATAATCGATTTCATATGTACTTATTGCTCAACTCTACAATTTTCGAATATAAATGTGAAGATGTTCAAGTGAAAGTCAATGTACAATCAGATGTATCCAAAGTGCCAAGTAATTCTGATTCTGACAGTCTTGGAACAATAGACTTCTTTGCTAACTTCGGTTCCTACAAATCGCAGATGAAGAGGGTATATTTGTATTTTTACAAATACCTTTATTGGGTGGGAAAAAAATATCCTATTTTTCTCTAATGACAAATGGTGTTTCTGTAAAGTACACTTACTAACAATTAACAAGGGCATTTTTTCTAAAAAATAGCATTGTAGTTTAGGGAAATGTAATTTTAATCATCATGTAGTTTAAAAACTTAAGCATTTCTAAACATTAATCATCATGTAATTTTGAAGTTATTTAAATTTGTGAAAAATAGTATTGTACTTTATGAAAAGTTAATTCTAAGCATCAGTTAATTTTAAGGTTATCAACTTATACTCTCTCCACCTTCACAAACACATGTTATGATTCTAAGACGACATCATGAATAACCAAATGGGGGTAAAATGGTCCAAGTGTTTACAAAACTCATAAAAATAGCAACCAACAACCCATGAACTCTATGTAAGACTGAAACCAATGCCAATATTAAATCTATTTAGGTTTGGAGCAACACCAGAAAACATCGAGTCTGTTGGCCTTTTCAGGGGTAAAACTGTCAACCTTGGCAAATCTGTCCAAATACATATATTTGAATATGACATCCCCATTTTCACGGCCAGAAAAGACCGATTTTGTTTATGCTTTATAAAAATCAGAGTACTTCTTTTAATAAAAATGTTGCGGAATTTCTTCCCAGAAAAACATGATAAATACGTTATCAAAGCATTTCCGAAGAAATGTATTTTTATTTGTTTTAAAACATTTGGGATGTCTTTGTCAATACAGAAACATAACCATAAACATAACTTACATTCATTTACACTAGTGACCTACACCTCTTTAATCTCTTAGTGTAATGTAACTTCGTATCGTCACCTGTGATTCAAATAAGCTTGAGTGGGTCAGGTTGGGAAACCTGGTGAGTACATAGGGTTTTCAACCCACAATAATATAATTATTATGTTTAAACATCAAACAATCAACCCAATAACCCATCCCCATTATCTTCTTTACTCTTAAGGATCTACCCTAAGAATTAGCTATTCCTCGTTCATTCATTCCTAAGGATCATCCTAAGGAATCGGCACGAAGTCCATCGTCTCCACGGTATATACAACAGGTACTAAGTCCATAGTCACCAGGGTTTAGGCACTAAGTCTACATAGTCGCTAGGGTTTTTACAACAGGCACTAAGTCTGCATAGTCGCCAGGGTTTAGGCAATAAGTCTGCATAGTCGCCAGGGTTTAGGCACTAAGTCTGCATAGTCTCCAGGGTTTTTAGAGTACACTGGGTGAACACATCGTTCACAACATGTAAGGGTCGAAATATTGTTGTAATATGTCGAAGGGTCTGTAAGTTTATTTTACAAGGCATTTTAGTAACGAAGCTTAATGTTTTAGTCCTTGTAATTTTTTGTATGCTTTGTGTTAACACGCTGTCGCGCACGTATTAAACAAATAAATTTATCACTGCTGGGTGCACTAAAAATATAGCACAGGGAAGCAGGGTCGAATCCTCAGGGACACAGCCTAAAAGTCAATGCCTTTTTGCATCAGGCACATTTAGTCAAGAAACATAGTATACAAGGGGGGGTTTTTGATTAAAACTAATAACTAGAAATGCAGTGATAATAAAGTAAACGAAAATCAATAATAAAAATGGTTTAAGCTCTGCTGTGACTTTCCTAATCATGCAACTGATCCATATCTGATTATTTGAGATGCGTTCTATCTAAGCTGGTAATGAGAAAAACTAACAAGCTCTAGTAATTTCTCTTTTACCTTATTTAGTTAACCAAAACAAGCTCTTCAATTAACCCTAACTTTTTACTGTCTAATCAAACAAGCTCTTAATTAAGATCAAAAAAGTTGCATTAAGTTCTTTGTAAATTCCCAGCAATACCCAATACTTCTCACAAGCTCGGAAGCGTAAAGGTATGATTTTTACAGTTTATAATAAAGTCAAATCCCAAACACGGAACCGATTTATTACTTGTTACTTATTACCAATTAATTAGAACAATTACGGATTCTATTAACTGATTAAATGGAATGATAAAACCCTAGCTAGGTGATCAGACTAACAAGAAT
The DNA here is from genome assembly GCF_052849685.1 of Lactuca virosa. Taxonomy (NCBI): domain Eukaryota; kingdom Viridiplantae; phylum Streptophyta; class Magnoliopsida; order Asterales; family Asteraceae; genus Lactuca; species Lactuca virosa. Next base: position 138,025,761 of record NC_136428.1, on the reverse strand, counting down.
CAAAATCAAACATTCATTAAGAACAAAACTGAAGAATCTAGATAGAAACACAAATCAAAAACCAGATCTAATGATCAATCACATGAAAAGTAATTGTCTTTGCAGAACTGAAAACTAGGGTTTAGCCAGACATGGCTAAAATCTGATCTAAAACAATAACAAGAAACATTAAACTACTAAATCTTACTAAACTAAACGTAGGAGATGATCCACAGTCTTCAGATCTTCAGAAATCGCTAAAATCGGAGAAGAAACGCCTCTAAAATCGTATTTTCGTCGTCTGGAACCTCTGGAATCGCCAACTTTTGTTACAGGAATGCTATCAGGGTCAATTTATACGTCCAGCAGCAAAAACGGCGCACCTGCGATCGCATGTACACAACCTGCGATCGCAGGTTTTGAAATAAACGCGTCTGGTGCCTTTTTCATGAAGTAGGATGCTATTTTGGAACTTTTTTGCCAACCTACGATCGCATGTACACAACCTGCGATCGCAGGTATTGAGTTTTCACTCTCGGATGAATTTTGGGCACAAAAGAACCTCGAAGGCAACTTGCGACCTAACCTGCGATCGCAAGGAGACAACCTGCAATCGCAGGTTGTGCCTATGACGTCCGAAATTTTGTCTACTTTTCAGATCATTTTGAATCGCATCAATCGGAGTTACGGTTCTCGAGATATGGTCAAAATACTGACAGGGGGTCAAAGCTGCCAGCAACATCCTTTAACTTTAGCTTGCAGATTCTATCTTCGTGTGATCAATTATATCGGATCTTTCTTGACCAAAGCATCTTGCAAGCATTCCTCAACATACTCCAGAAGTCCCAAACTCCACTTTAAGCTCCAAACACGAATCCAACTGCTCCCAAAGCACTGCTCCACTCGAACTATCTGAAATTGACATAAAAACATGAGCAGTACGGGAATTCTAACGAAAGACATGAACTGAACATTATTTATCTAAATGACATGCAAATGTACAAAATATGATGCTAAAATTATGATAAAAACTACCCTATAAGATGCATAAAATGGCATCTCACACTTTCATGTCTCCTATAAATAGGGACATTACTTAGAGTTAGATAAGATTCCTTGTAAGAACTTGTCTATTTTCTCTATGTAACAACTGAAAGCATAATACGAGCTGAAACCAGATTATATTTACACTCTTTGTTCATTTACTCGATTACTCTTATATTTTCTCGATTCATCACATCATCAATTGGTATCAGAGCAAGAATCATTGTCTGCGATCTGATTTTCACTCTGATTCAAAAGGTTTTTGAATCAAATTCTGGTTCAAAAAGTTTCCGCATCTTTCGAAGTGAAAAAAGTGTTCTAGATCTTCAGTTGTGATTCGATTCTGCAACTGATTTGTTGAATCGATTGTTCTACTTGATATTTCTGTTTGATTCAGCTATTTGCTTTCAAATTCTCTTTGATTTTTCTAAAATCTCATATGTACATCAATGGCAAACTTCAACCTCAACTCAATGACTTCATACTCTCATCTGCTAGGATCTTCAACTAAGATTCCTATGCTTATTTCGGAATATTGTGATCAATGGGTTGATCGTATGCAAGATTACTTGAATGGACTCGATGAAGAGCTATGGTCATGTATCTCTGGGAATATCACTCCTCCGACTAATGTTCAACCAATTGGATCATCGTCTGGAACTTCTAGTGTTGGTGATTAATCTGATCAATTGAAGAAACTGGAGAAAAGATGTATGAGAGAGTTACGCGGTGCGTTGCCTCCAGTTGTGTATAACTATGTCAGAAGTTGTACAACTGCAAAAGAAATCTGGAATAATCTCAAAGAAAAGTTTCAAGGAAGTGAGAAGACAAAAATCAATTATGTTAAGCACTGTTTGATTGAGTTGAAAGATTTCAAGCAAAAATATGGTGAATCGATTGAATGCTACTATGATAGGCTGAATGAATTGATCTACAAATTTCATAGTCATGGCATTACAAGGACAACCATGGAATTCAATTTGACGTTCATCACGGGTCTGCGAAAGGAATGGAGGAATGTTACTCTGATGGTGAAAACACAACAAAGCTTCGACACATCGACATTGAATGATTTGTATAATCTGCTGAAAACTCATGAAGGAGAAGTAAACGAAATGGCTAAGGAATCGAAATTAAGCTTGGGTGGACCTTTAGCTTTAGTTTCGAAAGTTTCTGAAAAGGAGCAGGTTGAAGAAGAGGATTCTGATGAAGAAGGCTTTATTGTTAATTCGGATGATGAAGCAGTTGCTTTTTATTCGAATAATAAAGTGAAGAAATTTTTCAAGAAACCATTCAATTCAAAATCGAAAAATGTTGATGTGAAGGGAAGATTTTTGTCGAAGTCTGGAAGAGAAGAGAAGAAGAAGAGTGAGAAAAAGGAAGTGGAGAAATAAGAGACGAAAATTGAGAAAAAGGTTAAAGGCAATTCAGGAATTGATTGTCATTATTGCCATGGTCCTAATCACATGGCAAGTGACTGTCAGCTTCGGAAAAAGGAAGAAAAGAAAAACAAAGTCAAGGACGAAGCTTATTATGTTGAGAGGTTGGAAGAAGTGAGGGCTAAGGCTAAAGGAATGTCACTGGTGGCGAAGGGAGAAGCTGATGACGAGAATGAAGGAACTTATCAGATATGGTCCTCGGGCTCAGATGACGAAGAAATGCGTAATCCTATGCATGGAGCCATGTTTGCTAAGTATCAGGATGATTCTGACGAAGCAGTGACAGGACGATGCTTCGTGTCTAAGTCTGTTGATAAGTCTCCAATGACTACCAAGGTACGTTCTATTCTTTAATCTTTTAATATTCCATTAAGTGCATATGACTCTGACTTAATTGCCTTTGATGACACTGTTACTTATTTTGATTCAATTGTGGTGTCTGCTAGTAACGAAGCTAAGAAATTAAGCACACAGTTGTTAGAGATTCAGAAGGTGTTAGACTCAAAACTTGTCAAAATAGAACGTTTAGAATTGCAGGTTACGAATATTATGTGTGATAGAGATTCTCTAACTAGTGATGTAAAACTTATGTTAGCCCAAAGGAACATATATTGTAACTCTGCTAAACGTCTATATGGTAAACTTACTACATTGCATCATTCGTGTGATATTAGCAAGGAACAACATAGAAAGTTATTACCTTTTCTAGCATATGAGAGATAGAAGGTTGATAACATTTTGTATGATTGTGAGAAAACCATTGCTGAGTTTGATAAAATCTTAGATGATAGATATGCTTATGGAATTGTTAAAATTGACGAATGTCTAGATTCGAATGAATTAGTTGATATAGTGAATGATACCTTAACCAAAACTGAGCAAATCAAAATTTTGAAAAAGACTGAGAATTCGACATCTGATTCTCAATCTAATTTTGCTGATATTGAAGATAATTATGATAATATTAGTGAAATTAGTGATATTGAGGATGTTGATTGTTCTCAGTTGTCTGTCATTAATGTTGCCTCAAAATCTAAAGGAAAAGAAAAATGTGAGGATTCGTTGGTTAAGATTGACAATGACAAACCTTCAACTTCGAAAGTTTGTGATCTTGATCATGTGGATATCAGAGACAGTCAAACTGATAGCAGTGATGATGAAAATGATGAAGAAATTCCGCACAAAAATAAATCATCAAACAAAGGTTCGAAAGAAAAAGAAATTCCATGAATCGTAGTTGATCAAGTGTATGGGGATACTGGAAAATTTGAAAAAGTGTTAACTGAAAAAGGAGCACATTTTCTGGAAACAAATACAGTGGTATATCCGAATTTTAAGTGTACAGATGATGTTGTGTTCCCAAATCAAGTGTTTGTTACTACTGGGAATGTTGAAAAAGTTAAACCTGAGTTCAAGAAAATAGTCGAAGAAGATAACAAGAAAACAACAGGAGAAGGTTTCTTTGTTAATCAAAGCACTGTTGAAAACAATCTTACGAAGAATTCGTATGTTTTTCAAAGACAAAAACCTCAACGCAAACGGGTTGAAAAATCAAAAGTTGTGAAAGAAGTTACAAAACAAGTTGTTGAGGAAAATGAAAATTTTGTCAAATTAAATTCAAAATAATTCAAAGATCAAATTGACAAATTTTCGAAAGAAAATGAAATCTCTAAAAGAAAAGCACGAAAGAAAATTTTCTGGCAGACTGTTGAGTCTCAAAAGAAATCAAATGGGCCGTCTTTGAAAACATCTGAAAGCAAAAAGTCTAAATCTGTTGAGACCAAGTTTTCATCATTAACTTCAGACAAAAAAAAAATCCCGCTTATATAAATAAATCAACGTCTGAATCACGTCCACAAACAAGTTTTTTTCAAAGCTAAAAATTCATCTTTTTCTACAAATATCAATAATTCCTCACAGAAATTTCAAAATCAACATTCTTCAAATCGATTTCCTTCCAATCATCAACAAAGATTTTATCAAAAACAAAACTTCAAACAAAGTTCTTTTCCAAACCAATCACACAATTTTCAAAATCGTTTTTCTCGATATACAAATGTGGAAACTAAAGTTCAAAGTCAAAAAGATGAAAACTTTCATCCAAAATCAAATGTAGATTTCACTCCACAAAAGCCGAATTTTCCAAATCCTTATGGGAAACAAACCCTAAAAGTCTCATACGTCAAAGGGTTGTCTTCTGGGAAAAACATCGATCATTGGCTTGAAGGAAAAGGGAAAATGTATCAGTCACGAAACTTTTCTCAACAACAAATTCAAGAAGCGTATGAGAAGTATGTGAATACTTCATCAAATGGAAGTTCATCTTCAAAAGAATCGAATGTTTCGGTTAAAGCTTGGAAACCAGTTTCGAAAGCAAAGAAAGTCCAAACACAAACTAAGAAGACGAAGGAAAGTGTCAGTGAAAATCTGAAACCATCGAAAACTTTTGTTTCGGTTCCTTTAAATAATGATGTGGACTTAATTGATAGTCTTAAAACAAAAGTTTGTGATTGGGTTAAAGGTTCTTCATTTCATTCAATGTTTCAAACTAATTTCCAAGGACCCAAAAAGCCTTGGGTACCTAAATTCTTTCATTGATTGCATGTATTGTGTGACGAGCAATATGATGATAAATGGTATATTGATAGTGGTTGCTCTAGTCATATGACTGGGAAAAAGGAGAATTTACGTGACTATCGAAGTTTAAAGAATGTTGGAGTTGTTAAGTTCGGTAACAATCATAGGTGTCAGGTAAAAGGATATGGCAAAATAACGAATGGCAAGTTTACAGTACAAAGAGTGGCGTATGTCGAAGGTCTTCAACATAACTTGATAAGTGTTTCACAACTTGTTGTGGGCACTGGTAATCAAGTACTTTTCAACGAAGAGGGAAGCATAATTTCGAATGTTCACACCAAAGAAGTTTTGCTTCAATCCAAAAGGAAAGGCGACATGTTTACTCTGGATATCAATCCTATTGTTGGCAAACCATCTGTGTGCCTACTTTCGAAAGCTTCATCAGATATCAGCTGGCTATGGCATCGAAGAATTTCACATATGAATTTTCGAAATTTGAACAAACTAGTTGTTCAAGATTTGGTAAGAGGGTTACCTGTTTTAAAGTTTGATAATGATTCTTTATGTGCAGCTTGTGAACTAGGCAAGCAACATAAACAAGGTCATCCGATAACCATAGACTCGAAAATTATCGAACCTTTGGAGTTACTTCACATTGACTTATGTGGACCATCAACAGTTGCAACTCTTAACAAGAAACGGTACATTCTAGTTATTGTTGATGATTTTTCTAGATTTACGTGGGTGTGTTTTCTCAGGTTGAAATCCGAGGTTGCTCAAATCATGATTGACTTTATCAAAAAGATGGAAACAAGCTTAAAGAAGACTGTTCGAAAGATCAAAAGTGATCATGGGTCTGAATTTAAGAACAATGTTCTTGATTCGTTTTTGGTGGACAAAGTCATTTCGCATAATTTTTCATCGCCATATACTCCTCAACAAAATGGAATGGTTGAACGAAGAAATCGTACACTTTGTGAAGCAGCACAAACCATGCTGGCATATGCGAATCTTCCACAATATCTTTGGGCAGAAGCAGTTTCCACAGCTTGTTTTACTCAAAACAGATCATTTACTCATAGATGTTTCAATATTACTCCATACGAAATACTAAACAATCGAAAACCTAATGTCAAATTCTTTCATGTTTTTGCATGTAGGTGCTGCTTTATTATGAATCTCAAGGATAATTTTTCGAAATTTCAAGCTAAAGCAGATGAAGGAATTTTCTTGGGATATTCGCATAATTCAGTTGCTTATTGAGTGTTCAACAAACGAACACGAAAAGTGGAAGAAACGTTTAATCTTACGTTTGATGATCATTATGTTAAACAAGCTGAAAAGCGTTTTGAAAATCATCATATTCTTAATGAATCAAATGATGAATCAGATATTTCACAATCGATGGATGTTGATTATGATTTAATTTTTGGTGTTGCAGATCATGCTGCTGATGCTGAAGTTAATGCAAATGATAATCACCTACCTGAATCTACGAAGCATACTGATGACTCAACATTCACTCAAATTGTTTTAGATAGGAATTCAACATCAAATTCTCCAGGTGTTGACGAAAGTATGCAAAATAATCCAGTGGAGGGGGACCACTTGGATTCGAATACTCTAGTTGAGGGGGAGCATCCTTTCGAGGGGGAGAATGGGAGAATGAATGAAGATGTTAAGGAGGAACAACCTGTTGAGGAGGAGCATCCAAGTGAAGTGAATACTGAATGGGAACAAAATGATCCAATAGAATCGAATTCTGTTCAAAATGAAAATATTCATGATACTAATGACGAATGTTCTATTGCAGGATCAGAAAATGATGAATTATACGAAGATGCACCTTTGGATTTTGATCCAGCATATCCACCATTAGAAAAATGGACAAGAGATCATCCGAAAGAAAAAGTAACTGGAAATCCACAAGAGGGAGTTTTAACAAGAGCTCAAATTCGTGCGAAGAATGAGGTACTGAATACTCATCAAGAATTTTGCATGTTCAATGTTTTCATCTCGAAAATAGAACCAAAGACAGTTAAGGTTGCAATGGAACACTCAGATTGGGTTATTTCAATGCAATCTGAATTGGATGAATTTGAAAGAAACAAGGTTTGGAGATTAATTCCTAAACCTGAAAATGGTTCGATTGTCGGATTAAAATGGATTTTCAAAAACAAAACCGACAAGGATGGAAATATTGTACGAAATAAAGCAAGGTTAGTTGTTAAAGGTTATTCGCAACAAGAAGGTATTGATTATGAAGAAACCTTTGCCCCTGTCACAAGACTCGAGGCTGTTCGAATATTTTTAGCCTATGCAGCTCATAAAGATTTTGATGTCTATCAAATGGACGTGAAATGTGCATTTTTGAATGGAGAGCTCGAAGAGACTGTGTATGTGGAACAACCCCCAGGTTTTATAAACGAAAAGTTTCCTAATCATTGTTATATTTTTGATAAGGCAGTTTATGGATTAAAACAATCACCAAGAGCCTGGTACGCAACTCTTACTTCATTCTTGAAACAATCGAAATTTAAACAAGGATCAGTTGACTTCACATTATTTCGAAAGAAAGTTGGGAATCATCTAATGTTTGTTCAAATTTATGTTGATGATATTATTTTTGGCTCTACTGACCCTGCTTCGTCTAATGAATTCGAAAATCTGATGAAAAGCAAATTTGAGATGAGCATGATGGAAAAAATCAATAATTTTCTTGGTTTGAATATTCGTCAAAGCAGAGAAGGAATTTTTATCAATCAAGAAAAATATACCAAGAATCTGCTCGAGAAGTTTGGATTGACGAATAGCACGAAGTTACGAGTACCAATGGCAACTGGCACTAAGCTAACACCTTCGTTAGATAAACCTGCCATTGACTTGACTCTTTACAGAAGCATGATAGGTTCGTTACTTTATCTCACAGCAAGTAGACCTGATATCATGTTTTTTGTTTGTAATTGTGCTAGGTATTAGTCAAATCCACGAGAACCACATCTCACAACTGTGAAGAATATTTTTCGTTATCTCAAAGGCTCAATTTCGTTAGGATTGTGGTATCCTTCGAAAACTGGATTCTTTATACAAGCTTACTAAGATGCTGACTTGGGAGGTTGTAATCTCGATCGAAAAAGCACAAGTGGTGGATGTTAATTACTTGATGGAAAATTGGTGAGCTGGCAATCGAAGAAGCAACTGTGTTTCAATCTCAACAGCAGAAGCCGAATATGTTGCTGCTGCAGCTTGCACATCACAAATAATTTGGATACAAAGTCAATTGCGTGATTATGCAATAAATATGAAGAAAATTCCATTGTACTGTGATTCTCAAAGTGCAATACGTATTTGTCACAATCCGGTGCAACATTCGAAGACTAAGCATATTGCCCTTCGTTACCATTTCATAAAAGATCACGTGGAGGATGATAATATTGAAGTAAATTTTGTGAAAACAACTGATCAATTGGCTGATATTTTCACAAAACCATTGGATGAAAAATCGTTTGTGAGAATCTTGGGAGGACTTGGAATGGTCGAAGGGAATTCTGTTCCAGGAGATAAGGAATAATGTTTGAAAAGTATCGATTCAGAGGTGCTGAATAAAAATGCATAGAAATTTCATTCAGCGTTCAGAGGTTACTGTTCATATTCAGCGCTTCGACCCCCTTCGTTTTCGACAATTTGCAACATTTCATGGGTTGTCAAAATTTCGTTAGTTTGTCAAAATTTTGTTAAATTGACAAAATTTCGTTAGTTTGACAAAATTTCGTTCGTTTGTCAAATTTTTTGTGTGTTTGTCAAAATCTTTTGTTTGTCTATATCATATTTTTCGTTAATTTGTGTCATAGCTATATTTTCGAAAACTCAAAAATACCAAAAAGATTTTCGTTTGTTATATCGTTTCTTTTCGAAAAATTCAAAAACAACAAAAAGATTTTACTTTTGTTTTGTCTCTTAATTTTCGAAAGATCAAAATACCAAAAATATTTTCGTTTGTTCTGTCTTTCAATTTTTGAAAAATCAAAAACACCAAAAAGGTTTTATCTTTGTTTTGTCTTTTCTTTGCGAAAAATCAAAAACAACAAAAATATTTTGTTTCTCATATTATTTTTCAGTGATTTGTTGCAGATGTCAAAGATGATTCTTACTGGTTGATGCTTGCAGTTCTAGGGTCAGGTAAATTTTCGAACACTATGTACTAGTTAAGTTGTCCCTAGAAGCATGCTGCAGTATGTCGACCCAAGCCTCCATAGACTCGATGTGTGTTTACGAAAGCCTTAATAAAATCTTTCATACAAAAATTTCTTCCCAAGTCAGGCTTGTATTCACATTAGTCCACTGAGCTACCTTACTCTTCTCAAATGAGTTAAGAGTTTTCTGTTTGGTCCAAAAATATAACAGAGGTACAATTCGATTCTTAAATCAATCTTTTTCAACCGAAAATTCTTACACTTTCACACACGAAGACATATGTCCAAGAGGTCTTTGATACAACCCGTCCAAACTTAGACATATCAAAAATATGTGTTTATGATCTGACATCATGAGACCGTGATAAAAGTGAAACCCAATTCTCTAACTTTTTAAGGAATTGACGGGGAACTTTGTTCCATATTTTAACGAAACATTTGTTTCAGTACCAATATTCGAAACTCCAATTCATATTCATTTCTTATGAGTGATCTTGATCAAACTATCGAAACCTACGATGTTTGTTACCCAACAGGATCCAGCACAAATATTTTTTTTGAATATGATTTCCGTGTGAGTATCATTCGAATTTGTAACATCCCGAAAATACCAGCTAAAAATTTCATTTTTAAATTAGGTTAATACATAAAAACATCGTTACAAAACTTTCATAATATTAATTTATGTCTGAAAACCGGTAACATCATAGTTAAATATTCAGAGTACATCCCAGAAAATCCATAGTGCGGAAACAAGAGTGTGTGTGATATGCCGCTACCGTGCCAGCTCCTTTTCCCTAGCTGAAGAGATACCTGAAAACAAAACTATAAAACTTAAGCACAAAGTTTAGTGAGTTCCCCCATAATGCCACATACCATACAATCATATAATGAGTAACTAAGGGATACGGGCCTCGCCCACACCCATAGAGATACTGGCCTCGCCCACACTTTACTTTCTGAGAGGTACGGGCCTCGCCCACACTCTGCTATCCATGGAGATACGGGCCTCACCCACACTCCGCTACTAAACCATATCATACAAGTATCACACAGACAACAAGTATAAGCAATTCTATCATACTGGCATATAACACGATCAAACTCAGCTATGAGATACGGGCTCCGCCCACACTCCGATACTAACATATCGTCTATACGGGCCGGCCTTGGTGCCTTAGACCCGTCCCTACTGGAAGGAAACTCACCTCGAGAGTAGCTGCCGAAAACCTGCTCAGACTACGCCTGGCTGCCGCACCGGTAATCCCTCCGGCTATAAATCGGTAAACATGGATTAGGTACTCATAAATACCCCTAAGGTCAAATGACCGGTCAAAGTCAACTCCTTGGTCAAAGTCAACCTTCTGATTGACTGGACTCGCCGAGTCCATATGACGACTCGCCGAATCCTTCTATGTCTAGCCCGACTCTGACTCATCGGGTCCCTGTTCCCACTCACTGAGTCAGCCTGACTCGCTAGACGGGGACAACTAACAAACCCGTGACTGGACTCGCCGAGTCTAAGGGGGTGACTCGCCGAGTCCGACGAACAGATCCCACAATTCGCTCCAATCATCCATCAGAACATCAACCTTGGAGATTTGGAGATTCTGGGACTATAGTTACACGTTAAATTGCTAATTTCACGTGCAACTACGAAGGGTTGGACCTCCTACACTTAAACCCTTCTTATCCTAGTGACTGATCATATGACTCGCCGAGTTGGAAGAACAACTCGTCGAGTTCAAGGCTATATTCAAGGGACTCGCCGAGTTTGAGGAACGACTCGCCGAGTACCAGACAATCTTCATAGGACTCGCCGAGTTGTTTATCCAACTCGCCGAGTCTAAGGCCATCTTCATGGAACTCGCCGAGTGCACTTTGGCACTCGCCGAGTACCCTTCGACTCTTCACCCAATCTGGCCAATTTTGAGACATGCAACTGATCCAACTCATGGGTCTCAGTTCCTAGGGTCTGGTTATCACATATACACACGAAATCTGGGGGGGTTTTAAGGCTTGAAGATCAACCATTGGGGACAAAAACGAACCTAAGAGCTAATGAGCAAAGTGAGGGATTCATTACCTGATTTGATGCCTTCCCCAGAGTAGATTTCGGATCTACCTTCACTTCTGGAACACTCCAACTTCCTCCTTCTTCTTCTAAGCTCCAAAACCTTCTTTGGAAGATCAAAATCACTCAAGAACACTAAAGGAGCTAGGGTTGTTCTCTACTGCTCTCTGGGAGGAAAATGGGACGAAAGGGTGTTTTTGAATGGATAAAATAGGGTGCAATGTCTGGAAATAGAGTTTCATTCAAACGGGTGGACTCGCCGAGTCCATGCACCGACTCGCCGAGTTCACCGCTCAAATCCCGTGTCCACCCTGCTGCTACTCGGCGAGTCGGGACGTAGACTTCGTCCTCGAAGTCTGCCGCTCCCTTCCGGAACAGCTCCGGATAATGCTCCATCATCTCATCCGCGGGCTCCCAAGTCCATTCCGAGCCCTTCCGATGCTGCCATTGCACTTTCACCAGCTCCACCCTTTTGTTCCTCAGTTCCTTCGTCTTCCGGTCTAGGATAGCCACAGGCCGCTCGATATAATTCAGGCTGTCATCAATCTGGATGTCCTCCGAAGGTACCACTGCTGAATCGTCCACCAGGCACTTCCGCAGCTGGGAGACGTGGAAAGTGTTGTGGATCTGACTGAGTTCGGCTGGCAGGTCCAGCCGATATGCCACCTTGCCCACTCGGGCTGCAACCCTAAACGGTCCAATATCTGGGACCCAACTTGCCCCGTTTCCTGAATCGGATGACGCCCTTCCACGGCGACACTTTCAGGAGAACCATTTCCCCGACCTGGAACTCCAGGTCTGATCGGCGCCTATCGGCATAAATCTTCTGCCGACTCTGAGCAGTCTGAAGCCTGCTCCGGACCTGCTGAATCTTCTCTGTCGTCTTGAGCACTACTTCGGTGCTCCCCATGACTCTCTGTCCAACCTCGCCCCAACATATCGGGGTCCTGCACTTCCTCCCGTACAACATCTCGAAGGGAGGGCGGTCAATACTCGCGTGATAGCTGTTGTTATATGAAAACTCGGCTAAAGGGAGATAGGTATCCCAGCTACCACCGAAGTCTAAAACACACGCCCGCAGCATGTCCTCCAAAGTCTGGATGGTCCGCTCGCTCTGGCCATCCGTCTGCGGGTGAAAGGCTGTACTAAAATGCAGACGAGTGCCCAGCTCGTCATGAAACTTCTTCCAGAACCTGGAAGTGAACCGCACATCCCTATCTAAAATCACTGAAACTGGCACCCCGTGCCGTGCCACCACCTCTCTGATGTAGATATCGGCCAATTTCTCAGCCGAGATGCTCTCCTGAATCGGGATAAAGTGGGCGCTCTTGGTCAATCGATCGACGATGACCCATATCGAATCCACTCCCCGCGCGGTCCTGGGAAGCTTGGTGATGAAATCCATCGTGATGTCTTCCCATTTCCACAGCGGGATATCCAACGGCTGCATCTTGCCGTGCGGTCTCTGGTGTTCTGCCTTGACCAACGTACCATGCTACATCCCGCTTCATGCAGGGCCACCAATAGTCTAGACGAAGATCCCTATACATCTTCGTTGCCCCTGGATGAATGGAAAATCGGGATTTGTGCGCCTCCTCCATCAGAACCTGGCGCACGCCTCCGAGGTATGGAACCCACACCCTGCGGTGTAATGTCAATAATCCCCTGCTGTCATAGTCGAAGGAGGAAACCTGTCCCACAATCCGCTCACTCTTCCGATGTTCCTCCTTCATAGCCTCCTGCTGAGCCTTCCGGATTCGCTCCAAAAGCGGAGTCACCACTGTCATCCGCATGCAAATATCCCTGATCGGCGCCGCCTTGCGGCTAAGCGCATCGGCCACCACGTTGGCCTTCCCCGGGTGATAAAGGATTTCACAATCATAATCCTTTACCACATCAAGCCACCGACGCTGCCTCATATTCAGATTTGGCTGGTCCATGAGGTACCTCAGACTCTTGTGGTCTGTGTAAATCGTACAGCGAACCCCATAGAGGTAATGACGCCAAATCTTGAGGGCGAACACAACAGCCCCCAACTCCAAATCATGCGTCGGGTAGTTCGCCTCGTGAGGCTTCAGCTGCCTCGACGCATAGGCGATGACATGCCCTCTCTGCATCAATACCGCGCCCAAACCTGAGATGGACGCATCGCAGTATACAACAAAATCCTCCATGCCCTCTGGCAAGGCTAAGATTGGCGCCTCGCACAGTCTCTGTCTCAGTGTCTCGAATGCTGTTTGCTGCTCAGGCCCCCAACGAAAGACCACAGCCTTCCTCGTTAACCTGGTCAGGGGTAATGCTATCTTGGAGAAATCCTTGATGAATCTCCGATAGTAGCCAGCTAATCCCAGGAAACTCCGAATCTCAGATGGAGATTTCGGAACCTCCCATCTCATCACGGCCTCCACCTTGGCCGGATCCACCGAAATCCCGTTCTGGTTGACAAGGTGCCCAAGAAACTGCACCTCGCGCAACCAGAACTCACACTTGGAGAACTTAGCATACAAGTTCTCCCTTCTCAAGGTCTCCAAAACCTCCCGCAAATGCTCCTCATGCTGCTCTCGCGTCTTGGAGTAAACCAAGATATCATCAATAAATACTATCACCGACCGGTCTAACATCGGTCTACACACGCGGTTCATGAGGTCCATGAACGCGGCAGGAGCATTGGTGAGCCCAAAAGGCATCACCACGAACTCATAGTGGCCATAACGTGTCCGAAATGCCGTCTTCTGCGCATCCTCCTCTCTGACCCTCACCTGGTGATACCCTGAACGCAAATCTATCTTGGAGAACCAAGATGCTCCCTGAAGCTAGTCAAAGAGGTCGTCAATCCTTGGAAGTGGGTAGCGGTTCTTCACCGTTACCTTATTCAGCTCCCTATAATCGATACACATCCGATACGACCCGTCCTTCTTCTTCACAAACAGAATCGGGGCTCCCCAGGGTGAGCTGCTCGGTCTAATGAAACCCTTGTCTAACAGCTCCTGAAGCTGTGTAGACAACTCCTGCATCTCAGGAGGAGCCAACCGATACGGTGCCTTGGCTATCGGAGTCGCACTAGGGACTAGGTCGATCCTGAACTCCACCTGTCGCTCTGGAGGTATCCCAGGCAGCTCCTCGGGGAATACATCCGCGAACTCTCGTACTACGGGCACATCGCCCACCGTCGCCTTACCCGCCTCCCGGGTGTCCGTGACATATGCGACATATCCTGCGCAACCCTGCTGAAGGTAACGCCTTGCCCTCGCTGCCGAACAGAAGGCTGGCCCTCGCTGTGATCTCTCACCCTGAATTACTAACTCTCCCCCACTTGGGGCTCTGACTCGTACTAACCGTTGAGCGCAATCTATCACTGCCCCATTGGAACTCAGCCAATCCATACCAATAATGACCTTGTTTCCCCGCAATGGAATGGGAACTAGGTCAACCAAATACCCCTCTTCGAACAACCTCAATACACAATCTCGGAAGACCTCTGATGCTTGCACCGTCCGGTCGTCCGCAATCTCGACCTCTAAAGGGCAATCCAACATGCCCGAGGACTCAGGAAACTTCTTGCTAAGTGCAAGAGAAACAAAGGATTGGGTAGCCCCCGAATCAAACAACACCTGGACTGGAATACCGTTCACATGGAACGATCCTAAACGTATATACACAGAGCACATGTCAATATCGTAAATTTCATATAAATAGGTCAGAGGGAAAGAATCATACCCGTCACCACATCGGGTGCAGCGCGTGCCTCCTCGGCTGTCAGCTGAAATGCCCGGCTCCTCACCACCGGAGCCTCTGCCTTGCCCTGTCTGTAATCCGGAGGGTCGCTGGAGCTGGTGCCTGTACTGGCGCTGCTGCCATCAACTGGGGGCAGTTGGCCCTCTTGTGGCCCCTCTGGTTGTAGTGGAAACACAGCAACTCAGATGTCTGAATAATCGGGGCAGGGGCAGTACAATCCCTGCTGAAGTGTCCCGTCTTGCCGCACCTGTAGCAGCCTGTCGATCCTGATCTACACGCTCCCTCGTGCGACCTGCCGCACTTCCTGCAGCGACCCAGTCCTGAATGGCCCTTCGGCCTACCATCTGATCCCTTGGGCTTCTTTCCCGAAGCCCCTATCTTCTGTCCCTCCCCTGCCTTCCTCTTCCGGATGTGCTCCAGATCTATCTTCCTCTCCCTCGCCCTAGCAATCATAGAATCCAGGGTAGGGCAAGCAGAAAAACTGACATGCTCCCGAATGTCGGCTCGTAGCATGTCGTGGTAGCGGGTCCTCCTCATATCCTCATCACCTGCATACTGGGGCACCAGTAACGTCCTCTCCCGGAACTTGGCGGTGATCTCCGCCACAGTCTCCGTCGTCTGTCTCATATCCAAGAACTCTCGTGCCAACTGCTGGAGCTCCACCGCAGGCGCGAACTCCGCCCTGAATCGTGTCACAAAGTCCGGCCATGTCATAGCCTCAATGGCCGCGGCTCCCAAAGAGTCACAAACCGACTCCCACCAATCTCTAGCTCTGTCACGTAGACACCCTGCTGCAAATCGTACCTTCGACCCCTCGGGGCAGAAGCTGATCAGCTGTGCAGACTCAAGGTCTGCAATCCATCGTCTGGCAGCAATGGGGTCCTTAGCCCCGTGGAAATCTGATGCACCACTGCCCCTGAAGTCCTTAAAGGACAGTGTGCGTGATCCTGACTGGCTAGCCGCCATATCACTCCTGAACGCCCTGAGACGATCCTCCATCAACTCTACAATACCCTCCTTGATCGACCCGAAGATGATGGGAGTCGACTCAAGGATGCCCCTGGTAATCTCTGACGCAATGAACTCGCGTAGACCCTCATCAACTGGTTCGGACCCTGAACCCGAACCCGATCCCGATCCTGAGCCTCCCGCTCCCTGTCGTGTGGTCACCATACTGAAAAACATAGCATAACCACCGTCAAACAATATTCCACTAACGAGGCTCACATACATACCACTAGTCCCCGGTCTCGCCTCGGCCCTTTTTGAATCGAGTACGGATCCTCCGCTTTCAGTAGTACGGGCCCATACTACCTTCCACGTCTATCCGTACTTTCCTCAAGAATTGCCTCGACTCAACCAAGTCCTTTCTACTAATACTGCGGTTCTCGTGCTACTCTCGCCCTAAGTAATTGCCATCCCACTCTCTGCCATCAGCTGCACAAGAAGTCCCTGCTTTCTTTCCCTAACTAGCTTGCGAATACTATTACATATTACTCAGACTAGATAATTGTTCGAATGAGAGGTCCTACCCTACAACGGTTGGACTCAAACAAGAGCTGCGAAATAGAGCTAGACCCAACCTTCTGAAATTATTTAATCCTTGCAATATGTAACTTAGCATATTCGTTCACTAGTTAGTGAAGGACGACTAGAACTCCTAATAGCACAAAGCAAGCAGCATTCGGGCATTGAGCACACATAATCAAGTATATACTACTCTGGCTATCATACTGACTGATCTGTACTAGTATGCAATTCTCAAAAGCCGAAACACATAAAGCAGGCACATAAGGCATCATTCTTAGATCCTTAGTCCTATTCTAGCATGCTGTTCTACTGAAACTGAACTGATAATCATAACGTAAACTTGTATGGGCACTTTGGGGAAAACTTACTTGAGCTCGGCCGGTCGCGCACGTCACACACCTTTTTCTTTTTAGAAACCCCTTTTACTTAGTCTTTAGAAAATCATTTTTTATAAAAATCTTTTAATCCCTCGATTTGAGTCCAGACACCCCCCAAGGTGTGTCCGAATCCCTCAAACCAGGACTCTGATACCAACTTGTAACATCCCGAAAATACCAGCTAAAAATTTCATTTTTAAATTAGGTTAATACATAAAAACATCGTTACAAAACTTTCATAATATTAATTTATGTCTGAAAACCGGTAACATCATAGTTAAATATTCAGAGTACATCCCAGAAAATCCATAGTGCGGAAACAAGAGTGTGTGTGATATGCCGCTACCGTGCCAGCTCCTTTTCCCTAGCTGAAGAGATACCTGAAAACAAAACTATAAAATGTAAGCACAAAGCTTAGTGAGTTCCCCCATAATGCCACATACCATACAATCATATAATGAGTAACTAAGGGATACGGGCCTCGCCCACACCCATAAAGATACGGGCCTCGCCCACACTTTACTTTCTGAGAGGTACGGGCCTCGCCCACACTCTGCTATCCATGGAGATACGGGCCTCACCCACACTCCGCTACTAAACCATATCATACAAGTATCACACAGACAACAAGTATAAGCAATTCTATCATACTGGCATATAACACGATCAAACTCAGCTATGAGATACGGGCTCCGCCCACACTCCGATACTAACATATCGTCTATACGGGCCGGCGTTGGTGCCTTAGACCCGTCCCTACTGGAAGGAAACTCACCTCGAGAGTAGCTGCCGAAAACCTGCTCAGACTACGCCTAGCTGCCGCACCGGTAATCCCTCCGGCTATAAATCCGTAAACATGGATTAGGTACTCATAAATACCCCTAAGGTCAAATGACCGGTCAAAGTCAACTCCTTGGTCAAAGTCAACCTTCTGATTGACTGGACTCGCCGAGTCCATATGACGACTCGCCGAGTCCTTCTATGTCTAGCCCGACTCTGACTCATCGGGTCCCTGTTCCCACTCACTGAGTCAGCCTGACTCGCTAGACCGGGACAACTAACAAACCCGCGACTGGACTCGCCGAGTCCAAGGGGGTGACTCGCCGAGTCCGACGAACAGATCCCACAATTCGCTCCAATCATCCATCAGAACATCAACCTTGGAGATTTGGAGATTCTGGGACTATAGTTACACGTTAAATTGCTAATTTCACGTGCAACTACGGAGGGTTGGACCTCCTACACTTAAACCCTTCTTATCCTAGTGACTGATCATATGACTCGCCGAGTTGGAAGAACAACTCGTCGAGTTCAAGGCTATATTCAAGGGACTCGCTGAGTTTGAGGAACGACTCGCCGAGTACCAGACAATCTTCATAGGACTCGCCGAGTTGTTTATCCAACTCGTCGAGTCTAAGGCCATCTTCATGGAACTCGCCGAGTGCACTTTGGCACTCGCCGAGTACCCTTCGACTCTTCACCCAATCTGGCCAATTTTGAGACATGCAACTGATCCAACTCATGGGTCTCAGTTCCTAGGGTCTGGTTATCACATATACACACGAAATCTGGGGGGGTTTTAAGGCTTGAAGATCAACCATTGGGGACAAAAACGAACCTAAGAGCTAATGAGCAAAGTGAGGGATTCATTACCTGATTTGATGCCTTCCCCAGAGTAGATTTCGGATCTACCTTCACTTCTGGAACACTCCAACTTCCTCCTTCTTCTTCTAAGCTCCAAAACCTTCTTTGGAAGATCAAAATCACTCAAGAACACTAAAGGAGCTAGGGTTGTTCTATACTGCTCTCTGGGAGGAAAATGGGACGAAAGGGTGTTTTTGAATGGATAAAATAGGGTGCAATGTCTGGAAATAGAGTTTCATTCAGACGGGTGGACTCGCCGAGTCCATGCACCGACTCGCCGAGTTCACCGCTCAAATCCCGTGTCCACCCTGCTGCTACTCGGCGAGTCGGGACGTAGACTCGCCGAGTTCGTGGCAAAAATAAGAATAAAACTTAAATAAAATCATACCATGAACCCGGTGTTACAGAATTCTTTGTCACTTTAAATATTTTTTCAAAGCATACTTGTTACTGACTACACTGGTCAAACAAGTAATTTGTGTTACAATTACTCACCTTATGTTTAGGTTGATATGTAACGAAATTTTTAAGATACCCACGAAGCCTTATAAAAGAAGCCCTTCGATACTTCTCTATAAGTATTCAATTGTAATTCATAGGAACATACACAAGCTGTTAATCATCTCTCTTGATGATTAATGAAGCAACCTTTGCCCGGGGTTTTATTACCTTTGTGTCTAAATTTTATTTTTCGACATCACAACATCCAAATTTTTTCGTTAATTTGCTTCTTATCTTATTCTTTTGGCACACTGCACTCACGAAATCCTTGAGGTTCTGAGTAACACCAACTCAGGCTGATGATTTCGACAGTCTGGCACATGACTTCACTTTTAATCCCAAAAGTAAAAGAGCCTTACCTACATGCCGAAGGTTGGTGACAGTTACAATTCTATTGGGATACACATTATAGGTTGTTTGATGCGACGTCTTGTATTCTTTCCGGTTTTTGAGGAGAAGTGACAGTTACTTTTTCAAGCATGGCTACTTTATCGGAATAGTGGTGTCGGATCTCATTAAATGCTTATCCCGCTTCACATTCAAATTTCAGGGTTACATATAAAAGGGGATTCAAGGGTTCTTTATCAGTTTACACGTTCTAAAGAAATTCGCAAATTGTTGCAGAATTCTCTAAGTGTTCTTCAAAGCTTCAAACCCTAATCATGTCTACTCATGCTGATGTCGATGCACCATCACAAACTACTGAAGACGTTACTTCTCAACCGATCATGAAGATTTAAGGCACAAATTATCAGGTCGAGGCAGATGTTTCACTATATCCGGAGGAATTGAAGATGTTGGTCATCGCCTTGAAGAGTTCTATTTTATCTAAGGCCATGTTCAGTTCTTTTGCTGTTCCTCTTTCCTGGCTTTCACAAGCTGGCTCTACTGCAACATACTGCAAAGCTCTGGATGTTATCACGTTTAATCTGGTGAATGACAAGAAGGTTCGTCTCTCAAAGAAATTGTTCTGTCAAATTCTTGAAATTCCAAACTCTCCACCGTACACTGATCTCTCGTTTGCACAAATTGTTCATATGTTCAATGAGATGCGTCATCAACCCACACTCACCAAGATCAGTGATTTCAAGAAGTCTGGTCTTCCAAGTATTTGGAATTTTCTGTTTGGTATTTTTCTACGCTGCTTGACTGGTCGCAGTGTTGGATTGGATAAAGGAAGAATGTAGGTTTAAGCTATGGTGGCAGGTCTTTATTATGACATTCCGGTGGATTATTCTACTCAACTGTGGAAGGATTTTCAGAAAAGTGTGGAAAACACGAATGTGGTTCAAGGAATTTTGTGTGCGAGATACTGGAGTTTGATTCTTCGTCATGTTTATGACAAATAGGGGATTGAGGTGCCTGCTGATGAAGAGACTGCTGAGTTCTTAAAATATCACTTTCCAAAGGAGGTTACTGATGATGCAACTGAATTTCCGAATATTGCTAGGATCCCTGATGCTATGTTGAAACGTGTTGATCCAGCAAATTCTGTGTTAGTGGCGTATTTGAAGACCATTAATCCGAGTGTTGAAACAGGAAAGTTATTGTCGAAGGAAGTTGCAGGTCCTTCTAAGAAGTCAATAAGATCTAAGAATGATGCACATGCCACTCCTGAAAAACCTATGCAAGAACCCAAATCAATGAAGTCTCCAAAGAAACAATCTACGAAGCATGCTGAGCAAGTTTTGATTGTTTTGACAACACCAATTGAGCCTGATGTTGGTGAGGCAGATAAAGAAGTGATTCCTTCGAAGTCGGGTGTTTTTAAACGAATTAAGCAGAAAGCTCGTGGTTAATGGAAGTCACCAGATGGATCATCTCGTTTTTCTCCACCTTTGCTTCGTAAACCACATGTCACCCATCAAGGGGTTATTATTCGACAAGTTCAGGCTCCTGCCTCTCCTTCATCAAAGAAACGAAGAGCTAAAGATATGGAAAAGCATATTTCAAAGAAGAATAAGATAAAGCAACTAAATTTGGTTATTCAAAATGACTCTTCTGAAGACGAAGAAGTGCCTGAAACGCCCGAAGCCATTCTTTCCAAAGAAGTGTCATCTCCTGAGAAGACTCAAGTCATACCACCCGAAGATTCGTCTGCCAAGTCATTTAATGAGGAGGTACGAACTTCAGACACCACTACAAACGTATCTGATACGGATGTAAATGTCAACATGGGTGAAGGAGATTTGCATCAAGAAGCTCCAAAATCAATTCAAGGTAATCCTGACCCTTCTGCTATGGATACTTTTGTTTCATTACCACCTTATATCCTTCCCAATACTTCTACCACCAGAACTCCCACTTTTGAAAATATAATTAATCAACCTTTCAGCTCTATTTTCTCATCCCAATCCAATGATCCACCCAAACCCATTGAGGAATCTGAGAACGAAGAAGGAGGTTTTGGAGGAACTTTCAAAGATCTTGAATTCGATGATGAAGAAGAAAAGTTTCCTTATCACATGCTCATGTCAATGAAGCAGTTCAAGATTTTGAATAAGAAGATGAATTTGATTATTCAGTCTCAAGCTGATATGGGGGGAAGTCAGTCTGTCTCAAGTTTGGAAATTGATGGGATATTGAAAGCATTCGAAGCCAGGGTGGTTAGTAAAGTTTCTGGAATGATTAAAGATTCGGAGTCTAGAATCCTGGAGAAAGTTGACCACAATGATCAGAACAATGAGTTACGTGTGAACTCTCAATCTTCGAATTTTCTGAGGGAAGTCAAAGATTTGAAGCAAGTGGCCAAAGAAAGACATACGTTGTTTGTTCTTGATGTGAAAAGGTGCGAGAAGATGTCAATTTCAAGCTTCAAGTGCTTCGTGAGGATATGGCTAAGGAAATTGAAGTGGTGCAAAAAAGACTATGTGTCTTTAAATCAGCAAGTTGATATTATTGTTGATGTTGTGACAAAATTTGTGAAGTTTTACGAAGCCCTGAGTCCTCAACTTACTCAGATGAACACTCAAGAATCTACCAGTTTCACTGAGATCACAACTCAGTTGAATAAGTTGAAGGATTTGCTTACGAAGTCCAGTTCCTCTCCATTGATCACTCCAGAATTTTTATCCCAAAAGTTTACCCAGTTCGAAGCAATTTTTCATAAACAATTGGCTCCGTTATCCAGAATTTCAAGTTTGTTACCAACAGATGCCCCGCCTATTGTCACAGGGGTGCAAGGGGGAGAAAGGAAGGTTGGTGGAGGTGATGCAGTTTCGCATGAAGAAGTTAAGACTGTTGGAAAAGTTTTCCCAACAAAAGTTTCTACATCTAAGCCAATTGTTTCGACAGCTGGGCCAGTTACTTCAACAATTGTAACTTCAAAGCCAATTACAAAGCCAATTTCGAAAGGAATTGTGATTGGTTCTTCTGCTGGTGGTAGTAGTGGTACGAAACCAAATGAGGCAGTTGATAGTTCAGCGAGTAAAGATAAAGGGAAAACGGTTGCTGTTGAAAAGACGAAAGAAGAGAGGAAGGTTGAAATCGAAGCTGAGATTGACAAGCAAAGGGTGATTCAAAGTATATTAAGCCAACGTGTGAATGATCCTCCTGGAATGAATAAGGGAGATCGAAGCAAGCATTATAATTACGAGACCATTAAAGCGAAAGTTGCTTACAATCACATGTATACTTTCGAAAAGAAGCCCAAGCAAAGCTATGTAGTCACGAATACTGATATGATCCAACTTGATTTTCCAGTGAACGAAATGATGTTCATAATGGCTCAGTACAAGATAAAGGAAAAGTTCGATAATGATGATGAGTACACTTACATGAAACTCATATTTCATGCTGTTCTTGGAAAAGTACCAGAGGAGATTTGGTCCCTTGTGAAGATCAAGAAGTTTCTCAGCATTACAAAGGATGTCTTGTTCGAAAATATGATGCAGAATTTTCGGTATCATGTTGTGAGGGCAAACAATCAAGTCTGTGATTTCTCGGTGGCTGATTTTCCTTTGATGAACTTGTATGATCTTATACAAGTTGCATTAATTTTGAAAGATAAGGATGCTTCGTATCTACAAGGAACAGATCAAGAAATGTTTAGGCTTGGTCTTGCTCACATCAAAATATTTATAGATAACTACTATGAATGTTTGGCATTGACGGATGTGGAGTTAGCAACTGCAGTGGGGAAAGAAGTTAAAGTTGCTATGGTACTTTCGAAGACACAGGATGAGTTGAGAAAGTATGCTGATGGGGAGATTTGCTTGAAACCGTTTGGATTGGTCTTCGCAGGAAAAGACAAGAATGGAAAAGCAAAAAGATTTTTGTTTCAAGCAAACGAAGTTGAAAGATACACGACGTCCCAATATACGAATTTCATAGTTCGTATGAATAACTGTTCGAAGAATAATCAAGGGGACAAGAAGGAATTGAAGAAGCTTTTGTCGTGGTACTCTGAGATACGAAGGGTGATGCTTTATGCAGTTCAGATTCTTACGAATTGAGAAGGTCGACATTATTACAAAAGGGGAGATTGTAAGGGTTGAAATATTGTTGTAATATGTCGAAGGGTATGTAAGTTTATTTTACAAGGCATTTTAGTAACGAAGCTTAATGTTTTAGTCCTTGTAATTTTTTGTATGCTTTCATGTCTCCTATAAATAGGGACATTACTTAGAGTTAGATAAGAGTCCTTGTAAGAACTTGTCTACTTTCTCTCTGTAACAATTGAAAGCATAATACGAGCTGAAACCAGATTATATTTACACTCTTTGTTCATTTACTCGATTACTCTAATATTTTCTCAATTCATCACATCATCAATTGCTCAACACCTATAGGTTGCGAGTCTGCTAGTGTTCCGCTGGACTGTCTAGAATAGTCTGTGGTTGTCATCCATACTCTGCTAGATGACGAGTCCAACGCTTGGGTAAAAGGCTTCTCTCATTGTTCACCTCTCACCCTTATCTCATGGTCTATATCACCTCTCATCTCATCATCCAACTCATAGTTCATCTACCCATGTTTTACCCAACATATTTTGTAGATATAAATTACATATACAGTTTAAATCATTTAAAACATGTATAAAATCATTCATCCAACATAGATAGCAAGTATACAGATAATATGCACACGTAGCACGTAATTTATATAAAATATTTCATATCTATGTATAAGATGAAAATAACTATGCACTCACCTGTTAAGTTGGCAATTTTGAACTCATACAGCGTTTCGCTTTTAAAAATAATTTCCTTCGACGAAACCTAGTATTATTATCACTATATTTTAGTCTAATATTATCGTGACTAATTATTAGTCTTAGTATTATTATTATTATCTAAGCATTTAAACAATACTTTTCACCCACTATGTACAGACAGGGTCAGACATGAAAGTGCAAGGATGAAAAGTCCAGGCTTTGCCCCAGACCGTTTTTTTCATGTTTTTATGAAAAAATGTAAAAGTTTTGACTGCAAGGACCAGAAGTGTCAAAATGGCTAAAGAATTAAAGGGGTAGGAATTAGCAACTTTTTAGAAAATGGATCAAAGTTGTCAAACCGTTAAAGTTTTGTGGCCAAACTTTAAATATTAAAAGCTTCCAAAAAAGTGTAAAAATATTGATTGCAAGGACCAAAAGTGTCAAAATGGGTAAAGAATGAGGAGCAAAGTTGCCAAAAAACATCCAAATTTAATATTCCTAACTTTGAAGCCCAACAATAATACAGGGACCAATTCTGCCAAAAAAATGACAATTTCACTATTCCTTTTCTTCATAACTTTAATATATATAATAATAATAATAATAAAGGAGAAAACATTGAAGTAATGAAAAATTCACAGATGACGAAATCACCCTTTTTAATTAAACCATTGTTTAACATATAAAACCAAACTTATAACCATTTATCTAATATTAATATTACATATAAATTATGCTTCTTACAAATAAAGTTCACCACAGAGGCGAATGGGAGATAGGTTGAGATTTTGTTAGATAAATGCCATGCTTCATATCTGTGAATTTTCCATTACTTCAATGTTTTCTCCTTTATTATTATTATTATTATTATTATTATTATATATTAAAATTACGAAGAAAAGAAATAGTGAACTTGCCATTTTTTTGGCAGAATTGGTCCCTATATTATTGTTGGGCTTCAAAGTTAGGAATACTAAATTTGGATGTTTTTGGCAACTTTGCTCCTCATTCTTTACCCATTTTGACATTTTTGGTCCTTGCAATCAATATTTTTATACTTTTTTGGAACCTTTTAATATTTAAAGTTTGGCCACAAAACTTTAACGGTTTGACAACTTTGATCCCTTTTCTAAAAAGTTGCTAATTCCTACCCCTTTAATTCTTTAGCCATTTTGACACTTCTGATCCTTGCAGTCAAAACTTTTACATTTTTTCATAAAAACATGAAAAAAATGGTTCGGGGCAAAGCCTGAACTTTTCATCCTTGCACTTTCTATGTCTGTCATATTTATCAATTCGGAAACAACATTGAAAGCTTCTGGCCCCCGCGTAGCGGGGTAACCTTTCTAATTATTATTATTATTATGAGAGCTCATATGCAAATTGAGATTATGATAAACAACCATCTCCAATCCTACATCCATTTTCTTTAGATCAAAAATGTATAAATAATATTTTATCTTTAACCGACACTATTTTTTATACAAATTTCTATACCAAAAATATATTTCTAGTATATTCATTTTTTAAAACTTATATAGATTATGATAAAATACTCATCAACTTATAATCTTTTTTACATATTTATTTATATTTCCTATATAAAAACTTTATAAAACGTACAAAAATCGGTTCCGGTCCATTAAACCCGGTTCCGGTTTTTTTACATATCCGGTTCCAAAAACCGGTTCCGGTTTTTTTACCCGGAATACCCGGACTCGTTGGACCCATACCCGAAATACCCGGACTCGTTGGACCCATACCCGAAATACCCGGAACCCGGATAAGACTAAATTTAGAACCCAATACCCGGACCGTTTAAATATTTTCCGGTTATACCGGTTCCGGTTCCGGTCCGATTCCGGTTCCGGTCCGGTTTTTCGGTTTTATAACTCATCCCTAGCTGCGGCTGTTGCGACAGCCATGGCTCAATATCACACTACTGGTAGAGCTAGCGGAACCTATTCATTCCACACAAGTTGAGGTCGTCGTGCGCTCGCGAGAGTGCTCTTATAAAGACTTCACCAACTGTAAACCCCGAATCTTCAATGGAATCGGCGGAGTCATTGCCCTATTGCAATGGTTCGAGCAGACGGAATCGGTCTTCGAAATCTGTTCATGTACCGAAGGAAGCAAAGTCAAATTTGTTGCATGCACCTTCGGTGATAGAGCCCTGACATGGTGGAATAGCCATGTCAAGTCACTAACTTTAATAGTGGCAAATGCTATGGGCTGGGAAGCTCTCAAGGAGCTTATGATCGAGGAATACTGCCCTAGGGGCGAAATTCAAAAAATGGAACAGGAACTCTGGAGCTTGACCATGAAGGGCTCCAACATAGTGGCTTACACCGCCAGATTCAGCGATCTGGTGGCACTATGTCCTAATATGGTTCCCACTGAAGGGAAGAAAGTCGAAAGGTACATTTGGGGGCTAGTTCCTCCATTTCAGGGGAATGTCTTAGCTTCAAACCCCAGTACTTTCGACAGTGCCAAGCGATTGGCACAACGACTCATTGATCATAGAGTCACTACCTCAACAACAACAACCCTAGCCATCTTAGAACCCTCCAAAGCCGCTGACAACAAGCGGAAATTCTGGGATAACAAGAAGATCAAATCGGCGCAGAACTCTGCGAAGAAGCAACAAGTCGTGGATGTTCATGCCGCGATTGCACCTGTTGCTACTACACCAAGGAAGCCGTATACTGGAAATTTGCCCAAGTGCAACAAATGCACTTTTCACCACAATGGTCCCTGCCGGGAAATGCAGTGCGCTAACTGCAACAGAAAGGGACACACCATCCGTTTCTGCAAGTCTCCGGCGAGGCCAATTAACCAAGTCCCCGACATTGTTGTGGGCCAAGCTTGCTACGGTTGTGGCGAGGCTGGTCATTTCAAAAGGGACTGCCCGAAGGCAGGAAATGCCGGTGGAGTGGGAAGAATTCTGGCGATAGGCCACGAGGAAGCCGTAGCTGATCCTACGATAGTTACGGGTACGTTTCTCCTCGATAATTCATATGCATGCATACTCTTCGACAGTGGAGCGGAGAGAAGTTTCGTGAACCATAAATTTGCTCATTTACTTAAACAAAAACCACGATCACTAGAAGAATCATTCACTGTAGAAATGGCAAATGGGAAAACAGAAACCACGAATTGCATATACCTAGGTTGTACTCTAACTCTAGATGGTCATTCCTTCCCAATCGACCTCATGCCGGTCCAAATTAAAAGTTTCGACGTCATAATCGGCATGGATTGGTTGAGTCTTTTTCTCGCCGGCATCATGTGCTTTGAGAAAGCAGTTCGTCTTAATCTCCCTAACAACGAATCCCTCATTATCTACGGCGACAAATCAAGTTCGAATCTTCGTATCATTTTGTGTATTCAAGCTCGGAAGTGCTTACAAAAGGAAAATCATGCATTCCTTGCACACATCGTCGACACAAGCCAAGAAGTAAAAGACATTCAGAATATTCCAGAAGTACGCGACTTTCCCGACATCTTTCCAGAAGAACTATCGGGATTACCACCGCAACTTCAAGTCAAGTTCAGAATCGACTTAGTTCCAGGGGCTACCCCAGTAGCCAAATCACCTTATCGTCTGGCGCCAGCAGAGATGCAGGAACTTTCTAGTCAGCTTAACGAACTTCTCAGAAAGGGATTCATTAGGCCAAGCTTCTCACCTTGGGGAGCACTGGTCTTGTTCGTAAAGAAGAAAGACGGATCGTTCTGTATATGCATTGAATACAGAGAACTGAACAAGCTTACTATCAAGAATCGTTACCCTCTACCCCGCATTGACGACTTATTTGATCAGCTTCAAGGATCAAATTACTTCTCGAAGATAGATCTAAGATCCGGGTATCACCAGTTACGAGTGCTTGAGGAGGATGTTCCCAAGACAGCCTTCCGAACTCGTTATGGACACTACGAGTTTGTAGTGATGCCGTTCGGATTAACCAACGCACCAGCTGTATTCATGGATCTAATGAATAGGGTGTGTCGTCCTTACTTGGATCAGTTCGTTATCGTCTTCATCGATGACATACTTATTTACTCCCGAAGTAAGGAGGAACATAGTCAACATCTACGAAAAGTCTTAGAACATTACGATCAGAGAAGCTCTATGCGAAGTTCTCCAAGTGCGAGTTTTGGATTCGAAGAGTCGAATTCTTGGGCCATGTCGTTAGCGAAGAGGGAATTCATGTGGACCCTTCCAAAATCAAGGCCATTGAGAACTGGTCAGCCCCGAAGACACCTACATAAATTCGTCAATTTCTAGGTCTCGTTGGCTACTATCACAGGTTCATACAGATATTCTATAGCATTGCGAAACTGCTTACTACGCTGAACCAGAAAGGCGTGGCCTTTGACTGGGAAGAGAAACAAGAGAAGGCGTTCCAAACACTGAAAGAAGCCTTGTGCACCGCACCGATATTATCCCTCCCAGAAGGGATAGAATATTTTGTTGTGTATTGCGATGCGTCCAACTAAGGGCTTGGTTGTGTTCTTATGCAAAGAGGAAAGGTCATTGCCTATGCCTCCCGTCAGCTTAAGACACACGAAGTCAACTATACAACACACGATCTTGAGTTAGGAGCAGTGGTATTTGCTCTGAAAATCTGGAGACACTCCCTGTACGGAACAAAGAGCACGATCTTCACAGACCACAAGAGCCTTCAACACATATTTGATCAGAAGGAGCTCAATATGAGGCAGCGACGGTGGGTCGAGCTACTCAATGACTATGAAATTCGTTATCACCCTGGCAAGGCCAATGTAGTAGCTGACGCCCTCAGTCGGAAAGAATACTCTGGTCGGAGAGTCAAATCGTTGACTATGACTATCCATTCACACTTGTCCACACAAACTAAGGAGGCTCAGCTAGAAGCGTTGAAACCTGAAAATGTGGTGGGTGAATCCCTGAGAGGGATGGATAAAAATCTAGAAATCAAGGGTGGCGGAGCTTTATATCTCATGGACCGTATCTGGACACCGCGACACGGTGGATTCAGAGACTTGGTCATGACCGAAGCACACAACACCATATATTCCGTCCACCCAGGTTCAGATAAGATGTATCTGGATCTTAAGAAACTATACTGGTGGCCTAACATGAAAGCAGAGATTGCTACCTTCGTGAGTAAATGTCTTACTTGCGCAAAGGTTAAGGTCGAGTACCAGAAACCCTCAGGATTACTACAACAACCGGAGATACCGGAGTGGAAATGGGAGCGGATTACTATGGACTTCATAACCAAGTTGCCCAAAACAACAGGTGGACTTGATACCATTTGGGTCATCGTCGATAGATTGACCAAATCCGCACATTTCCTACCAATCAAGGAAACTGACAAGATGGAGAAGCTTACAAGAACTTACATTAGGGAAATCATACGACTGCATGGTGTTCTAATATCCATTATCTCTGATAGAGATAGTATATTCACTTCAAGGTTCTGGCAGTCGCTACAAAGTTCCCTAGGAACTAGGTTGGACATGAGTACAGCCTACCATCCGCAAACCGACGGGCAAAGTGAGAGAACGATTCAAACTTTGGAAGATATGCTGAGAGCCTGCGTGATTGACTTTGGAAAGGCATGGGACATCCATTTACCCCTTGTCGAATTTTCCTACAACAACAGTTATCACACGAGCATAAAGGTTGCTCCATTTGAAGCCCTCTATGGCCGTAAGTGCAGATCCCATCTGTGTTGGGCTGAAGTTGGCGACACACAGTTAGCTAAAGGACTAATTCCTGAAAGCACTCTCACAGGTCCGGAAATCATATGGGAAACGACAGAGAAGATGTAACATCCATAAATTTTACGCCAAATTCAAACTTTTCAATCATAAATAAAAATCAAATATCATTGTTTACAAAAAAATGTTTTCAAATCAATATCCATCAGAGTGTCCCAAAATCATATCATAAGGATGAGGAGCGGTATGGTCACGCCTTCGCCTTGCCATGATCTCCTGAAGTACCTGAAACAATAAACTGAAAACTATAAGCCTGAGGGCTTAGTGAGCTACCCCCAAAATACCAATACCACATTGACAATGTCATATCAGCAACAATCAATCAATCAACATGCTTACTGGGCCATCGACCTGACTGGACCGCCCTACTGGGCCTACAGTCCATCTGAATCTGTCCTGAGCCTTCGGCATGACTGGTCCGCCTCATGGGCCTGCAGTCTCCCCGGACCGCTCATAGGGTATGTTGGCCTTCAGCACAAAGTAGGACCGCCTCAACCCAACCAACAACCAAATAACCACGTGCGCATAACTATCATATACTGGCATATACAAACATCAAACATATCTATCACACTGATCATCAATCATAGAATTCTCTCGTAACTAGAGTCTCGACCTAGCAGGTCACTAACATACCAATCCTTACGGATCATAAGAGCATAACATACTGTCTACCCTGATTCCGATCTAACAGATCATAACCACATGTAGCATACCATAATAATAACAACTAAAGGGTCGGCCTTGGTGTCGTAGACCCTATCGATATAGTGAGGATAACTCACCTTGCAAATGTCGACTCGGAAGATAAACTCCAACTCTCGTATCACTTGACACAGGCTCCACCACCTATGATCATAGTACAATATACTCATAAGTCCTTAACCTTATAAGGTACTCCATAACCCACCAGTCAACCCCTGGTCAAAGTCAAAGTCCTCAGTCAAGGTCAACAGTCCATGTTGACCCCAACTCGCCGAGTACCCTCGGCTACTCGCCGAGTTCCTTGAAGTACAATCCAACTCGCTGAGTCATTGGGGTGACTCGTAGAGTTCCTTCGATTCTCGCTCAAACTTGAAGGCCACCCGTCGAGTTCCCTTCTTGCATCTCGACGGATACACACGCATACATATTCTAGGGAAAACTCATCCGACTCACCGAGTTGTTCTTCAACTCGTCGAGTCTTATGGTCATCTTCATCGGACTCGCCGAGTTGTTCATCCAACTCGTCGAGTTCACGGCCATCTTCATGTAACTCGCCGAGTCAACCTTGTGACTCGCCGATTCCATTCAGTCCTCTTTCCATACAAACTTGTTTTGAGCCATGCAGCGGCTCCAAATCACAGATCCAAGCTTCTAGGGCATGCTTATCACGTAAAGTTGCAAACTTTACGTGCATGCAAGGCTATAAAGGCTCTAAATACCTATTTTAAGTTCTTAATGGAACTTCATGCTCAAGAGGGACCTTAATCATGACCAAAACTGAAACTTTATGCTTCTAGAATCCAAGGAGGGTCCAGATCTGAAGTTACAACCTCAGATCTAGCCCATAGCTCCTCTTTCCAACTTATTATCTCACCAAAAACCCTAAAACTCAACCAATAAAAGAGATTCACAAGGGAAAAGGCGATGTGGTAACCTCCAGAAGATGATAACTGAGGTAAGAGTTGATTCCCACACTCTACTTGCTCCAATCTCCTTCTCCTCCAAGCCTTCTCCCTCCAAAGATCCTCTTTTCAAGCTTCAAACATACAATGGGCACACACACACACACGCGTATTAGGGTTTTAAGGGGCTCTCAAAGACTGCAAAGAGGCCAAAGGAGGCTGAGGCTCCTTTAAACAGGGGTGCAAACCCCGGGATTTAGGGTTTCATCTGTCAGCTCCTACTCGTCGAGTCCCAATATGGACTCGTCGAGTAGGTCACTTAACACGCGATCCCACCCCGCTGCTACTCGACGAGTAGGTCAACCAACTCGTCGAGTAGAGCTTAACCCAATAAATCTTATTTAAACAATACCTGAGAATCGGGGCGTTACAGAAGATCGTTCATATTCGTGAACGATTGAAAGCCTCTAGAGACCGACAGAAAAGCTACGCTGCCAAAAGGAGGAAACCTTTGGAATTCCAGGTTGGAGACCGCATACTATTGAAAGTCTCACCCTGGAAGGGCTTGATACGCTTCGGAAAGCGTGGAAAGCTAAATCCAAGATACGTAGGGCCTTTCGAGATTCTTGCCAGAATCGGCCCTTTAGCTTACAAACTCAATCTACCGCATGAACTCAATAACGTACATTCTACTTTCCACGTCTCGAACTTAAAAAAGTTTCTGTCCGACGAGACTCTTGTAATTCCGCTCGACGAAATCGAGATCAACGAGAACCTCAACTTCGTGGAAGAACCAGTAGAGATCATGAACCGAGAGGTCAAACAAACGAATCAAAGCCGTATCCCGATCGTGAAGGTTCGCTGGAATGCCAAGCGAGGACCTGAATTCACATGGGAACGCGAGGATCAGATGAAACTAAAATATACTCATCTCTTTACTTAGTTATTTTGTAACTACTTATTTGCTTAAACTCTAATTTCGGGACGAAATTCTCTCTAACGGGGGGATGATGTAACAACCCGAAATTTTCATGTTCAATAGATCAATTCAATCAAAGTTAGACTCATTTTGCTATCATTTAGCACTGTTTAGGGTCTACTGGAGTGTTCTAAACAAAATACAATCAAGGTAGGAGCTTAGAAATGGGTTAACTCGATGCATATGAATCAAACCTGGGCCAAACACTCCAACACATGGAGTGTGCGGCCACACACATGGAGTGTGCGGCCACACACCCATTTCAGCCACACTCCTTCATATAAATAGAACACTTAGCCAATTTTGATCACTTTTCCACTTCTTCAAGGCTAGAACTCGATATTCTCTCAAGTATCATCCATATATTCATCTTGGTCTTCATAAAAGTAAGTAATACTTCCTTTTGATTTGTTGATGCAAGACCTTAACTAGCCTTTCCCTTTGTTTTGATCCATGAAAACATCCATTTTGAGTCAAGAACACCAAGAACACCAAGAACACACACTAGTTTTGGACCTTAGTCACCCTTTCAAGCC
Organism: Lactuca virosa; assembly: GCF_052849685.1. Classification (NCBI taxonomy): domain Eukaryota; kingdom Viridiplantae; phylum Streptophyta; class Magnoliopsida; order Asterales; family Asteraceae; genus Lactuca; species Lactuca virosa. Next base: position 137,992,625 of record NC_136428.1, on the reverse strand, counting down.
TCTATAACATGTATATACTTATCATAACATGTTATATGCTAAGAACACTTGATGATTCACATGAAAAACTCAAATTTATCATCTTCATAGAGGGTGTGCGGCCGCACACACCCTTTTTAGGTCCTAAAATAGCAATGAACTTCATATAGGGCTAAATCATGAAGAATGAAACCTTCCTAAATGAGTCTTATAGCTTAAAATCATGTTTTGGCACATTCCATAAGGAGTGTGCGGCCGCACACACACCCTGTCCGCACACACACATTTGTTGTGTATTTTGACCATACACTCCCTTGTATAGTCATATACCACTTATATACAATCTTATATGGTTGTAACACTTCATTATAAGTGTTTACTAGTCCATAAGTTGGTTCCAAATCAATAATTAGTTGTTATATACACTAATTGTGTATAGGATTCGTTTGTGCTCAAGTCTTCAATTGACACTCAACTTCCTATATCGATCTTACATTCGACTTACTCACAGACAGGTGAGTTCATAGCCCTTAATCTATCCTTTTAAATGATTTTAAATACTTTTAGGGGGGAGGGGGAATACAAGTAGAAAACATGTAGTTATAGAATCAATCACATGTGATTTATAATTGTGTTTCAAAACAATGGATTTCATATACTTCAAACTATGTTTCAAACAAAGGATTTCAATTACTTTAAACTGTGTTATCAAAACAAACTGCTTTTAAATCATTTTACAAATTGACATCAAGTCATCAATATTTATCATTAAACTCTTCAAATGTTTTACAAAACTTCTTTTAAACTTATATAGTGTCAAATGCATGCCTATATATGTATAGTTATGTAAGTAATGTTTAAAGGACTTAGGACTGATAACTCGCTTTATTTCCTTTTGCTTGTTTGGATGTGGCCTTAGGGTATCGGTTATTTGTCCGAATGTCGTCTAAATATTAATTATATATTATGTATACATATGTGGACATAAAAGTTCTATTCAACCAGTTCACTACTCATATACATCAATTACTAGTAAACTATAATAGGTATAGTTTAGGAGAATACTATCATATACAAGTACATATACAGAGAATACTATCATATAGAGAGAATACTATCATATACAAGTACATACAGAGAATACTATCATATACAAGTACATACAGAGAATACTATCATATACAGAGAATACTATCCAGAGAATACTATACATAGAATATTATTACTATAACAAGTATACTATAACAAGATTCAAGGATAACATAATGTGAGATACTACTTCATGACACATCGACCATTTCGTTGTGTCACGTTTTGTAACCAGAATCCCCTGGAGGGAGAGCGTGAGTTTGCGTATAGATCTATACTGGATTGACTATCCTACACCTTTGCTGTTCGCTACAGTGGGACTTGCAAGTATACAGGTGCCAAATGTCATTTCTTCCGACGTCTTTCATCGTCGTGTTATAGTCGGTTTAGCATGGTAACAACCATATCACATTTTACCTTAATTAACCATTGGTTTTGAGGTAGTTATTACTACAGTGATTAATACAAATAATATTGCAGTACACACTTACAGTTTTCCCATTATATTCAAATTGTGATCTTCTCACATAAAGGATAATATAAACCTATATTTTGGTAATAGTAGTCAACTTGGGAAAGATACTCTTTTACAAAGAACAAACATACAAAAAAGTTGGGTCTTGGTAGAAGACTACTTTTTATTATACTAGTAGAAAATATAGGATTTTTCTAGGGTTTTCAAACATATACAAACATTTACAAACATATACATTGAACATATACAAACATTTTCATCAAACTTATACAAACATTCACACTAAATACTTATGAACTCACCAGCTAAAATGCCGATCTACTCTTTCAAAATAACTTGTATTCTCAAGTCACCAGTAGACAGGTACGATGACCAGGTTTTGAGAAGACGGAGCAGTCAAGACTCGTCTATTATTTTGCTTATTCATTTTTGGTGTCTTAATACTATCAAAGAACACACATGTATTAAACTTTACTATTAATGCAATGGATGATGTTGTTGCTTGTTTACTACTTTGCATTGTTATGATACTGCACATGACGTCCTCCGCCCCCGAACGTTTCCGCCGTTCCGGTTTTGGGGTGTGACAAAAAATCTCAATTTGGATGTACCAAGTGGTAGATATCTTAACAAGGTTTTCAGAAATATAAAGAACACAAAAATCCGAGTTATAACGAAGAAGTTATGACCAAACAAAGATACGCGACAAATACTGTAAAACACTGTTAAACGAAAAACGCGAAGTTTCAATAAACTACTTATTAGCCTTAGGCATCTAAACGAAAGTCATAGATTATGTTAAACCGTGAACGTGCACAAAAAGAACGTCCAAATCTGACTCCGTATGTGGAAGTTATGATTTTTCTAAGTTTCGGAATAGCAGTACACAGCTAAAAACTCGAATTAGAGATCGAGAGATTTTTGGCCGAAACAACCTAAATGATAATCGAAGATCTAAACAATAGTAACACAACGGTAAAAAGTCTAACGAAAACGGACATCTGATGAAGAAGTTATGGATTTTTAACGGACTTTTCGTGTCCCGGCCTATTAAAAATATATAATTAAAATTAAAGTCAAAATAAGCCGACGAAGTCTAAACGAGAGTTGTAGAGTATATTCTCGCCTACGCATACATATAAAGAACGTAAAAATTGGAGCTCGTATGTGAGAGATATGAATTTCTTAAATTCGGGTGACGAAACACGAAGCTGTCAGACAGCTCACGACGTGAGCCAGCTAGCTCACGACGTGAGCCTATGACCGATGGGTTCTAGAGCTTGGCCAGTAGACGTCGTGTCCATGGAATGGATAAGGTCGACCTCACGACGTGAGCAACACCATTCTCACGTCGTGAGACCCAAAATTCACCCTATAAATAGAAACGAAGGCCTCGGGTTTAGGCTGCTAAATTCTCTCCTTCTGGCCACTTTTGCTCTGCGTTTAGCATCCCGAGGCCACCCCAACACCCCGGTTACGTGTCCAAGTCTCGACGAAAGTTCGAAGCCCCGCGATTTCCGAGAAATTGACTTCTTCTCGGTCGAAGTGCTGCAACAAAGCATCATTTGCATCAAATCGTCACTTCTACCAAGTGAGTTCATACCCCTACAAACACACTTTAAATACGTTTTAACTGCTTTTTAAATACTTTTAGGCGGAGGATACAAGTATACACACGGTTAAAATCGTTTGAAAAACATCAATCTTTTGCTATACTTTTCATTATATAATCAATCATATGTGATTTATAACTATCATACGAAAACATTAGCATGCAAAACATCTCACGATACCATTTTGCCATTTTGGAATAAAACATGTTTATATATATATATATATATATATATATATATATATATATATATATATAACTATGTTTCATTTATATGTTCGTATAACATATCATAAACACGGGTAACCTTTTCATCATAATATTATTCATTTCATAATACGTGACTTAGTTGAGAATATGTGAGGCATTTGTCTTCCCGTACCTATCAAGGTATACATTAAAGCCATGTTTTATAACCAGAATCTCCTCCTGAAGAACGTGATAAATGTGTATAGATCTATACGGGACTGATGATCCCGCGCCTTGATTGTTAGCTACAGTCCAAGAGGTTCCTGAAGAACATCGCGACAGGCAAATTTATCTTAGTATGATTATGAAAACTCACAGCATAGACAGCTATTATGGTATTCATTTTTACGGGAAAAGTAATATTACAATTACTTTTACGTATGATTTCAAGCTGTTGGATTAGGTGTCTAAGCCCATAACTATAATTGGTATGTACTTGAATTGATAGCAGCACAGTCCTTTTGGGTTGCCCTCAACCTAGCAACTGGACAAGGAAATCATAAAAGGAGAGATATTAATTTATAAGATTAATAAATTAATATATATATATATATATATATATATATATATATATATATATATATATAAATGATTTATTAATATGTTAATGGATTAATATATTAATTAGAAATCATTATGTTTAATTAATTGTTAGCCAGAAATTAATCAAAATTGATTTTGGGGTTAAAAGAATTAATTATAAAGTGCAGGGACTAGTTTGCAATTAACTGATAGTTGAATGGAAGGATCCAGAACTCCCTTGGAAGGGGGTGGACGAAAACCCTAGGGGAAACCCTAGAGAATTCGTCCAAGGGGTCCAAGATAAGGCCCTTGGGTCTTGCTTAGGCCCTAAGCAAATGATAACTAGGGTTTTCCCTAAACCCTAGTTCCCTCAACTATTTAAGGAGCCTCCTGGCTTACATTTTGAGGTACTGATTCTTTGGAAGAATACTAAGGCCGAAATTGCATACTCCCTCCCCTCTCTCTTCTTCTACTTTCCTTCTTGCTAGTTCTTGGGTGTGATTCCATTAGAGGCATTACACTTGTGGTGCTAAAGCTTCCAAGAAGATCAAGATCAAGATCAAGGGAATTATCAGTTGTTTGCTATAACAATTGAAAGGTATGTAAACCCTAAACCCTAGTTTACTATTTTTGAAAATAGCCTCTCTCCTCTAGGGTTCTTGTTTTGCAATTCAAAGTTGTATGTTCAATAGTTAAAACATAGATCCAAAGTAGGTTGCATGTGAACTTAGGAATTGTTTTCTAGTTTATTTGTTTTACCAAAATCCCATCAGTGGTATCAGAGCCATTGTTTGTTTTAAATTGAATTGCTATAATTGTTGAATTGCAAATTAGGGTTTATATCTATTAAACCCTAAAGGCCAAATTTTCGATTTCTAGGGTTTTGGATCAAAAGGGTTTTTTCGAAAACCCTAGCCTCCAAAGAACCCTAATCGAAATTAGGGTTAGGGTTTTGAAAACCCTAGCCTCCTCCCTTGTAAATTTCGAAATTGCTAGAAGTTTTAGGGTTTCTTGTTTTGGATAACTGTTACTTAATTAGATTAATTGGATAATTATCCTTACCCTATTTTTCGAAATTTAGAGGGATAAGGATTAGGATTAAATTAATTGATTAATTTAATTAGATAATCCTTACAAGATTTAATAATTTGATTAATAGTTAATTAAAAGATAAATATTAAATCTAGTTAATTGGTTTATTTAAATTTAAATTTAATAGTTTGAATTTCGAAATTTATATAAACCCTTGAAGTTTTAAAATATTTTAAAACACACCTTATATATGTATTATGATTAAAAGTTTAATATTATATATGTATAAGAATATGGTCAGTCAAATCGCTAGTATGCCTCATTCACGAAGCTAATCTATAAGGGGGGTATAAGGAAACTGCCTATAAAATGGTAGTTGAATGGGTGTGCTCTCTCACCCACCGCTTCCTTGATTAGTGGAGGGTCGTTAGCAGAACGGAATTGATAGGACAACTACTTCTCATTAAAAGTATAATGATATTAAAGAAAGTACTAGAACATTATTTTCAAAATCCCAACTCTAGTTACTTTAGGAAAAATGTGAAAAGTATGCTAATCCATGAAATTGCACATTATGCTTTATTGGTCGTTAGTGGAGCGTGTGTGGTTAACCAGCACACTAAAAGGCACTAATAAAGAGTAGTAATGGGTATCTCATAATTGTCATTTTGATGGAGCGTGTGTGGTTTACCAGCACATCAATAGTTAATGATAAAGACAATGAGGTTACCAAGCACATTTGCATGGTTATTCACATCTTGTTTGTGATCCTCGGCATCCCAGTCACAAATAGAAGAGCATAATTTGAGATTAAAACATGTCATTGAATAGTTTCAATGTATCTCAAAAGGAATTAGGAATTTCACTTCGTTTGTTTCGTCTAATGGTGGAATTGGTGAATCGTCATTCACCTACCTTTATGAAATTTACTCTTGGATCTCGGCATCCTATTTCTAAGTTGTGAATCTTCATAGTTGGATCCTAACCTTGATATTTTATCTTTGGGTTATTATATTGAGGTATCTTGAAATCTAACTAAAACTTTCTTTCTTTTCAGATGTCTACTCCTGGAAACACTTCTGCTTCATCCTCCAACCAAAACTTCTCCTTGCTCAATATCTGCTCCAAAGTCGTTATGGATGGCTCAAACTATAACGATTGGATGCGCAACATCAAGATGGCTCTTCGTTTCGAGAACAAAGAATATGTTCTTGAAAAGGAGCTCAAAGAGCTTGATGAGTCTGAAGCTACTCCTGAAGATCTCGCTGCCTACAAGAAACATTACGATGATGCTACCAAAGTGGCGTGCATCATGGTGGAAACCATGTCCCCAGAACTGCAGAGGTACTATGAGGACTACTGGCCTTTCGAGATGAACAAGGACCTTATGGAAAAGTACCATAAGCGAGCTCGTCAAGAAAAGTTTGAAGTAGTCAAGTCACTCATGGCTTGCAAGATGAAAGATGGGGAGTCGGTGGTGTCACATGTGCAAAGAATGCAACGCTACATAGAGCGTTTGGTCAAGCTCAATATTCACTTTGATGAGGAATTGGCCATTGACATGGTCTTGAACTCACTTCCTGAATGTTATGGTCAGTTTATTCTAACTTACCATTTGAACAATACTGAGCAGACCTTGGCCCAATTGCACAACTTGTTGCAGACAGCTGAGGCAGGGATGAAGGGTAAAAGTATACCCTCCACACCTGCGAGTGCCCCTGTTTTGGCTATTGGACAGGGAAAGGGGAAAAAGAGGAAAGGTCCTCCCAAGCAAAACTGGAAGAGCAAGGCTCAAGCTGGGTCATCTAGTAATGGCCCAAAGGCTAAGCCCAATGGTTCCACTCCCCATGTTTCTGATCCAAAAGAGGCCGTTTGCTTTTACTGCAACCAAAAGGGGCATTGGAAGAGATCTTGCCCACAATATCTGCAAGATATCAAGGATGGCAAAGTGAAGCCATCTTCGGCAGGTATTTACACTATTTCTGCTAATAACTCATTATCTTCTCGTTCATGGGTCCTTGATACAGGATGTGGTTTTCATATATGTTCTGATTTGCAGGGTCTAACGGAAAGTGAGGAGATAGAGCGAGGAAGGATAAACATGATCATGGGAAACAGAAAGTCTTCACCAGTAACCAAGATCGGAGTTTATCAGCTTCTGCTTAGTAATGATGTTAGATTAGATTTAATAAATTGTTGCTATTCGTCTGAGATGACGAGAACCATTATTTCATTTCATGCATTGTTCAGACAAGGTTTTACATATTCTTTTAATGATTTGAATGGTTCAATTTCTGTTTATAAGAATGGTGTTTTTATGTTTGAAGCTTTGCCTTGTAATGGTGTGTATGAAACAGTGACTTGTGTTGATAGCTTCGGAAATAGTGTACTTAATATTGACTTGTCTAATAGTGTAGACAAGGCATGCTTGTGGCATTGTCGTCTTGGACACATTAACAAGAAACGCATAGCCCAACTCCAAAAGGATGGAGTGTTGGAATCATTCGACCTAAAGTCAGATGATATGTGTGAATCTTGTCTTTTGGGAAAGATGACAGAATCACCATTCATAGGGTCTTGTGAAAGAGGTGAAGGTCTGTTGGATCTCATACACACGGATGTGTGTGGGCCCTTCAGATCAACTACAAGAGATGCTAATCGATTCTATGTGACTTTCAATGACGATTATAGCAGATATGGATATATCTACTTGATCAAGCATAAGTCAGAAACTTTTGAAAAGTTCAAAGAGTTTAAGCATGAAGTCGAAAATCAATTGGGCAGAAAGATAAAGATACTCAGATCCGATAGAGGCAGGGAGTATCTTAGTATCGAGTTTAACGACTATCTGAAAGAATGTGGGATAGTCTCGCAATTGACTCCTCCTAGGACACCACAGTTAAATGGTGTAGCTGAGAGGCGTAATAAAACCTTGTTAGACATGGTTCGTTCTATGATGAGTCGGGCTTCGCTTCCTATTCACTTCTGGGGGTATGCCTTAGAGACAGCCGCCCACATCCTCAATCTTGTCCCTACAAAGAAGGTTGCCAAAACGCCTCACGAAATGTGGACAGGGAAAGTTTCCTCGTTAGCACATATTAAAGTCTGGGGTTGTGAAGCTTTCGTAAGACGAGAGACTCACGACAAGCTAGCAGCTAGAAGTGAGAAATGTGTTTTCATTGGTTACCCAAAGCAGTCTTTTGGATATTTGTTCTACAGGCCTAGTGAGAACGTGGTCTTTGTAGCACGAAGAGGAGTCTTTCTTGAAAGAGAGCTCATATTCAAAGAGGACAGTGGGAGCACTATTGACCTTGAAGAAATTCAAGAGTCAGCAAATGAAGGAACCTTAGATGACACTAGCACTCAACCAGAGGAAACAGTTCCTGTTGAACCAATTGATAACTCATTACCTCTTAGAAGATCCACTAGGGTGAGTGTGCCACCTGAGTTGTATGGGTTTCATATTACTTCAGATGGTGACACATTCATAAGTGACAGAACACTGGTAAACTTAGATGAACCAGTCACTTATAAGGAAGCAATGGCAGGCCCAGAGGCTTCCAAGTGGAAAGAGGCAATGGACAGCGAGATTAAGTCCATGTATGACAACCAAGTTTGGAATTTGGTTGATAATGCACCAGGTCGCAAGACAGTTGGATGCAAATGGATCTTCAAGAAGAAGACAGACATGGATGGGAATGTGCACACATTCAAAGCTCGACTGGTTGCAAAAGGTTTCACTCAAACCCCAGGGGTTGACTATGATGAGACCTTCTCACTAGTAGCTAAGATTAAATCTATCAGGATATTGCTCGCCATAGCTGCCTTTCATGATTATGAAATCTGGCAGATGGATGTCAAAACTGCTTTCCTTAATGGGAAGTTGGCTGAATATGTTTACATGAGTCAGCCAGAGGGTTTTGTTGATGCAAAGTTCCCCAATAGAGTGTGCAAGCTTGAGAAATCCATTTATGGATTGAAACAAGCATCTCGCAGTTGGAATCTTTGCTTCCATGAGAAAGTCAAAGAGTTTGGTTTCTCTAGAAGTGAAGATGAGTTCTGTGTGTATATCAAGGCTAGTGGGAGTATAGTAACTTTTCTGGTGTTATATGTCGATGACATATTACTCATAGGTAACGACATTCCAACCTTGAAAGAAGTTAAGTCTTGGCTTGGAAAGTGTTTTGCCATGAAAGACCTTGGAGAAGCTGCCTATATTCTTGGGATTAGAATATTGAGAGATAGAAAGTAGAGACTAATTGGACTTAGTCAGAGCACATACTTGGATAAGGTACTAAAGAGGTTTAGTATGGAAAATTCCAAGAAGGGAGAGCTACCTATCCAGAGCAATACCAAAATGAGTAAGACTCAATGCCCGAGTACAGATGAGGAAATAGATGACATGAGTCGTGTACCTTATGCTTCCGCTGTCGGATTGATCATGTACGCTATGACATGTACTCGCCCTGATGTGGCTTTTGCTTTGAGCATGGTCAGTCGCTATCAGGGAAACCCAGGTAGAGCTCATTGGATAGCAGTTAAGAATATACTCAAGTATTTGCGAAGGACAAAGGACTGGGTCCTTGTGCTTGGTGGCAGTGATACTTTGAGAGTAGATGGTTACAGTGATGCCAGCTTTCAGACGGATAGAGATAACTTCCGTTCTCAGTCGGGCTGGGTGTTTTTACTGAATGGAGGAGCGGTTACTTGGAAAAGTTCCAAGCAAAATACGGTGGCTGATTCTACTTGTGAATCAGAGTACATAGCAGCGAGTGAAGCGTCAAAAGAAGCAGCTTGGTTGAGGAACTTCATCGGAGATCTCGGAGTTGTTCCAACCATCCAGGAGCCTATGGAACTGTTCTGCGATAATGAAGGAGCGGTTGCCTTGACAAAGGAACCGAGAGATCATGGTAAAACCAGACATATCGACAGAAAGTACCATTTCATCAGACATAGAGTAGAAGAATGACATCTTATAGTAAAGAGGGTGTCATCTGAAGATAACCCTGCAGATCCCCTCACAAAGGGTCTGAGTAGGGCTAAGCATATTCAGCATGCTCGGAGCATAGGACTGAAAGATGATATTAGTTTTAGTAGTTAGATTAGTTTTGTTCTGAAACTTGTAACAAAGTAAATGTAATTGACTTTTGGTGATTAAATAATAAAGTATTATTTATAAGTTTGGTTTCTGCCTCTTGTCAATTGTTTATTATTGTGTTTCATTTTTGCATGTTTTACTTCCTGAATAATAAGATTATTCAAACTCCACAGTCGCTCATACTTTTGGAAGTAAGTAGTGAATTAAGACTGTCATGAATTGGATTGCAGATTGTCTAAGGATAGACATGGCAATAGAATTGCTGCAACGTTCATGAGTACTCAGAAATTGAGATTTGAGTATTAGATAAACCCTCGCTCAGAGTATCACTTCATGGAATTCATCACGAGTGATACTGAGACGATAATATCTTATAATCTTGAAACGAAGATATATAAGTTGTAATTTACAAGTCGGTTATGCATTGGTGATACGAAAACGCATCAGTAACTTGGTGTTATAAAACGTATTGTCATGTATAATTTGATGAGTAAAAGATACAAGCATATGAGTCAACGTTTATTCGTTCCTTTTGCTCTAACAGGAAAAGCGATATATGTGGGCCCCTCGATGATTTGGTGTTGACTTATGTGCTGGGCCCAACCAGGACTAAATTGATGTGTTCAATTAGAAGTCCTACATCATCACAAATCAGGAATCGGGAAACATAGATTCTGGACAAAGAGATTGATTACATTCCATGTCTTATGTCTAGGGATATCTAGCAGAACGAAGGATTATATGATCACTTATCTTAGGACACGTAACTGACTGGGTCAGAGTTCGGCAGCAGCTTTTGGAAGCTACAATTTGCTGGTCAAATTTAGAAGGCATACTAGCAATTATAGTTACAGACTTATCCAAGTGGGAGACTGTTGGATTAGGTGTCTAAGCCCATAATATAGTTGGTATGTACTTGAATTGATAGCAGCACAGTCTTTTTGGGTTGCCCTCAACCTAGCAACTGGACAAGGAAATCATGAAAGGAGAGATATTAATTTATAAGATTAATAAATTTATATATATATATATATATATATATATATATATAAATGATTTATTAATATGTTAATGGATTAATATATTAATTAGAAATCATTATGTTTAATTAATTGTTAGCCAGAAATTAATCAGAATTGATTTTGGGGTTAAAAGAATTAATTATAAAGTGCAGAGACTAGTTTGCAATTAACTGATAGTTGAATGGAAGGATCCAGAACTCCCTTGGAAGGGGGTGGACGAAAACCCTAGGGGAAACCCTAGAGAATTCGTCCAAGGGGTCCAAGATAAGGCCCTTGGGTCTTGCTTAGGCCCTAAGCAAAGGATAACTAGGGTTTTCCCTAAACCCTAGTTCCCTCAACTATTTAAGGAGCCTCCTGGCTTACATTTTGAGGTACTGATTCTTTGGAAGAATACTAAGGCCGAAATTGCATACTCCCTCCCCTCTCTCTTCTTCTACTTTCCTTCTTGCTAGTTCTTGGGTGTGATTCCATTAGAGGCATTACACTTGTGGTGCTAAAGCTTCCAAGAAGATCAAGATCAAGATCAAGGGAATTATCAGTTGTTTGCTATAACAATTGAAAGGTATGTAAACCCTAAACCCTAGTTTACTATTTTTGAAAATAGCCTCTCTCCTCTAGGGTTCTTGTTTTGCAATTCAAAGTTGTATGTTCAATAGTTAAAACATAGATCCAAAGTAGGTTGCATGTGAACTTAGGAATTGTTTTCTAGTTTATTTGTTTTACCAAAATCCCATCAGTGGTATCAGAGCCATTGTTTGTTTTAAATTGAATTGCTATAATTGTTGAATTGCAAATTAGGGTTTATATCTATTAAACCCTAAAGGCCAAATTTTCGATTTCTAGGGTTTTGGATCAAAAGGGTCTTTTCGAAAACCCTAGCCTCCAAAGAACCCTAATCGAAATTAGGGTTAGGGTTTTGAAAACCCTAGCCTCCTCCCTTGTAAATTTTGAAATTGCTAGAAGTTTTAGGGTTTCTTGTTTTGGATAATTGTTACTTAATTAGATTAATTGGATAATTATCCTTACCCTATTTTTTGAAATTTAGAGGGATAAGGATTAGGATTAAATTAATTGATTAATTTAATTAGATAATCCTTACAAGATTTAATAATTTGATTAATAGTTAATTAAAAGATAAATATTAAATCTAGTTAACTGGTTTATTTAAATTTAAATTTAATAGTTTGAATTTCGAAATTTATATAAACCCTTGAAGTTTTAAAATGTTTTAAAACACACCTTATATATGTATTATGATTAAAAGTTTAATATTATATATGTATAAGAATATGGTCAGTCAAATCGCTAGTATGCCTCATTCACGAAGCTAATCTATAAGGGGGGTATAAGGAAACTACCTATAAAATGGTAGTTGAATGGGTGTGCACTCTCACCCACCGCTTCCTTGATTAGTGGAGGGTCGTTAGCAGAACGGAATTGATAGGACAACTACTTCTCATTAAAAGTATAATGATATTAAAGAAAGTACTAGAACATTATTTTCAAAATCCCAACTCTAGTTACTTTAGGAAAAATGTGAAAAGTATGCTAATCCATGAAATTGCACATTATGCTTTATTGGTCGTTAGTGGAGCGTGTGTGGTTAACCAGCACACTAAAAGGCACTAATAAAGAGTAGTAATGGGTATCTCATAATTGTCATTTTGATGGAGCGTGTGTGGTTTACCAGCACATCAATAGTTAATGATAAAGACAATGAGGTTACCAAGCACATTTGCATGGTTATTCACATCTTGTTTGTGATCCTCGGCATCCCAGTCACAAATAGAAGAGCATAATCTGAGATTAAAACATGCCATTGAATAGTTTCAATGTATCTCAAAAGGAATTAGGAATTTCACTTCGTTTGTTTCGTCTAATGGTGGAATTGGTGAATCGTCATTCACCTACCTTTTTGAATAAATTTTTATAAAAGTATTCATACATACAATATAGAGCAGTGTCGTAATAAAACAATATAGAAGTATTATAGATGAGTTGTTCACTGCAAGTATGCCTTGGGACATGTAATCGGTACTTGGACGAATATAGCCTGATCAACTATATTTATCCGAGAGCCGACTAACGTATGTCGGGGAATAGCTGCAGTGGACAACAAGTCTAAAACTTACCAAACTTATAAACTTTAGAATCAAACATAACATTTAGAATACTATAGGAGTATTTTGTAAATGCAATAGCTTAACCTACATGTTCAGATCTACATGCTTTAGTTTTAGACAATTCTCATATCACTATTCTCGCTTAGATAACAATGGATGGATTCCACCCTCCCGGAGATCCGTACTTTCCCAACCAAGGGAATGCTGGTTGGCTCGGTGCCGAACCAGAAGAAGATCCTGCAATTCCCCTAGACGATGATTTTGCTGAAGACTTTCCCGAAGGCGAGGATACAAAATCAGAAGTTTACAATCCACGCCAAGTTGCTCAGAACCCTAACCCTCGTCAGAACTTTCAGGGCCCGACGCCTCTGTGGGCCATAAACTTAGACAGGTGGAGTGATGAACAAGGTCAGAAACACCCATACCAAGGAGACCGAAGCTTCTACAATCTAGAAGACGGAGGTTCAGCAGATAGGGCATTTCCTGTACTGGTTCGTCGTATTTCTCGTAACACCGAATAGGGAAGAGCTATCATCGATCGTGTTATGCAGATTGAAGCTACAGCTGGTGTCAATGTCGTTTGTCTTCGCAACCTGGAAGGCATTCATGAAGCAACAAGGGAATGTGCCAACTTCTTGCTTAGAGAACTGGCGGCATCCCAAGCCAAAGTTAGAGAGCTGCGAGATCGTCAGATGGTACAGGAAAGACGTATATACGAGTTAGAACGCCAGCCTTCCAAATCCAAATCAGGGTCTCGCAAGAAGTAGTGCTTGCACAACTCCCAAATTTTGTTATAGACTAGGACCACGGCTAAATGTTTTACTTTTATTAAACTTCCGTACTGTAGACCTTTAGAAAGGTCCAATTTTCACAACAATCACGATGTATCGGATATATATATATATATATATATATATATATATATATATATATATATATATATATTAAAGTATTTGCTTTGCATTATGCTTCGTTACGTATCACTCGAAATTTATGGTTTATATTTCATATAAACTCTTGTCATAAATTGAATACGAATTACCTCTTAAGTCGAATCACAACACATGAAGACCCTGAAATGATTAGTCTATTAACACTCGACTTCCATATTATCAAAGACTTATTGTCTTTCATTGTTAAATTCGTTAGCGGCAAGATGCCTCCTCGCAGATCTGCTCGCCGTGTCAACAACGCAACACCAACACCACCTTCACCACCTCCACAATATGATCTCGTCATGGTGCAGGCTGCTATCACTGCAGCAGTAGCAGCTGCTCTTACGCAAATAAACACTAACGGCACTGGAAGCAGTACCAACCACTTGAATCATGGCACTGGCCATGGTCATACCAGGGAATGCACATACAAAGAATTTTCAAATGCGAAACCAAAGAATTTCAATGGAGTAGGAGGATTCATTGCACTTATGCAATGGTTCAAGAAGACCGAAACGGTCTTCGAGATTTGTGCATGCTCGGAAACGAGCAAAGTCAAGTTCGCTGCTTGCACTTTCACTGATCGAGCTCTCACCTGGTGGAAGGGTCATGTGAAAGCCCTATCTCTCCTAGTTGCTAATTCCATGAGCTAGGAAGACCTCAAAATCTTGATGCTGGAAGAATACTGCCCAAGGGGCGAAATCCAAAAGCTAGAGCATGAGTTATGGAGTCTAAGGATGACTGGATCGGACCTAGCCACTTACACGGCCAGGTTCAGTGATTTGTCAACCTTGTGCCCAGGTACGGTAAACTCGGAGTCAATAAAGGTGGAGAAATACATTTGGGGACTGTCACCCCAAATCCAAGGGCATGTCTTGGCTTCTAACCCAATCACGTTTGACAGCGCAAAGCGCTTAGCACAACGATTGATTGATCACAGTGTTAAACAGGGTACTATTACCGCTGTTTCGTAGTCACCAAAGGAGACAGAGGACCGAAGGAAACCCTGGAACAAGATAAAGGGGCAAACCATGCAGGAGAACCCCAAGAGGCAACAGTTAGTGACAGACCACGTTGTTACTGTCCCTACCGCCCCTACACCAAAGTCATACAACGGCAACATGCCGAAGTGCAATAGATGCAACTTTCATCACCACGGACCCTGCCGTGAAATGCATTGCACTAGGTGCAACAGGAAGGGACACATTGTCCGCTTATGCAAGGAACCAGCCCAACCGGCCGCTCCAGCCACAAATGTCAGAGTAGGCTATACTTGTTATGATTGCGGAGCAACGGGGCACTTCCGAAGGGATTGTCCAAAAGCAAACAATGGGAATGCTGGTGGAAGAGGCCGAATATTCGCAATGGGCCAGGAGGAAGCCATTACAGATCCCATGGTGGTTACGGGTACGTTTCTACTCGATAACTCTTTTGCATACATTCTATTTGATAGTGGAGCGGAGAGGAGTTTCGTGAGTCACAAGTTTAAAAATCTACTCAAACAAACACCCCAACCATTAAACGAAACATTTATAGTAGAAATGGCTAACGGAAAAACAGAAGGCGCTAAAGAAATATACCTAAACTGTACTCTCACACTAAACAACAATTTTTTTCCAATCAACCTCATGCCAGTCTCAATCAAAAGTTTCGACGTTATCATAGGCAACGATTGGTTGAGTTCTCATCGTGAGGACATTTTATGTTACAAAAAGGCCGTTCGCCTTAATCTGCCAATTGGCGAAACCCTCGTTATATATAGCGATAAACCTAGTACAAATCTTCGTATCATCTCCTGCGTCAAAGCTCAAAAATATTTACGCAAGGAATGCCATGCATTCTTGGCACACGTTGTAGACATAAAACGAGGAGTAGAAGACATCAAGAGCGTGTCCGACGTCTGTGATTTTCCCGACGTTTTTCCCGAAGATCTCCCAGGAGTACCACCTGCAAGACAAGTCGAATTCAGAATCGACTTAGTTCCTGGAGCCACCCATGTAGCCAAAGCACCGTATCGTTTAGCCCCAGCAGCGATGCAAGAATTATCCAGTCAACTGAACGAACTGCTCAGCAAAGGATTCATCAGACCAAGCTTCTCACCTTGGGGAGCACCAGTGCTGTTCGTGAAAAAGAAAGACGGATCATTCAGAATGTGAATCGACTACCGCGGGCTAAACAAACTCACCATTAAGAACCGGTATCCCTTGCCACGAATAGACCATCTGTTCGATCAAATCCAAGGGGCAAATTACTTTTCAAATATCGATCTGAGATCAGGATATCACCAACTGCGAGTCTTGGAAGGTGATATTCCTAAGACGGAGTTCCGAACGATGGGCACTACGAGTTTGTAGTGATGCCTTTCGGACTAACCAATGCACCTGCCGTGTTCATGGACTTACTGAACCGCGTATGTCGTTCCTTCCTGGATAAATTTGTGATCGTGTTCATAGATGACATACTCATTTATTCAAGGAGTAAAGAAGAACATAGTCAGCACCTTAGACAAGTCTTGGAGACACTACGAGCAGAAAAGCTATACGCTAAATTCTCGAAGTGCAAGTTTTGGATTAGGAAGGTAGATTTCCTAGGCCACGTGGTCAGCGAAGAGGGAATTCACGTGGACCCCTCCAAGATAAAGGCAATCAAGAATTGGTCAGCACCAAAAACGCCAACCGAAATTCGCCAATTTCTAGGCCTTGCTGGCTATTACCGTAGATTCATACAGAACTTCTCCAGTATCGCAAAACCACTTACCACCCTGACTCAAAAGGGAGTAACCTTCAACTGGGGAGAAAAGCAAGATGCCGGATTTCAGACCCTAAAGCAAGCCTTGTGCAGCGCGCCCATTTTGTCTCTTCCAGAGGGGACAGAAGACTTTGTAGTATACCGCGATGCATCCAAGCAAGGACTGGGTGGCATACTGATGCAACAAGGAAAGGTTATTGCTTACACCTCACGACAACTAAAAACTCACGAGGTCAACTACACCACTCATGACCTAGAGCTTGGAGTTGTAGTGTTTGCTTTGAAGATCTGGAGGCACTACCTATACGGTACAAAGTGCACCATCTTCACGGACCACAAGAGTCTTCAACATATATTCGACCAAAAGGAGCTAAATATGAGGCAACGATGTTGGGTCGAACTACTCAACGACTACGAATGTGAAATTCGTTATCATCCAGGAAAAGCCAATGTAGTGGCGGATGCCCTTAGTCGAAAGGAGTACTCTGGTCGAAGGGTGAAAGCACTAACCATGACAATCCATTCACACCTGTCAACACAAATCAAGGAAGCCCAACTGGAAGACTTGAAACCGGAAAACGTAACAGGTGAAACACTTAGAGGGATGGACAAGAACTTTGAAATCAAAAGTGACGGATTTCGTTATCTCATAAACCGAATCTAGACGCCAAAGTTTGGTGGGTTCAGAGAGGTGGTTATGAACGAAGCGCACAAGACTCAATACTCCGTACACCCAGGTTCAGATAAGATGTATCTGTATCTCAAACAACTCTATTGGTGGCCAAACATGAAGGCAGAGATTGCTACCTACGTTGGCAAGTGTTTAACTTGTGCCAAGATCAAGATTGAACACCAAAAACCCTCAGGTCTTCTCCAACAACCTGAAATAGCTGAGTGGAAGTGGGAGTAGATTACCGTGGACTTCATAACCAAACTACCCAAGACACAAGGCGGTTACGATACCATTTGGGTGATAGTCGACAGGTTAACCAAGTTTGCCCACTTCTTGCCTATCAAGGAGACCGATAAGATGGAGAAACTGACAAGAACTTACATCCGGGAAATCGTGTGACTTCATGGAGTGCCGATATCTATCATCTCGGACAGAGATAGCAGATTTACATCCCGATTCTGGCAATCGCTACAGATGTCCTTGGGAACTAGGCTCGATATGAGTACAGCCTATCACCCGCAAACTGATGGACAAAGTGAGAGAACTATACAAACCCTAGAGGACATGTTGCGGGCTTGTGTAATAGACTTTGGTAAAGCATGGGACATCCACTTACCATTAGTTGAATTCTCGTATAACAACAGTTATCACACTAGCATCAAGACTGCTCCATTTGAAGCCCTTTAAGGCCGCAAGTGCAGATCCCCTCTGTGATGGGCGGAAGTGGGCGACACGCAGTTGGCAAGAGGTCTAGTCCCTGATAGCCCTCTCACTGGCCCGGAAATCATTAGGGAGACAACTGAAAAGATCATTTAAATTCATGAACGACTGAAAGCCTCACGAGACAGGCAAAAGAGTTACGCCGACAAGAGACGAAAACCCTTGGAATTTCAGGTTTGGTGACCGTGTTCTACTAAAGGTCCCACCCTGGAAGGGCATGATACGCTTTGGAAAGCGTGGAAAACTAAACCCACGGTACATTGGACCCTTCAAAATTTCTGCCAGGATTGGTCCAGTAGCTTATAGACTCCAGCTACCACTCGAACTTAATAACGTACACCCGGTGTTTCACATGTCTAATCTGAAAAAGTGTCTCTCCGATGAAACTCTCGTAATTCCACTCGAAGAGATCGAATTAAACGAAAACCTTAACTTTGTGGAAGAACCAGTCGAAGTCATGGATAGGGAAATCAAACGAACGAAGAAAAGTCGCATACCAATAGTGAAGGTTCGCTGGAATGCTAAGCGGGGACCTGAATTCACTTGGGAGCGCGAAGACCAGATGCAACAGAAGTACCCGCATCTCTTCCCTAGTCCTTAAACACTTACTTTGTAAATAATTTCTGGACGAAATTCCCTCTAACGGGGGGATGATGTAACAACCCAATATTTCAAGTCAATGTAACGACTTCCAGTCATCTGTTTTTAAGTTAATAAAATAGCTTCGAAAATAAAATGTTCAAAAATATCAATTTGGATGTACCAAGTGGTAGATATCTTAACAAGGTTTTCAGAAATATAAAGAACACAAAAATCCAAGTTATAACGAAGAAGTTATGACCAAACAAAGATACGCGACAAATATTGTAAAACACTGTTAAACGAAAAACGTGAAGTTTCAATAAACTACTTTTTAGCCTTAGGTATCTAAACGAAAGTCGTAGATTATGTTAAACCGTGAACGTGCATAAAAAGAACGTCCAAATTTGAATTCGTATGTGGAAGTTATGATTTTTCTAAGTTTCAGAATAGCAGTAGACAGCTAAAAACTCGAATTAGAGATCGAGAGATTTTTTGCCGAAACAACCTAAATGAGAATCGAAGATCTCAACAATAATAACACAACGGTAAAAAGTCTGACGAAAACAGACATCTGATGAAGAAGTTATGGATTTTTAACGGACTTTTCGTGTCCCGGCCTATTAAAAATATATAATTAAAAATAAAGTCAAAATAAGCCAACGAAGTCTAAACGAGAGTTGTAGAGTATATTCTCACCTACGCATACATATAAAGAACGTAAAAATTGGAGCTCGTATGCGAGAGATATAAATTTCTGAAATTCGGCACACGAAACACGAAGCTGTCAGACAGCTCACAACGTGAGCCAGCTAGCTCACGACGTGAGCCTATGACCGATGGGTTCTAGAGCTTGGCCAGTATACGTCGCATCCATGGAAGAGATAAGGTCGACCTCACGACGTGAGCAACACCATTCTCACGTCGTGAGACCCAAAATCACCCTATAAATAGAAACCAAAGGTCTCGGGTTTAGGCTGCTCAATTCTCTCCTTCTGGCCACTTTTGCTATGCGTTTAGCATCCCGAGACCACCCCGACGCCCCGGTTACGTGTCCAAGTCCCGACGGAAGTTCGAAGCCCCGAGATTTCCGAGAAATCGACTTCTTCCCGGTCGAAGTGTTGCCCAAACAAAGCATCATTTGCATCAAATCGTCACTTCTACCAAGTGAGTTCATACCCCTACAAACACACTTTAAATACGTTTTAACTGCTTTTAAATACTTTTAGGGGGGATACAAGTAAACACACGGTTACAATCGTGTGAAACATCAATCTTTTGCTATACTTTTCATTATATAATCAATCATATGTGATTTATAAGTATCATACGAAAACATTAGCATGCAAAACATCTCACGATACCATTTTGCCCTTTTAGAATAAAACATGTTTATATATATATATATATATATATATATATATATATATATATATATATATATATATATATATATATATAACTATGTTTCATTTATATGTTCGTATAACATATCATAAACACGGGTAACCTTTTCATCATAATATTATTCATTTCATAATACGTGACTTAGTTGAGAATATGTAAGGCATTTGTCTTCCCGTACCTATCAAGGTATACATTAAAGCCATGTTTTATAACCAGAATCTCCTCCCAGAGAACGTGATAAGCGTGTATAGATCTATACGGGGCTGATGAGCCCGCACCTTGATTGTTAGCTACAGTCCAAGAGGTGACAATTATCATATCATTTCGACGCCTAAAGAACGTCGCGACAGGCAAATTTATCTTAGTATGGTTATGAAAACTCACAGGATAGACAGCTATTATGGTATACATTTTTACGGGAAAAGTAATATTACAATTACTTTTACGTATGATTTCAAGCTTCATATAGTTTCATTCATGGATAAAACTATACACTTCATTATAAGTATGACATATTTACTTACATGTTCGGTCTTGGTTCATTTAAGACTACTTCTCACTTTTAGGAAAATATAGGATTTTCCTGGTTCAAACACATACATTTTACACAAACAATGATTTGTAACATCTTTCATAAGAAAATATCGGATTTTCTAAAAACAAACGCGGACTTTCAAATGGCATTCATTTACTCAAATAACAACTTATGAACTCACCAACTTAAATGTTGACACTTTTTCTTTCAAATAACTTGTATTCTCAGGGAATCGCTAAACCAGGTTGGCAACTACTTTTGAAGACTTACGCGCAGGCGTTAGTTAAATCTTTTGGACATCATATTGTAATTGACTTTTGCAAACATGTAATACTACAATCATGTAAACTTTTCAATTATGTATATGATGGTTGTGTGTACTTTCTTTACTATTCATTTGTTATGATACTGCACATGACGTCCTCCGCCCCCGAATGTTTCTGCCGTTCTGGTTTGGGGTGTGACATATATATATATATATATATATATATATATATATATATATATATATATATATATATATATATATATATATATATCAAATGTGTAAGTTAAAAATTATTCTAATGTTACATACAATTGATAAGCAATTACTTGACATGTCCTTTTAATTAACTATACCATACTCTAATATTAACATATACTATGTTATCGATTAACAAGTTTAAAGTATTGTTATACCCATCCAGTGGACGGTTGACTGATGTAATGAAAAAAACTATCGAACGGTTTTACTTCTTTGTATAACATGTATTTTCGTTCATTCCAACTATAGCATTGTATTATGAAATCATTACTTTTTGTATTTATATCGTTCCTTTGTTCCTATTATACAAACACATATACTGATAAAATCCATGAAACAAATATAATGATAGTATACGATACAAAAATAAGTCATTTTATTTAGTAATATTAATAATTTATATTATTCAAGAATAGAATGAGTAAGTACAATAGAAAAAAAAATAACCATTGAGAGTATGACCGAAATGCAATGAATCTTAAAATTATTATGTTATTCAGAGTAGGTTCCAAGACCATTATTATTTAGCCTTACACATTTATTAAAATTATTTTCAAAACGAATAACAATTCCGTGAAATCAATAACTAATTGTTTTTATTTTTTTATTTTATAGCATCTGCAAAGTATAATTTTTGTTTATGTGTTTAATTTTGTACCATTCATTTATAAAACATATATACGGTAATGAATAATGTTGGTAATACATCTTTTCCCTCTTTTCCCTCAAGTGATTTTGATTTAGTGACAACAACCGATGTTTATGCTTCTTTACCTTTTGATATTGTTGAAAACCCACAAGTAAGCCATACACCTATATTTTTATTATTTTTCATATTTATTAACCCGTACTACCAACACTTATTACACACCCATTTTGGTCCTAAGCCCCTACTCACCCATGTAACTTTTAATTAAAAAATTTATTAATTGAAAATATGAATTTATATAGTTCTATTTAATTTGTATATTAATTTATATTTTATATGGTGATATTAAAAATAAAGAAAGTATTGAATATAATACTTATGTAATAATATATTAATATATAATACTAACATCATTAATCATTATATCTCGTCGTCGTTCAACTTGCACGTCGCCTGCCGCCTCTAGGTAGTCAGAACTGATGTGAGTATGGTCTGCGTTGATGTCTCTTCGGCTCCGATTCTTCATACATTTAAACTGTTCCCTAATGTGAAAATGGTCCTTTTAACATTTTCATCACCAACCGACGATAAGTTGCATTTTATCCTCCTCTGTAAAAAAAAACTCCATCGATCAATGGCAAATATCGATCCAAGGGCTAAGCCACAATTACAACTATGGAGTATAAGCAGTGAAGAACCAACAAAGTCACCAATCGTAGAGTATGGGAAAGGAAATGATAAGAGATTCACGATTAGAGTTGTTCATGGAGGATATTTTACCGATTATCCAGTTAAATGTTATGAAAAAACAAAAGTTCACTATATTCATTTTGTCAACATCGATTTGCTTAACATGGAATTGCTTGGTCGGTTTTCTAAAAGTTTGGGTTATCCTACTATGGGTTATTGGTATCATATGCCTACCGAAGAACATTGTGGTTTGTCCATGACTCCAATTTTGGACGATGATGCTTTGGGAACTTTCAAAATGACGGTTAGGGCATATCAATTTCGTGAGGTTGAACAACTATATCTAGAACACAAGCCGATATATGTGTCAATCAATTTCTCCCACTTCATGATGAACTCACCATCCAAGAGGATTGAGAAGTTTAACCTATTTGTAACAGAACACCCAATGACAACAGTTGATGAGGGAATAGCAAACATCAAGCACATGCTTAATATTACGATTCCCAGAGGAAAGATGGAAGATTTAATGGACATGGCCAACGAGAACGTGATTGCATGGCGAATGGTAGTGTAGGGAACTTTTATGTATTTTTTTGATGAAGCAAGCTATTTCATGGTTAAGACATAGTATATATGCTGTGTATATTGGATGGAATAGAACATCCTATTTTGTAAGCACTTTAAAACTTCTTTTTGGTTTAATGTTATACATGAAGTGTATATATGCTTTATGTTAATGGTTGTGTTGATTCTAATTGTGAAAGGGGAAAAATGGGGATTAATGAAAAAAATATGAATTTTCCATTGTAATCTTCATTGTTTTTCATAATTATCATAAAATTATTATTATACATGCCATTTTTAGTGTAGATACTTTGAAACTCTTTTTTGTTTAAAGTTATAAAAAAGCAATGTACTTTGAATATTATATATAAATTGGGTTATAAGACTAAGTTCTAGGTCAGATTAATTTATGTGGTTGTGTTAGATCAGTAAGTTTGTTCCATGTATGTTTTATAGTAAAACTTTAAAAAATTGTAATTACACATAAGGAGATTATGATAAAACAGGGTATATCCTTCAGTTGTTCATTATTATCAGAAAACAAAGAAATGTTATAATTTTGCCATTTTAGGGCTTCTGAGTCTAGAAATAAAGAGCTCACTTCAACCCACCCAATTCGTCTTGACCTGGCTCTCAGTTTCTCAATATTCTCCTGTAAAGTAAATTCATATATTTTATTTTCTTTATTTAAAATTTGCATATGATTTATGAAATTGAAGTATTTTATATGATGAAATTACAGGATTTTTATGAGGCGCTTTCTGAGTTGGACACTTTGAGTGAGGAATTATATAAAGACAACACCTTCATCATGCAACTTTTGAGAGATAATTTTACTCTTTGGTCTTCTGATTTGCCTGAGGATGGATGTATTCCATACCCTTCTGATATGTTTTATACCCAAAAAGTCAATGAAGTATCTATACTTGGCTTAATGGAAATGTTTAAATGTTGGTGAAATAGCTAAATTACCCTTCTACGATGCTTAATATATTTAGAAAGATTTTGAATCAATCAAATGCATATCATTGGAAATGTTACCATCCTTATGGTTATTCTGTAGTTGGAAGGGCATAAAAGTCAAATTTATTTTTTCTACTTGACTCAATATAAATAAATAACATTAAACTTTTGATTATTTTATAGTTTTTAGTTTTAAACCTCGATTTAATATGGATTTTATCCTTGAAACACTATTTGACATCATGAACAATAAAAATTAGTGTTATTTAACTTTTTTTTTTATAGTAGTGGCCTTATTGTCTGCTTGTAATGATGGTTAATTGTTATTTTGTGCCAGCTAAACTCAAAATATAAGACCAAATCACTATATTAATGGTTATATTTATTCGGTAGTTATCTTTTAGTAGAAAACTAGGGAAGATCTGGGGTTGGACACGCTAAAGACATGAAAAAGATCTCATGTAGTTGCTATATGAAATACATTAGTCTAATACACAAATCTAACATAGTTGTTTAAGCTTTAATACATCTGATCCTGCTATGATCAATATGTTAATAACCTAAAAGATGGATAAGTATGAGACAAATTTCATTTTTCATCGTTCTGGCCATTAAGGCAGGCTGAGTGAAGCGGTGTCTCCCACAAATTACCCCCACCAAGAGTTCTCCGAAACATCATATTGAATAAATTAGTTTAAACAGAAAGAAGTCATATACTAGCAATGTACTTAGGTTTTGAGTTTGTAAGGAACGTGGAAAGAACGAAATTATCCATTCAATTCCATCTGGCAATGGAATGAAAAATTCTATCCTTCCTTTTTATTCCATCATACCAAAAAGCAAGCTGCTATGCACTTAATAACAGTGATAAAACATTATGTAATTCGTTCTGGTTACAGTTCTGCTTTCCAATCCAAATCAGTGGTTCCATCAACTGGCAATGCTCTGGAGATTATTGTTGTCCTTCATAGCTTCCATTTATCGATTTAATTTGCCATCTTACACTACATTAAAACAAATTCGTTAAAACGACTACATTACTATAAAACAAAAGACCAAGAAAGTAACAGATCTAATAACATGTTACCTAATGCCCTTTTCAAGAGAGATCGAATGGAAAAAAATCTAGGGCTTTGTATCTGGATAAAAATAAAACCAATATTCCTTCAGAAAAAAGTTCCATTTAGCAATATTGTAAACTTTAATTAGAGACAAGGGAAAATTATGAATTTGGTCCATGTGATATAAAATGGTAATTATCAAAGTTTTGACAACTACACTAATATGCTTCAAGAGTTTACCAGCCTTCATAATGCACAATAAGGTCAATGATTTCTGATGTTATGACAGGAGTTGATGGGTAACAGATCCTCCTAAACACATCTATGTTTTCAAAAGAAAAAAATTTGTTAATCACACATTTAAATTGAAGAAGAACGATCGATAAACAATTTATAACCAAAATATCATATTCAAGCCATATTTAATATGAGGAAGCAAAGCATGAGAATTTAAGGAAGGAAAGCATCAGATTTCAAGGAAAGCATATGACTTCAGAAAACAAAAGTAAACAACAATAATCTTAATTTAGAAACAAATCTATTCCAGAAAAAAACTTCGTAACCATTCCTAAATCTGATTTTCAGAAAGAGAAAAAACAAACAACCGCCATCTATCTGATTTAATAAAAAAGACATCATAACCATATGATTTTATAAGTAAAACATTCTAGAAAAAAACGTCTCCAACTCATATTTTAGGGCAAAAGTAAAGGAAATCTCACATTTTACAACTTCGACAACTCATATTTTAGGGCAAAAGTAAAGGAAATCTCACATTTTACAACTTCGACAAAGCAGCACCGCATATCTGTTTTATCCACTCCCTCCATTCCCATCTATACCCCTGTTAATTTCCATTTACTCATCAGGAAAATAAAACCAAATACATATATGTTTACTATATGAAAGACCTTAGTGTAATTCAATACTTTCTTGCTATATGAAATACATTAGTCTAATAACAATTTCAATTCTTTCATTGAATCACCATTAAAACATGAGATCTTGCAGCAAAAAAGGAGGAACTACATGAGATCCTGAAATACATTAGTCAACACTCAACAGAAAAATATGATTTTTATATTTTGTGTGCAAAGTCAACTGTTTTATGAAGTGGGTTTGGGTCAAATTTGAAGAATTGTTAAAATGTAGGTCATCAAGAACAGTAAATTTGAAGAAAAAGACATCGTACCAGAGAACTAATTCTTTTGAAGGATGACGATGAGGCCGGCATCAAGAACTGTTAAGATTTTTCCAAAATTTTAATTATTTTCTGTATGTTTGGAAGTAATCTTGTAGCGTATAGAGAGAGAAAGTAGGAGAATTTCGCCCTAATATAATAAAACTTCAAGGGTTTTTCCTTTTCTTTCTCTCCGTGTCTCGGTAGATATGATTTTCCATAGACCCTCAATCGGAACTGTAGAAGCTTAGGGCACCACCCTTGCTGCTGCCACAAATTTCCTTTTAATCATAGTTAACGGTTAGGATTTTTTTCTTTTGATATCAATATCATTATTAGCTATAAGATTTAACTCATTTGATGGAGGCTAATGCCCATTCGACAGCCTGGTGAAGCATTATCCAGCTAATGTTGTTGAAGTTTCCTAAGAATTCAAATCTAACTCTATCAATTTTGATCCGTTAAGTCACAACATGTGCAAGGCATCTGAGGGCAAAATCGTCATTTACAAACCACAGGGACCATTCATCAATGCTTGTAAAATACAAGGTTTCTACTGCAATTGGTTTTTAAAGCTTCCTCTAATGCTTCAGCCTGATCAAAACTAACTTTAAATGTCACCATTGTTATTCCATCTTTTCCTGTATCTTAATCTTGTTCTATTTCTTCAGCTTTAAATGCCTGAAGCTAAAAAAATCACCAACAAAAAAAGGTAAATAAATAAACAAATACTATTAACAGTTAAAGTAGTTATTTATTTATTTATTACTACCAAACAATATTCAGTGTTACCTGGTGGTAAACAACCCCCAAAAGATCGAAACTAACCTCAACACCCATACGAACCTGTAAACATAACATGTTTTTCCAAGTTATAGCAATGTATTAGTATTATTTATTTGTTTATTTTATAAAATCATCAAATTTATTGGAAAAGTAATTACTTGAGATTTTATAAGTCAGCGTAGGAGCATTTTTCAAGCATTCTGTTGCTACACCACCATAGGCCCTAACTAAACCTCCAGTGCCTAGTTTGATCCCTCCAAAGTGCCTAAAAAATAAACAACTATTTTATTAATTTCTTCACTTAAAATTTATAGAAATTTTGATAAATTTTACCTAACGACAACAACCATTATTCAATCTAATCCAGAATTTTCAATTGCAGAATGAATTTGTTTAAGCTTTTTCTCACGTACATGGGCTTTAAAGAAAAAGAAATATCCCTTTTGGTTCAAGCATTTTATCAAACATATGGTGTGCAAAACAAATCGTCAAATCTGCATACTTCAATTCCCAAGCTTGTTAATCCCCCAAAAAGTATGTTGTGTTGGTTTTGTTTTCTGCATAAATTAAATAGCGGAAAAAAGATAAAATTTGTATTCTAATGAAGAATTCACACATAGTACATATAAAAAAATCCAAACTCAAATCAACAAAAAAGCTACTAAGCAGAATAATAACAATTTATCAAGCATGCTATTGATTTATACACAGAAATCAGTTAAACTTGTTTTGTAATCACACTTACGGGAGAAGACATAACGGGAGGGAAGGGTTCGCAGGTGATACAATAGTGATGGAGGCGGTGTTACACGAGCATGAGTGCTGAATGTTGGAAAGGAAGAAGGGGTTGGTAAGGTGTAACACGATGGGGAACTTGCAAAAAGGACTAATATAGATGCCGTCTGCTGCTATTCCAGGAGACACCGTAAGTAGCTTCAATCGATTAAGTGGAACACTAATCATGGTGCGTGGAAATCCATCCGAGTCCTGCTTACCAAGAACATTAAAATCGAGCTATAAAATGCTCATAAAGGAACCAATAATTTAGAACTACGTACCTTAGAAATCAGGGGGAAATCAACCCACCCCGCTCCAAATGTACTCGTCGGTTTCT
The DNA here is from genome assembly GCF_052849685.1 of Lactuca virosa. Lineage (NCBI taxonomy): Eukaryota > Viridiplantae > Streptophyta > Magnoliopsida > Asterales > Asteraceae > Lactuca > Lactuca virosa. The sequence continues at coordinate 137,964,291 of NC_136428.1, read as the reverse complement.
CTTTCACCATTTCTTTGACCTCGCCAAATCAAAAGTCGGCGGACACAGAGTCAGAAAACGTCAATCGACACATATTCATCCTAAAAAGTCACCTATATTGGGGGAAGAAGCCGGAGGTATTGGAGTCGAGCTGTGTCGGTTCGATGGAGGAAGAAGGTGTGTTTAGGATTAGTTTTGAACATCAATGTAAAATCACTTTTTGTTTCGACGTCGTCGTACCACCACCGACAGCAGCGTCAGTATGCATTCTTCGTTCTTGCTGCTTCCCTCTCGAACTCGTCTACTGAACGAAAGAAGCCCCCAATCGATTATAGTGAAGGACAAATACTTGGGATTGGATGTTCGGTCAGACGCACAACATTAATCGACACTCTTGGGTTGTCGGTTTTCTTGGTTTAGGGGAAATCGCCAGCAAAGGAAGCGACGTCGTCGAACGGTTAGGGTAAATAAATCAAAACAAAAGCAATAATCAGTCATAAAAAAACAGAAAAACATTTCATAGAACACCTTATGTACATACCACATATACATCTCCAAAAGTACAAATAGAGAGCTATAGAGAAGGCGATTACAGGACCTTACATGAGTCCAACGACTCCTAACCACATACGGAGATTAGAAATAGGAAAATAACCCCAAATAGTAAAGGGTAACGGTACCCGGCTGATTAAACGTTTGTACACTTATGAAACTGCGAAAACCAAAGAGGAAAGAAATTGTATCCGTACCTGGCTGAGTAAACGTGTGATGAACACAGAATCAAACCATAAGAGTTGGTGGTTTATTGATAGCTTCTGGATGGAATTGTGAGCGGAGGTGGAGACGAAGGGTCTGTGAAACAAATGAAAGCCGTTGGGGTGGTATGAAAAGGTTGTAGAAGGATTTGGGTCGGTGATTGAATATGAAGCGGTGGGGAACATCTAGAAAAGTGTGTGGGCGGTGGGTTGTTTGAGAAGATAACACATGGCCATTAGATGTAATCCACTATAGAAGAAGATAAAATCAGATAAAAAAATCCAAAAAAAAATTAGCCAATCACATAAAAGCACTGTTCAAGTGGGACTTTAGAATTAATATATATATATATATATATATATATATATATATATATATATATATAATATAATATAATGATATATTTTGTATTTTAAATTGAATAAATTTTTTATACATAAAAATAGTGGTGAGGTTTTAGAGATCTCTACTATATGAGTAAGATATTATAAAATAAATAAATTAAAGTTGTTTTTGACAATGATATAATTAGAAAACATAAAAGTATAATGTTATAAAAAAATACAATATTATTAATAATTATCTAATAGACCAAACTATGAATAGATTTCAAATTAAATTATGACATCTGAACATTTAATAAAAATTTAAGTTTAATTATGATCCTCTATATACTTATGTTATTAGATATGTTAAAACGCCTTTCAAAAAAAATTACATATGTTATAACTAATCAATCAATAAATGTTATATTAAAGGAAAAACACATATCATTAAAATATTTATATTAAACCACCTTTAAGAAAGTTCAATATGTGACTACAATACCCAAAGACGATTCCAACATAAACTTATCCAAAAACCAAAATATATTATACAATCACTCCATAATACTAAACCAACGTACATCCAAAAGACATTTCAACACCCATTCATATACTAGCATATACCTACAACTTCCCACAAGCATATCACTTAACATCTACATCCTTTCAATACAAAAGATAATTAATTGCTTCATTCACTTTCTCTGCAGTAATGAAAACTCCATATGTATCAAGCATAAATTTCGTTGCATCCCAAATGGACACATAAGGATTTTCTTTAACCAAAGGAAAGAGAAGCTTTGCCAGATAACCTTTTGGATCTGACTTCAATGTATATGGAAAAAAACTCTCTAACAGAAGTTATGTTGTTTTCTACATATACATCTTGAACCAAATAAAATCCATCTCTTTGAATTTTTAATGCAAAAGCATCAAAATCATTGGGATGATTAAGAGGCATGAGTCCAATATCCAATGGAGCAAGATACATAGAAGGATAGCAATGGACCAAGTCGAAATCATAGCCCAAAGTACGTATAATTTTAGAAAAAACATCAATATTGAAGTTTTTTATGTTGACAAAATAAACATAATCCACCACACGAGCATTGTATGAACGATTTGGAGTATATTGAAAGTTCCCACCAATCACCATGTATGATTTGCATTGAGAAAAACAGATTACTTGATGAACCTAATAAAAAAAATCAAAACATTTTAATATATTTGAAAGATTTAAATCAGAAAGCATACCGTAGAGTTCATGCAAATCCAAGTATTCAGAAGAAATCGCGAATACACCAACTTCTTGGACCATTTTCCATGATTATCATAGGAGTTCTTAATTTTTTTCAAGAGAGATTATAATCTCAGTGCGTCTTTGATCTTTCTAATAGGTAACAAATATATTGAAATGGAAAACGAATCGGGTTAATAATTACTTAAAAGGGTAATATATTTTTCGATTTGTACACATTTGGTCACTGAGTTTTTTTTTCGTTCACATTTACCCCTTCAACTTGTTAAACTGTATACATTCAGTCTTTATGACCGGCTACTCCAGGTTACCCGGTAAAAATGACTTAATAGGGTAATATATTTCTCACTTTGTACACATTTAGTCCTTAATATTTTTGTACACATTTAGTCCTTTTTTTTTTTTTGCAAATTAAGTCATTTTTTTATACTCATTCAGTACTTATTAATGATTTTTTAGTTTTTTCTCACGAAATCTTACGTAGGACATTCATTAATGAGGTGTATGTGGCTTTTGATGCTTATATCCATTGTGATCTCGACTACTTGGTTGATTAGGTTATGTGTTCTGAACGTCATAACTTCTTCATATGATCTCGGATTTTAACAATTTTTATATCCATGCGTTCGTATTTTAGTCTACTACAACTTTCATTTAGATTACTCCCATTAAAAATAATATATTTTTACTTACCATTTTTATATCCATACCCGGTGGCGGATTTAGTATGGTCCCGGTGTTGCACCGACAACACCTGTTTTTTCTGTTCGCAGTGGAAAAATTTTCGCTTTATTTTTTATGCTTATACCGATTTTCTATGTATCGGCAACACCTATTTCATCTCGCCAACACCTACTATGTATTACTGCGTCTTCCCCTGTCCATACATTTTTTATGAATGCATGTATGTATGTTTTTTTTATAAAACCGTTAGTAAAAATATATTACATTTTAAGGGGGGTAATCTTAATGAAAGTTGTAGTAGACTCAAAAAATGAACAATGTGGATAAAGATCCTTAAAATCTGATATCATATTAAGAAGTTACGATGTTCAAAATACAAGACCTAAGCCAAACCACAAGACTTACGCAACCAAGCAGTCGAGATCGCATTGGACATAAGCATCAACAACCCCAAGCACCTCATCAATGATTGTCTCACGTAAGATGTCGTGAAAAAAACCTAAAGATATCAATCATAAGTACTGAATGAGTACAAAAAAGGACTTATTTTGAAACAAAAAAAAATTTTAAGGACTAAATATGTACAAAAATATTAAGGACTAAATGTGTACAAAATGAAAAATATATTACCCTATCAAGTCATTTTTCCCGGCTAACCTGGAGTAACAGGTCATAAGGACTGAATGTGTACAGTTTAACAAGTTTAAGGGGTAAATGTGGACGAAAAAAAAACTCAGTGACCAAATGTGTACAAATCGAATAATATGTTACCCTTTTAAGTCATTATCCCGTAAATCTAATTTACTGATGGATATTCAATGCTATAGGATAGATAGTTGTAGCCGACGGCTTACTCAAGTATATCTAAATGTTTGTTAAGATATATATATATATATATATATATATATATATATATATATATATATATATATATATATATATGGTTAGGTTCAGTGAGACGGCCTAATTTTGTGAGACCGTGAGACGTATTTTTTTATTTTTTTTTATTTTTTTTTATTTTTTTTTTAGTTAATTCAAGTTCCGAAAATAATATTTAAAAAAAGAATTTTTTGGATTTTTTCATTTATTTTGCATTTTAAAATTATTTTTTTAGAATATGTATAGTGTAATATTCTATTAGAATATTTCACGTATTTTTCAAAAAAATCGGGATTTTTTTTACTTTTTTTTATTTTTTTTTAGTTAATTCAAGTTCCGAAAATAATATTTAAAAAAAAAAAAAGAAATTTTAGATTTTTCCATTTATTTTGCATTTTAAAATTATTTTTTGGAATATGTCAGTGTAATATTCTATTAAAATATTTCACGTATTTTAAAAAAAAAACGGGATTTTTTTTATTTTTTTTAGTTAATTCAAGTTCCGAAAATAATATTTAAAAAAAGAATTTTTGGATTTTTCCATTTATTTTGCATTTTAAAATTATTTTTAGATTTGGTCTCACGGTCTCATAAAATTAAAATGGTCTCAAATGAACCTGAACATATATATATATATATATATATATATATATATATATATATATATATATATATATATATATATTATTTGACAATCCTATTTTGATTTTCTATCTGATTTAAAATTTGAATTTTTGCTCATTTATTTTGGAAACAAATGTACATGATTTTTCTTTCACAACGACCTTTAATTGGTAATGATAATGATTCACAAGGGTAAATATGGTAATTTTGATTGAGTAGTTAATTAATTTCTATATTGTAGGCACAAAATATTAAGGGATAGTGGGGAATACGGTTTGTTGAGTAAGTTGCACAATCTTTTTTCCAAGTCACGTTCTATTGACTTATATAAAGACTCCTGTTCATTTAAAGGCATCAGACATGTTGTGTTTGCTCCTTGCTTTCTCATTGTCCAAAAAGTTAATCATTTCTCTCATATTTGAACAATTCATCGCATTCAACACAGGTTTGCAAATTATGATACTTATAATAGGAACTTGGGTCAATGCCCTAGTTCCCTACCTGCAATTCGAGCTATATGAAGACTCCAATAAAAAAAACCTCACGGTATTTTTATTAATGCATAAAAAACCTAAACAAACTCTGGAGCACCTTAAATAGTGTCCAGCTAAATAACAGCAACAAAAACTAAACAGATAACTATTATCTCCTACTTATCCTACCAAAAACTATTTAAATATATCATAAACTACCCCTTATCATTATCCAAACCAATTCCCTACCTAATCCTCCTGCGATAAACCTTACCAAACCGCTGGGTCATAACATTACTCCCTTCCCAAACTAAAACCTTATCCTCAAGGTTGAAGTCAGGGAACTGCTTAGCCAGAGTCGCCAAATGCTCCCACGTGGCCTCATACTCCGGTAAATCCTTCCAACGTATCAACACCTCTTTCCCAGCCGCCCCTTCGCGTACCTCCTCCACCTGACCAGGTTGCAATAAAACTTCCATGTCCTCTGTTAAAGTAGCTAGCAGGCATGGCGTGGCTATTCGTTCCCCGACAGTTTTCCTTAGCTGAGAAACATGAAACACATTGTGAATACGAGATGCCTCAGGCAATTCCAACCGATATGCCACTTGCCCTATTTTCTCTATTACACGGAAAGGACCAAAATACCGAGATGCCAACTTCTCATTTCGTCTTTTTGCTACCGTTTGTTGCCGATAAGGTTTAAGCTTCAGATACACTTGATCATCCACGTCAAAATGCAATTCCCTCCTATGTCTATCTGCTTGTAACTTCATAGTCTGTTGCGCTTTCATCAAGTATCCCCGCAATTCTTGGAGAATCCGATCTCGTTCTTCCAAATATTGATCCACGGACCCTACTGGAGACCCGTTTTGGCCATAAAACAACAAATGTGGAGGATCCCGCTCATACAAAACTCTGAAGGGGGTTGTCTTGGTGGAAGTGTGAAAAGAAGTGTTATACCAGTACTCCGCCCAAGGTAGCCACGTTACCCATTTTCTAGGCGAGTCTGTCACAAACATTGCAAATAAGTTTCCAAACAACAATTCACAACTTCCGTCTGACCGTCTGTTTGCGGGTGATAAGCCGTGCTTCGCTTCAATATGGTACCCTGCAGTTTGAACAATTCTTTCCAGAATTGACTTAATTTTTTTTTCCCAATCCGAGACAATAGACTCGGGAATTCCGTGAAGTCTAACGACTTCCTTAAGAAACACATTAGCCACGGTAACTGCTGTATAGGGATGCTTGAGGGGTACAAAGTGAGCATACTTGATCAAACGATCAACCACCACAAAAATTACTGTGTACCCTTCCGATCGAGGAAGCCCCTCAATGAAATCCATCGTCAGTTCAGACCACACCTTGTTCGGTAATTCTAAAGGTTGTAACAACCCACCCGGCGCCATAGTCGAGTACTTCTGCCGCTGACACGTGTCGCATTCTGCCACCCTCCTCGCGACATCTCCTTTCATTCCTCTCCAATAGACCTCCCTTGCGAGCCGTTGATAAGTCTTTTGAACCCCCGAATGCCCTCCCACTGCTCTAGCATGCAATTCCTTGAAGATAACTGGTATCCAAGCCGAGTCACTTGGTATCACCAGTCGCCCTTTAAACAACAACTGATTTCGTACCAGCATATAACCCGCCAAGGTTTCCCCACTTAAGAGTCGTTGCCGGATAGCGCTCAATTCTTCATTTTCTCCAACCTCCTTCCATAACCCCTCCCAATCAACGAGGCTCGTGGCTGCCAAAGTCGACAATTGTGGAGGTTCAACCCGTCTTGACAAAGCGTCCGCCACATTGTTCTCCTTCCCAGGTCGATACTCCACCACAAATTTATAACCCAATAACTTTGATAACCACCGTTGGTGATCTTCGGTTACAGTCCTTTGCTCTAACAAATATTTCAGACTCATTTGGTCTGTTCGCACCCTAAAATACCTTCCCAACAAATATGGACGCCACTTCTGTATTGCAAGTACAATCGTCATAAGCTCTCGCTCGTATACGGATTTCAATCGGGCCCTCGTCCCCAGAATATGGCTGAAATAAGCCAATGGTCTTCCCTCTTGTGACAACACTGCTCCCAAACCGTATCCCGATGCGTCGGTTTCCATCACGAACTCCTTATCAAAGTCAGGTAATGCAAGAACTGGAACCTCAGTCATTACCTTTTGTAACTTTCAGAATGCTTCTGTGGCCTCTCCCGTCCACTTAAAGTTGTCCTTCTTAAGTTGCTCCGTTAACGGCCAAGCAATCTTCCCATAATTTTTAACGAACTTACGGTAATAGCCCGTCAAACCCAAAAATCCCCGCAGCTCACGAAGCGATTTAGGTACAGGCCACGTCAACATGGCCGCAACCTTAGTCGGGTCAGCCGCTACCCCTTCCTTTGACACTATATGACCCAGATATTCGACCCTATTCTGAAAGAAAAAACATTTTTTTTATTAGCATACAACTGGTGAGCTCGCAACGTGTCCAGAACCTTCCCCAGGTGCAGCACGTGTTCAAATTCTGTTTTACTGTAAATGAGTATGTCGTCAAAAAAAACAACACGAAGTGGCGCAGGAACGGATGAAAGATTTTATTCATTAGAGACTGGAACGTAGCAGGCGCATTAGTCAACCCAAACGACATTACTAAAAATTCGTAATGACCCACATGGGTCCTAAAAGCTGTTTTCGGAACATCCCCCACCTTCATACGAATCTGGTGATAACCGGCCTTCAAATCAATTTTTGAAAATACGGTAGCCCATGTAACTCATCCAACAACTCATCAATCACCGGAATAGGAAATTTATCTAACACCGTGACTTTGTTCAGTGCACGATAATCTACACAAAACCGCCAACTCCCGTCCTTTTTCTTTACGAGCAACACAGGACTCGAAAACGGGCTAGTACTAGCCTGAATAATTCCAGCACTGAGCATCTCCCCCACAAGTTTTTCAATTTCATTTTTCTGGACATGCAGATAACGATACGGCCGCACACTGACTGGTGGAGTCCATTCTTTGAGAGTTATGTCGTGCTCATGGCTACGGTTCGGCGGTAGACCACTACGCATGTTAAACACATCTGAGTAGTCATCAAGAATCGCTTGAATTTCAGCCGGTACCTCAGGTGGTTCGTTAGTATCAACCTTGGCAGCCAATTGTACCAAGAAACCTTCCACCTCTTGGTGCAACATTTTACAAAAAGTCTTACATGAAGCCAAGGATTTCGATAGGGTCAGGTCACCTGTAATTGTCACAAGCCGACCTCCATCCCAGAACTGCATGCGTAGCTCCTTCCAATTAACGATCATGTCTCCTAGAGTTCGCAGCCAGTGTATACCCAATATGATATCAAATCCCCCAACATCGAATGGAAGGAAATCTTCCACCACCTGCACTTCTGGTAGGTTGAGAACTACACCCTTACATGTTCCTTGACTTCTAACCATCAGCCTGTTGCCTAGCTTGACCCCCACTGTTCCCTTTCCTACAACCGCCACCCCCAAGAGGCGTATGATCCGTGTTGACAGGAAATTGTGCGTAGCCCCACTATCGATTAAAACAATCACCTCTAGTCCTCCGACATCACCTTTTACTTTCATCGTCCTAGGAGGTGTCAACCCACTGATCGTATTGAGTGAAACCTCTGCCATATCAAAGTGGGCATGCTCCAAGTTAGATCTCTCGTCAACTTCCTCGTCCACAATAAGGGCCTGCAACACCTTGCTAGGGCACTTGTGCCCTGGAGCAAACTTGCCATCACACCTGAAACACAAACCCTGTGCTCGTTTCTACGCCAGCTCCGCTTGAGTAAGACGTTTAAATGCACCTAGTCCACTAACTCCCTGCTTAACCGAAGCTGCTGGGGCGGCGGCGTTGTTTTTTTCTATGACATTTGTTCCATGCTTTGGAGTTCCAGAACCAACCCTGTTGCGGCTCAATCCCCTGGTCTGATTTTCGTCTATCTTGATAGCCATACGGATAGCCTGAGTCAACGATTCTGGTTCGGCTATTCGTACTACTGCTCTTACATCTTCCTTCAGTCCCTTAATGAATGTACTCTCCTGAATTGACTCTGGTACCTGCTCAAGTTGCCCCGCGAAACCTTCAAACCGGTCCACATATTCTCGGACTGATCCCGTCTGTTGAATATCTAAGAACTGCTCTTGGACGCTACCTTCGTCAGACGCTTGAAAACGATCCAACAATTTGCATTTGAATCTTTCCCATGAGCGAAATGGTCGTTTGGCATCATTCCACCTGAACCAGGTTAACGGAGCTCCTTCCAAACAAATAGCCACTGCACGTAACTGATCCTTTTTACTAAGCTTCTGAATTTTGAAGTATCTTTCTGCCTTGTAAATCCACCCATGAACATCCTCCCCGCTGAAAACCGGAACCTTCAATTTCCGGCAATCGAGTACCGGGTCCCGCCTCCCATGCCTCTTTTTGGAACGCTTGGAAACGTTAGACCGTATACTCGCATCAGAATCACCAGAACCTTCTTCCTCGCCCCCTCGTCGTCCCCTGAACTGGAAGACGAACTATAGTTAGTCTATCTTCCCTTCTTTCGTGGTTTCTTGATCGCCAGAGTTAGATCCGAAATCGCCTTGGTGAGTTCTTGCATTTGTACTGCCACCTCTACCCGATGTGCTTCAGTCGAATCAAGCACCTGGTTGACGGTCTTTTCTAGTGCCGCCATTCGTTCGGCATTAGTGTCTTTCCCTTCAAGCTTTTCCATCATCAGGACCTGTGAGGGCGGGCTCTGATACCAAATAATAGGAACTTGGGTCAATGCCCTAGTTCCCTACCTGCAATTCGAGCTACAGGAAGACTCCAAGAAAAAAAACCTCACGGTATTTTTATTAATGCATAAAAAACCTAAACAAACTCTGGAGCACCTTAAATAGTGTCCAGCTAAATAACAGCAACAAAAACTAAACAAATAACTATTATCACCTACTTATCCTACCAAAAACTATTTAAATATATCCTAAACTACCCCTTATCATTATCCAAACCAATTCCCTACCTAATCCTCCTGCGATAAACCTTACCAAACCGCTGGGTCATAACAACTTATCAATTTACATTTGTGTAAATTATTGTTATTGTTATATTCTTGAATGCTACCTTATACACTTATCAATTTACATTTGTGTAAATTATTGTTATTGTTATATTCTTGAATGCTACCTTATACAGTATAACAATCATATTTTTTCTTGAAATCAATCCTTATGTTGTAAACTCGGTAGATCATTGTTTTTAATTTTGTATCAAATTTTTGTTATTCAGGTTTATATTTGTTTCTGTGATATATCTTAAGTGTAATTGAAAGGCTTCTTAGGTATGCAATTCTCTTAAACATTAAAGCATGTTAATGTATCTTTGTATTTCAATATTATCATGATGATTACTACATTTTATGTTTTATTATTTAGAACATTTATTATTATGGTAATATGTTTTAAGATATGCATATAAAGTATATTTGTTATTCAATGTTACTTGAGATGAAGTATTCATTACACATAAGCAGCATCTAGAGCATAATAATATAGTTTAAACCTCTACGAAAATTTTCGTCTACATTTCACTACAATTACTATGAAATTGAAACATGTAAATTAGTAAGTTTTTTAAATTTCAAAGTACGAAATTCACCAACAAGGTAATCAGTTGATCTAATAGAATAAGAAAGTAAGCAAACATATATGTATTCATATTATATATAATAAAATTGAAATTATGAATATATACAAAACTTAACATATTATATATAATACAATTCTATTATTATGTTTTTATATTATATTATAATTTCATATATTTTTTGTATTTAACTTGCAAATGTGATAGACGAGGGTAGGACTGTGAATATTGAAGTATTGCAATCTCTTCGTTTCCAATATACCGGAGTTTCGTATACGATGTCATTTGTTCGAGTTCACTTTATTTGGCATGAAATCGAAGGAATTAGAAAACTGGTTTTATTCGTTGACAAAAATGTTAGTAAACATGTTTCTTATTACTTTTTTTAATAACTTTGTACTAAATGTAAATTTTTTAGAGAGAAAAAATTACAGGTTTTGTCCCCCAAGATTTGTTTCATTTGTATGATGATGACTTGATATGAGGTGTTTTTCACTATTGTCTTTTAAAGTAGAAACGTTTCACTTCCATGAATACCCGAAATATGAAAACTATTGTTTCTTTTATGGTGCTTTGAAGACCAGTATCAATGAAAAGACACAGCTTACTCCGGTAGCGGTGGATCTACATAAATGATTGCCTTTCTATCCATTAGTGTTTCCTATAAAAACGACTTTTACATTGCAGTTATGTTTGAAAAGTTTTAATCGGTACATATAAAAGCATACAATTATTATTTCATTATTTATTCACTTACATTTACGCTATATATATATATATATATATATATATATATATATATATATATATATATATATATATATATATAGAAAGAGAGAGAGAGAGAGAGAGAGGAAGGATCATTTGAGAACTTATAGTTTCCCGAGAACCCGAGAACTAAAAGTGGAACGTTATATCATAATTTTTAATGGTTTAGATCAAATATGGCACATTTTGTGACGCCCCGATTCTCAGGTATTAACTAAATAAAGATCTGTTTGGTTTTAAGACCTACTCGACGAGTTGGTTGCCCTACTCGTCGAGTAGTCGCGGGTTGGATCGCGCATTTAGTGACCTAATCGCCGAGTCCAAGGGGGGACTCGACGAGTAGGAGCTGGCAGAGGAAACCCTAAATTCGGGGTTATGCACCCTATTTAAGGATCATGTGTCCCCCCTCAGCCTCTTTTACTACTCCCCTCTAATCCAGAAACCCTAATTCATGATATTCTCTACTTTGGTGTGTCCTTTAGCTTGGAAGAAGGAGTTGAGTGAGGAAAAGTTGAGGGTCAAGGAGCTTTGAGCAAGGAATCAGTCGAGGATCTGAAGTTTACCTCAGTTTATCATCTTTTGGAGGTATCTATTCATCACCTTGAACTTCTTCTAGTAAAACCCCTTTTCTATATTTGAGTTTGGAATCATTTTGGGGCTTTGCTGTTGCATTTCGAGTAATGAGCCGAGATCTGAAGTTGTAACTTTAGATCTGGGCTCATCTTGGCTATCATTATTGCAAAAACCCAGCTTTTAGCATGTTGTTGGAGTCCTTTTGCCTAGAACCTTCTCTTTAGCTCATTATGGGCCATTACCACATTGCATGCACGTAAAGTTTGCAACTTTACGTGATATACATGCCCTAGGAACTTGGATCTGTGGTTTGGAGGTGTTGCATGGCCTAATAAGCTTCTATATGGATGAAGACCTGAAAGTACTTGGCGAGTCGCAAGGTTGACTCGACGAGTCATATGAAGATAGGCCCGGACCCGACGAGTTGGATAAACAACTCGGCGAATCCGATGGAGATTGCCGTAGAACTCGACGAGTGTATGAACAACTCGGCGAGTGGGATGAGGTTTCCCCGATTGTTGTATGCGTGTGTAACCGTCGAGTTGCAAGCAGGAAACTCGACGAGTGTTCTTAGAGTTTGAATCGTAAACCGTAAGAACTCGACGAGTCACCCCGGTGACTCAGCGAGTGGGCTAGCACTTCAAGGAACTCGGCGAGTAGCCGAGGGTGCTCGGCGAGTTAGGGTCAACATGGACTGTTGACCTTGACTGATGACATGGACTTTGACCAGGGGTTGATTAGTTGGTTTATTGGGGTACTTTGGGAAGGTTGAGGACTTATGGGTATTTTCGTATTATGGTAATAGGTGGTGGAGTTCTTGGCAATGATCCGAGAGTTGGAGTTTATCTACCGAGTCGACATTTGCAAGTGAGTCATCCTCACTATACCAATAGGGTCTAAGGCACCAAGGCCGGCCCTTTAGTTGCTATTGTTATGGTATGCTACTTGTGGTTATGATCTGTTAGATCGGAATTAGGATATACAGTATGTTATGCTCTTATGATCCGTATGGATTGGTATGTTAGTGACCTACTAGGTCAGTGCTCTAGTTATGAGAGATTGCTATGATTGATGATTAGTGAGATAGTTATGCTTGATACTTGTATATGTCAGTATATGTTAGTTATGCGCACATGGTTACGTGTTGATGGTTGGCTTGAGGCGGTCCTACTTTGTGCTGAAGGCCAACATACCCTACGAGCGGCCTGGGAGACTGTAGGCCCTGAAAGGCGGTCCAGTCATACCGAAGGCTCGGGATAGATTCAGTTAGACTGTAGGCCCGGTAGGGCAGTCCAGTCAGGCCGATGGCCCAGTATGCATGTTGTTGATTATTTGTTACGGATATGGTTTTATCGGTGTGGTATTGGTATTTGGGGGGTAGCTCACTAAGCCCTCGGGCTTACAGTTTTCAGTTGATTGTTTCAGGTACTTCAGGAGATCATGGCAAGGCGAAGGCGTGACCGTACCGCTCCTCATCCTTATGATCTGGTTATTGGGACACTCTGATGAATAATGATTTGAAAACATTTTGTAAAACAATTACTATCTGGTTTTATTTATTATTGAATAGTTTAAATTCGGCGTAAAATTTTTGGATGTTACAAGTTGGTATCAGAGCCTTGGTTTGAGTGAATTGGAGGAACATTCGTGTGAATCCAGTCTCAAATCAAGGGAATTTTCGGAATAAATTTTAAAATGGTTTTCAAAATAAAGGATGGAGGATGCAGAGGGTACGATCAGCCGGAGCCTGTAAGTAGACCCCAAAATACCATTCAGTTATTTGATATTATGATATGTTAAAACAGCATGCTAGTGCTAGGCTAGGGATCTTCAGGAATCGCATGATAGACTTGCCTGATTATATGATGCCTACTAGCCTAGGGTTTCTTGTATATGGAATTGACATCATAACTGTAGATGTTTAGTGTATGCATCACGACTGTGCTTAATCAAGATCTTATAGTCTGAGAATGTTGATTCGGCCTTCGGGTAGGATTGGATATTCAAAAGTCTATGGGGTCCAGCGTTATGTGCGGCTAGCATGCACTAGCGTTGCAGGGGCTGATGAAAGTTTCATGGATGAGTGGGTTGTGAGAAGCTATGAAGCCAGTTGCGAGATAGTCGATATCCCTCTAGGAGCGAGGGTTGAGCGCATGTTATGTTGATAGTAGTGTTGGGGCGTTGTGGTGATACTTGAGACAAATATGGGTAGGTGTGGAAGGTAGTATGGGCCCGTACTACTGAAAGCACAGGAGCCATACGCGTAGCAAGGAAGTCACAACCCCTAGGGTTTGTAGGAATTGGTCTCCCGATATTATGTTGTTTATCTGACGTCTTGGGTATATTTTCAGCATGGTGGTGACGAGACGTTTTGCTACTGGATCCGGGTCAGGATCAGGGTCAGGATCAGGATCGGGAGACGGAGGGTCGGAGGTGCCGGTAGCACCTAAGCCCGTGGTTCAAATTGGCACAGAGGAGTTGGATGCTAGGATCCGGGAGATTCTGCACGACGAGATTGTTGTGGCGTTCTGATCGCAGCTACTAGAGATGTTTGGGTCGATTAAGACCGCGATGGTTGAGTACTTTGATGATCAATATGCAGCTCTAGCAGAGACAGCGGCCACTGCAGCCACATCGGCTGTAACCGCGGCAGGGGTTGGAGGAGGAGCCGGCATGGCTTTCCAGTACCGGGACTTCGATAACACGAAGCCCCCGACATTTGATGGTACACAGGATGCGATTAGGTCCATGAGGTGGTTATCTGACGTGGAGGGCTATTTCTTCACGTGTTCATGCCCTACTGACCAGAAGGTCAGGTGTGCCCTGAACCTGCTGAGGCTTGGGGCAAAGGACTGGTAGAGATTGACGACAGGGTCGTACACTGATGATCAGCGGGCTGCTGTTACTTGGGAGCAGTTCCGGGATATGTTCCGCACCCGCTACGTTCCACGCGTTGAGCGGGAGCGGTTTGCTCAGGATTTTTTGACATTGAGACATGATGGGGAGTCTGTGTTGGAGATTACTCGTATGTTCACGGAGAGGGCTATGTTTTGCCCGGAGTTTGCTTCAGAGCAGTCTCAGATGACTCGTTATCTGAGTATGCTCAAGACTGATATTCAACAGTTTGTGTCTACACAGCGTTGTGATACCCTCCTGGATCTTCAGGAAGCCGCGAGGCGGCGTGAGTTGGAGATAGAGCTGCAGCTGAAGGAGCAGCGTCAGGTACCGGCACAGTCTCAGCCGGCGCCTAAGCGGTCTAAGACCGCTGATACTCGGACCGGGAGTCAGTAGATCCGCACTTGTGGAAAGTGTGGCAGGGGTCATTCTGGGGTTTGTCGAGCAGGAGGTGGGTGCCACAAATGTGGCACTGTGCCAGGGACTGTCGCCAGTCCGCCCCTCCAGCAGATATGCGGATTTGTTACCATTGTCATCAGGTTGGTCATGTGAAGACCAACTGTCCGCAGCTCGCCGCCAAGCCGACGCAGGGTTCCGCACCAACTACTGTGAGGATTTGGGATGGGAGGCCAGTCAAGGTGGAGCCTCCGAAGGCTCAGGGGCACGCCTTCCAGCTCACGGCCGAGGAGGCCAAGGCAGCACCAGATGTGGTTGCTGGTATGTTTCTATTTTCTGTCTCGGTTATTATATATGTGTTATGCTTATCGGTTGTACCTGTGTTTAGGTACGTTTTTAGTAAACTCTTTGCCTGCTTTGGTTTTATTCGACTCGGGGGCGAGTCGGTCATTTGTATCTCAGACTTTCAGTAGAGGGTTTAGTGTGTCGGTAGATGAGCTTGAGTGTCTGTTGCGAGTTTTGATCGCCAACGAGCACGGGGTTTCTGCTTCCTCGATCTACCGGGGATGCGAGCTGGAAATTTTCGGGGTATCCTTCCCGATAGATTTGATTCCTATTCCCATGAAGGAAGTATGTGTGATCGTAGGAATGGATTGGCTCAGTCGATTTGGCGCCATGATCGACTGTGATGGACAGTGAGTGGTGGTTCGAACCCCAAGTGGGGGAGAACTGGTGGTATATGGCGAGGGCACCAGGATGGGATCAGGGTTTTGTTCGGCAGCCAGGGCTCGACAGTATATTCAGCACGGGTGTGTCGGTTATTTAGCGTATGTGGTGGATACGCGGGTTAGGGATCAGCCCTCAGTTTTGGAGGTCCCAGTAGTTAGAGAGTTTGCTAACGTGTTTCCGGAGGAGTTACCCGGAGTGCCTTCGGAGAGGCAGGTGGAGTTCAGGATTGATCTAGTGCCGGGTGCGGCCCTTATCGCTAAGGCGCCGTATCGACTGGCACCGCCTGAGATGCAGGAGCTGTCATCTCAATTGCAGGAGCTGCTGGGAAAGCAGTTTATCCGTCCGAGTAGTTCACCCTGGGGAGAACCGATCCTTTTCGTCAGGAAGAAGGACGGTTCGCACAGGATGTGCATTGACTATAGGGAGTTAAACAAGTTAACAGTGAAGAACCGTTATCCACTCCCGAGGATAGATGATCTTTTCGATCAGCTGTAGGGTGCATCTTGGTTTTCCAAGATCAATTTGAGGTCCGGTTATCACCAGGTCAGGGTGAGGGAGGAAGACGTGGAGAAGACTGCGTTTCAGACTCGTTATGGTCATTACGAGTTCGTGGTGATGTCGTTTGGGCTCACCAACGCACCGGTAGTGTTCATGGATTTGATGAATCAGGTCTGCAGACCGATGCTCGATCGCTCGGTCATTGTGTTCATAGATGATATCTTGGTGTATTCCAAGACCCGAGAGCAACACGAGGAACATCTCAGGGAGCTGCTGGAGGTTCTACGGCGAGAACGGCTGTATGCCAAGTTCTCGAAGTGTGAGTTTTGGTTACGAGAGGTTCAGTTCCTCGGACATCTCGTTAACCAGGAGGGGATTTTGGTCGATCCGGCCAAGATTGAGGCGGTTATGCAGTGGGAGATTCTGAAATATCCCTCAGACATCAGGAGTTTCTTGGGATTAGCAGGGTACTACCGGAGATTTATTCGAGATTTCTCCAAGATTGCAGTACCCCTCACTCGTCTAACGAGGAAGGGGGTGGATTTCCGGTGGGGCCCTGAGCAGCAGAGGGCGTTTGAGACCATCCGACAGTGTTTATGTGAGGCGCCAGTGTTGACACTCCCCGAGGGAGTCGAGGACTTTGTTGTGTTTTGTGATGCGTCCATCACGGGCTTGGGGGCAGTCCTCGTGCAGAGGGGACGAGTGGTAGCCTATGCATCGCGGCAGCTGAAGCCGCATGAGACGAGATACCCTACGCACGATCTTGAGCTGGGAGCGGTGGTTTTCGCTCTCAAGATTTGGAGGCATTACCTGTACGGGGTCCGTTGCACTATATACATGGATCACAAGAGTTTGAGACACATCATGGATCAGCCAAACCTGAACATGAGGCAGCGCAGGTGGCTGGATGTGGTCAAGTACTATGATTGTGAGATCCTTTACCATCCTGATAAAGCGAATGTGGTTGCGGATGCTTTGAGCCGCAAATCAGCTGGGTCTTCTACCCCAGCAAGGTGTATGAGGATAGCGGTGGATTCCCCGCTTGTGAGTTTGATTAGGGATGCTCAGATTGAGGGTATGAGACCGGAGAACTGGAAGTTGGAGAGGATTAAAGGCGAGAGCGCCCGGTTTGCTCAGGATAGTCGCGGATTATTGACCCGATACGGTCGGGTTTGGGTTCCGATGACCGGAGGGGTCCGGCAGACAGTGATGGAGGAGGCTCATAAGTCTCACTTTTCTATTCATCCGGGGCCACTAAGATGTACCATAATTTGAGTTTGAGTTATTGGTGGCCCGGTATGAAGCGAGAAATCGCTTGGTATGTTGAGAGGGGTTTGACCTGTAGGATGGTCAAGGCCAAGCATCAGAGGCCGCATGGTAAGCTGCAGCCTCTGGAGATTCCCATGTGGAAATGGGAGCAGATCACGATGGACTTTATTACGAAGTTGCCAAAGAAGGCGAAAGGGTTCGATGCTATCTGGGTCAGCGTGGATCGGTTGACCAAGAGTGCCCATTTCTTGGCCATACGGGAGAGTTCGTCGGCTGAGAAATTGGCCGACATATATGTCAGCGAGATTGTCTCTCGCCATGGGGTTCCAGTTTCCATCGTTTCCGATCGGGATGTCAGGTTTACTTCCCGTTTTTGGCAGAAGTTCCATGAGGAACTGGGTATGCGGCTGCATTTTAGTACCGCGTTTCATCCGCAGACCGATGGACAGAGTGAGCGGACCATTTAGACCCTCGAGGATATGTTGAGGGCGTGCGTCCTTGACTTTGGTGGGAGTTGGGATTCCCACCTACCGCTTGCAGGTTCGCCTACAACAACAACTATCATTCCAGTATTGGCGCCCCGCCTTTCGAGCTGTTATACGGCAGGAGGTGTAGAACCCCAGTTTGTTGGGGTGAGGTCGGGCACAGGGTGATGGGTCGGACAGAGGTAGTTCTGCAAACTACCGAAAAGATACAGCAGATCAGACAGCGATTTCAGACCGCTCAGAGTGGGTTAGCACTTCAAGGAACTCGGCGAGTAGCCGAGGGTGCTAAGCGAGTTAGGGTCAACATGGACTGTTGAACTTGACTGATGACTTGGACTTTGACCAGGGGTTGATTAGTTGGTTTATTGGGGTACTTTGGGAAGGTTGAGGACTTATGGGTATTTTCGTATTATGGTAATAGGTGGTGGAGTTCTTGGCAGTGATCCGAGAGTTGGAGTTTATCTACCGAGTCGACATCTGCAAGTGAGTCATCCTCACTATACCAATAGGGTCTAAGGCACCAAGGTCGGCCATTTAGTTGCTATTGTTATGGTATGCTACTTGTGGTTATGATCTGTTAGATCAGAATCAGGATATACAGTATGTTATGCTCTTATGATCCGTATGGATTGGTATGTTAGTGACCTACTAGGTCAGTGCTCTAGTTATGAGAGATTGCTATGATTGATGATTAGTGAGATAGTTATGCTTGATACTTGTATATGTCAGTATATGTTAGTTATGCGCACATGGTTACGTGTTGATGGTTGGCTTGAGGCGGTCCTACTTTGTGCTGAAGGCCAACATACCCTACGAGCGGCCTGGGATACTGTAGGCCCTGAAAGGCGGTCCAGTCATACCGAAGGCTCGGGATAGATTCAGTTAGACTGTAGGCCCGGTAGGGCAGTCCAGTCAGGCCGATGGCCCAGTATGCATGTTGTTGATTATTTGTTACGGACATGGTATTATCGGTGTGGTATTGGTATTTGGGGGGTAGCTCACTAAGCCCTCGGGCTTACAGTTTTTAGTTGATTGTTTCAGGTACTTCAGGAGATCATGGCAAGGCGAAGGCGTGACCAAACCGCTCCTCATCCTTATGATCTGGTTATTGGGACACTCTGATGAATAATGAATTGAAAACATTTTATAAAACAATTACTATCTGGTTTTATTTATGATTGAAAAGTTTAAATTTGGCGTAAAATTTTTGGATGTTACACATTTGTAATTATCAACAATTTAAATGGTAACTTTGACTTTTTTAAACAAATAACGAGGGTATTTACGGTATAAAAAGTTAAGATACCTATTAATTACTAATTAATCAAAATAAATTTATAAACACAGATTTCTATTTCTCCCCACGTCAATGTTCTATCTTTCTCCCTCTAACAACTTGATCCAGATCTAGATTTTCAATCGCCGGATCTCACATCTTGCAATCGTCGGAGTGGAATCGATCCTCAAAGTAGAAGCTTCCGTTAATCTCTCTCTGTTGTCACCATTAAAATTCAACTCGTAATCAAATTGAAGACTGCAAAATTGCCTTGTTCATCTTCCATAAGACTATAGATCTTCGAATGCATATATCATTCGTCGGTGGATCCTCGATAGACTAAGTATTCACCTCCTACAGAACCAGATCCTGATTGAAGATTTCATGAGACTATCATTTAAACGATCGATATATTAGGCATAATTGAGATTAATTCATATTTGAGAAAGGTCAATAAAGTGGATAGATCGGCAAATCCTAGTGTTCAATCTCAATCTCGACTCAGGGTTTCATCCGATTGTGAAAGGTAGCGTAAACCTCTGATTATCTTCTTTTAGTCAATGATAATGTTACCTGGTTGGAAATTTTAGAGAAAATGCTCAGTGCTCTTATGATGGTTTGTTTGTATTTAATCAGCAATTGTTTTTTTTTCATTCAATATGATTCATTTCATTCATGTAATACATTTGTTTGACTGAATTTGCGTAAGATTTTTTTAATGTACATATTATTACAAATCAATTAAATCAATGTTTATAACTTATGATATCCGGTATGTATTAATTGTATCATTTCACACTTGTTTATTATCCGAAAATCCATTTGTGTGTGTTGTGCAAATTAAGGCATCTTGAAAAATTCATGCTTCTAACTGTAGTTAATGTTGTACTTTATGTGATTTAAAGCATCCTGAAAAATCCTCATTTTCAAAAAATAGTTAATAGATTTCCCTGTTCAGGTACTGCTTTTCTATATTAATTAATAAAGTATTACCCACAACAAACAGGGAGTTGAAACTTGAAAGTGAAGTTAACATTATCATTTTTTATTCTATTGGCAGAGTGCAATATGCTCCTGAATATGAATAACTCAAAATAACAAGTGTTTTTATCTGATGTGTTTGCAAGGGCAATGGCGGAAGATTCACCTGTAATGAGTGTATTACCACAAGATGGAATGAATTTGAACATGAACATTGCAAATCATGAACCTAAAAACTGGATACAGCAAATCATGTCTGTAGAGTAAGCTTTTCCCTAATTTCAATATAAATTCACAAAATTACCTAGTTTCAATCATGCGATTCATATGAATTACATGTAATTCACATGTAAATTACATATGAATTATATGTGATTCACATGTAAATCCATGTAATTCACATATGAATTACATGTGCTTCACATGTAAATCACATATGAATTACATGTGTTTCACATATAAATCATATATAATTCGCATATGAATTACATGTGCTTCACATGTAAATCGCATGTAATTCACATATAAATTACATGTGATTCACATGTAATTCACATATGAATTACATGTGATTCACATGTAAATCGCATGTAATTCATATGTGAATCGTCTGTGATTCATATCTTAATCACATATGTATTTTTGTAATTGTTTTTGCATCAATCAATTTTCTTTTTAATTTTCTTGTAGATCTGGATGAAATTGTGATGAATATAGAAGAGGCGAAGATGATAAATTGAAGAAAATATGGAAATATTGACACGAAGACATGAACACGCTTTGGAATTTTATAGCATTTTTTTGTTTTTTATATTTTATTTTGTATCGAATAAAATACTTATTCTATTGTAGATGAGGACTATAAACGTTACCTTGCGATGAATTTGCATCAAAAAATCTTCAAGACCTAAATAAAAATGAGTTTTTTTATGATTTACTTATGAATATTATAGTATAAAAAATATGAATATATGCACCTAATTTTTTTTTTTTTTTTTAAATGCAGTATTTTTTAAATGCAGTTTTTTTTTTGAAAAAAATGTAACTTTCGTTCAAAATGCAGTTTTTTTAAAAAAATTGTATTTTAAAAAAAATATATTTTTTTCAATTTTTTTTCAAAAATACATGTTTTCTATAAAAAAAATTAAAAAATATGCATTAAAAAAAACGAAAAATACTATTTTTTAAAAAATCTGAAAATTTGATTTATGATGTAAATTTTTAGACATTTATATTAATATGTTAAATAACACAAAAAAATTAAACATTAAATGAGATTTGTAAGATGAAGATCATGTCCTTAATGAATTACTTTTGATCCAACACTCCACTTTTAGTTCTCGGGTTCTCGGGAAACTATGAGTTCTCAACCGATCTCAACTATATATATATATATATATATATATATATATATATATATATATATATATATATATATATATATATATATATATATATATATATATATATATATATATTTAGATTTTGTTGGAAAAATTGTATCGGGAAAACGGATTAGATTGCAAGATAAACTTATAATACATTTGTAAGATAAAACGTAAGTAAATATCTTTGATTCAATATTTTATAATTTTGTTGTATTTAGTATTATATAAAAAAATTATTTGTAGGGGATACAAGATATAAATGAAGTTGTATGTGCAATATCAAGGAAATATATAATTTTCATTTCTCGGGTCAAATTGGGTCGGTTACCGTCAAGTATGTTATAAATTATATTTATTCTTACTATTATACAATCTTTTTGTTAGTTCATATTATTAAAAACCATTGTTTTATATATTATATCTTGTTAAACCTTTGTGCAGTGTGTCTTTTGGTATCAATAAAATTTTCCAACATTGCATTTAAACCGAACATGCCTGAAGCACACAATATTTAAATTTATCATATTCATTATAGATATACTTTTCTTTCATTGAATATTAGTTGTTTTTTTAAATTGTTATTTTAAACTTTTTATTTGTATGGTTGTGTCTTTTTTATAAAATTATTAGATTTATGTTGGTCTTACGAGTGTAAACATGAAGTTTGTTATACATACTAAATTAACAAATTTAATAATTTATAAATATTATGTTGTAACATAAAACACAAGGAACTACTGAAAAATGAAACTTAATTTCCAGAAAAAAAAAGTATAATATATAAAAATTATATATAAAAATAAGATGTGTAGGTTTTACAAATGTCAAAAGGGGAACAAACCCAACATTCTCATCTACAATTTCCAAAATTACTCTTATATTTCAACCATCTAAAAACCATAGCAATCAGATTATCCCCCAACTTTGAAGAGTTCACTTGAGTTCTGTTAAACCAAACGTCGTTCATTGCTTTCCACATACACCATAGAAACACATAACAGATAACAAGAAAAATTCTCCTCTTTTTTGGACAGTTCCCCCCATGAAGCAGCAAAATTAACAAAATCTGAAATCGAAAGGAACCTTTGGATAGGAATGTCACACCAATTAAAAATCCAACACATGAAATCAAAATCAATCGAACAATCCAAGAGAATATGATCCGCAGTGTCCACTCCACTAAAGCACATTTGACAGGAAATAGAAGACATGTTGATACCTCTCTTGGAAAGAGCCACTGCTGTAGGAATACGTCCCATACAAGCCCTCCAAACAAAACTAATGCACTTGATAAGAACTAAGTGAAGACAAACCGTGGGGTTATTTATCAGGATAGTCAATTTACTGTCAAAGAGAGTCCTAATATCGCATACACGGAAAGAACCATCGACAGTTAACCTCGATCTCCAAGTGTCAGGCTCATTGGATCTCACAACAAGCCTTGTAAACTCCACAATAAATTTCAATTCCAACAGCTCCTGAGAATGTTGGGTTTCCTATTCCAAGCCCACGAGAATGCGCCATCCACCCATCTGTCACCTAAAAAGCAAGTTTTCCTCTTGTCTAACGCGTATAAAGAAGGGAATTTCACTGCCAAAGTCCCATTCTTTAGCCAATCGTCTAGCCAAAACATATTTTTCTTTCCGTCCCCCACCTAAAATTCAAAAATATCCAAAAAATCAATATCAATATTGCCAAGTGTCGAGAAGACATTGACAATACTACTCCAAATGCCCGGGAGAGATTTTTTAGCCCAAGAGTGAATAGGCTTCTTCTCACATCTATGAATACTACCAATCACTCGCCTCCAAAGAGAGTTATTTTCCGTTTTAAACCTCCATAACCATTTTTTCAAGAGGGCCCAGTTAAGCAAGGCCAAGGATCCGACCCTGAGCCCACCAGATGATTTTGGCCCAAGCACCACTTTCCAAGCGACCCAATTGATTTTTTGTTTTTCTTTATACACTCAAGTTAAATCACATATATTGTGTATTTTAAAACCCATTTAGCTAGTATAAATTCTAGTGAGAAAACCCTATAAATGAGAGCTTTTGTGACATTCTTTATTTTCCAAAAAAAAAAAACTTTTTTGACGCTTTCAAAATCATTTTATATTTGTTTGCGGAAAATCTCAATATATATTAAAACTTTGAGTACAATTGTTGTTCAAAATAACAAAACTCTAAGGATGTCAAAATCAATACAAAATATAAGTTGTAGTGTAAAGACCTAACAGTCCGGAATACTATTGCATGTTGTCTCTTTAAATGACTCAACATCCTATCTAAGCTCCAACGGCCTTAACACCGCTACATGTGATGCATATAGTTTGAGTTGGTCAGGTTTGGGGAAACCTGGTGGCTGGTGAGACACATAAAGTTTTCAATTCCACAATATTTTAATGATATTAATATTGGATTAGGTGTCTAAGTTAATATCTAAATTAGTATAATCTTGAATTATTAGCAAAATCCTTTTGGTTGCCCTCAAACCTAGTAATGGGCTGGAATGTTATTTGGAGAGAGAGAGACTGATTTATTAATTTATTATATGATTAATAAATTAATTAGAAATCAAAATAAATAATTTATTAATATATTATGAGAATAATATATTAATTAGAAATAGTATTTTTTAATAAAAAAATTAATCAGGAATTAATTAGAATTAATTTTGGTATTAATTTGGATTAATTAAAAGTGGAATGACTAAAGGTGACAATGTTCAAAAGTTGAGAATTGACAAATTCTAGAAACTACCATAAAAGAGGGGGGGGGGGACGAATTCTAGATTGATTATGGGGATTTTCCTTGCTATTAAGGAATCCTATGAATCCTTAGGGAGCAAGGAAAGAGGATAAGGCTTATCTAAGGAAACATGCCTTACCCTAGTTCACTTAGTCACCTATATAAACCCCTATAAGGGTTATGATTTTCGGCCATCCCCTCTAAGAGAGTTACAGACGAAAATCCTTTCCTCCTCCTTTCTCCTCTTTAGCCTCCAATTTGTTGGGGTTTGGGTGTGAGCAATTAGAGGCACGAGACTTCTGGTGTTTGCTTTTCGAAGACCAATAAGGAACGTTTACAAGTGGGTATAAGGAAGCGACCTATATATAAGAGAAGTCAGTCAAATCAATAGTAGGCCTCATTCACGAAACTATGCTATAAAGAGGGTATAAGGAAGCGACCTATAAAATGGTCGTTGAATGGGTGTCCACTCTCACCCACCGCTCTATTGTGTGGTGGAGGGGCGTTAGTCGAACGAGTTTGATAGGGTATAATCTCATTAATAAGTATAATGATATAAAGTAACTAAACTATTTTAAAAAAATCTCACTCTTAGCTACTTTAGGAAAAATGTGAAAAGTATGCTAATCCATGAAATTGCACATTATGCTTTATATGTAGTTAGTGGAGCGTGTGTGGTTAACCAACACACTAATAGTGACTATAAAGAATAGTAATGGGCATCTCAAAAAATTATCATTGTTAATGGAGTGTATGTGGTTAACTGACACATTAATTAGAGATGATTAATGACATCTAGGTTGCCAAGCATATTTGCATGGTTATTCACATCTTGTTTGTGATCCTCCGCATCCCAGACACAAACAGAAGAGCATAATCTGAGATTAAACATGCCATTGATAAGATTCAATGAATCTAAATAGATCTAGGAATTTCATTTTGATTGAAATTGGTGAATTGTCTTTACCTACTTTCATAAGTTCGCGATAAGATTACGACATCTTTCTTCTTAGTTATGAATTGTTATTTTGGATCCTCACTTTAATATTAATTATGGGTTAAAATATTAAAGATTATTATCATCTAACTAAAACTACTTTTTCTCTATAGATGTCTACTCCTGGTGATGCTTCTGCTTCTTAAAACCCGTCCCACAACTTCTTGCTTCTCTTGATCATGTCCAAGGCGACATTGGATGACACCAGATACAATGATTGGATGCGTAACATCAAGATGGCTCTTCGATAGAAGGGCAAAAAGTAATTCCTTGAGAAACAACACGTTGCGATCGATGAGGTCACTACCACTCCTGAAGAAATAGCCTCCTACAAGAAACACTACGACGATGCAACAAAGGTTGCTTTCATCATGGTCGCCACTATGGTTCCTGATCTGCAAAGGTTCTATTCATATTACTGGCCATACGAGATAAACTTGGATCTTGTGAAAGAGTTCCACAAGAGAGCTCGTCAACAAAAGTATGAGGTCGTAAAAGCTCTCATGACATGCAAGTTAAAGGAAGGAGAGTCGGTATGCAATCACATGCAGAGGATGCAGAGATACGTGCAGCACTTAGAAAGGCCTAATGTGAACTTCGACGAGGATTTGGCCATTGACATGGTCCTTAACTCTTTGCCACCTTGTTATGATCAGGTAGGTCATTTTGGCTTATGATTTGAATAATACTGAGACCACATTGGCCAAACTCCACAACCTATTGCAGATGGCCGAGTCGGGTATGAAGAAGAATCAAGCCCCAACTCCTACTAGTGCTACTGTCCTTGCCATTGGGCAAAACAAAAAAAATAAAAGAAAAGCTCATGCCAAGTCCAACTAGAAAGGCAAGGCCCATGTTAGGTCATCTAGCAATGGCCCAAGAACAAGGTTTAATTCTGACATTCCTTCTGTTAGTGATCCTAAATAGGCCACATTCTTTTTATTGCAATGATAAGGTCTATTGGAAACGAAGTTGCCCTAAGTACTTGCAGGACATCAAGGATGGCAAAGTGAAGCCATTGCCGGCAGCTATTTACACTATTCAATCTAATAACTCACAACCTACTCGTTCTTGGGTCCTTGATACAGGATGTGGTTTTCAAATTAGTTCTGATTTACATGGACTAAGAGAAAGTGAAGAGGTGGAGCATGGAAGGATGAATCTAATCATGGGCAATAGGTGATCTTCTCATGTTACCAAGATTGGAATTTATAGTCTTATGCTTAGTAGTGATGTTAGATTAGACTTAATTGATTGTTGTTATTCGTCAGAAATGGCGCGAAACAATATTTCTTTTCATGCACTATTTAGACAAGGTTTTTGATATTCATTTAATGATATGAATGATTCGATTTTGGTTTATAAAAATGACATTTTATGTTTGAAGCTTTACCTTATAATGGTGTGTATGAAACTGTTATTTGTGTTGATAGCTTAGGTAATAGTGTATTTCATATTGATTCGTCTAATGGTATAGACAAGGCATGCTTGTGACATTGTCGTCTTAGGCACATTAACAAGAAATGCATCACCCAACTCTAGTGTTGGAATAATTTGACTTAAGGCCAGATGATGAATGCGAATCTTGTCTTTTGGGCAAGATGACAAAATCACCTTTCACTGGATCTTGTGAAAGAGGTGAAGGATTGTTGTATCTCATACACACAGATGTGTGTGGAACCTTCCGATCCACCACAAAGGATGCTAATCGATTTTATATGACATTTACAAATGATTATAGCAGATATGGTTATATCTACTTAATCAAACATAAATCATAAACCTTTGAAAAGTTCAAAGAGTTTAAACATGAAGTCGAGAATCAACTATGCAGGAAGATAACGATGCTCTGATCTGATAGAGGTAAAAAGAATATATTAGTATCGAGTTCCTAACTATCTCAAGGAATGTGGAATTTTTTCACAATTGACTCCTCCTAGGACACAACAACTTAATGTTGTAGCTGAGAGGCATAATCAGATCTTGTTAGACATGGTTTGTTCCATGATGAGTCGAGCTTCTCTTCCCATTTCCTTTTTTGGGTATTCCTTAGAGAAAACCGCCTATATCCTTAATCTTGTCCCTACCAAGAAGTTTAGCAAAACACCTCCGAGATGTGGACAGGGAAGGTTCGCTCGTTAGAATATATCAAGGTCTGGGGTTGTGAAGCTTTTGTTAAGCGAGAGATTCATGAGAAGCTAGAACCTCGAAGTGAGAGATGTAATTTCATTGTTTACCAACAAAAGTCTTTTGGATATTTGTTCTACAGACCTAGTGAGAACGTGGTCTTTATAGCACGAAGGGGCGTATTTCGTGAGAGAGGGAGAGAGAGAGAGAGAGAGAGAGAGAGAGAGAGAGAGAGAGAGAGAGAGAGAGAGAGAGAGAGAGAGAGGGGGGGGGAGAGAGAGAGAGAGAGAGAGATCATATGCAAAGAGGACAATGGGAGTATGATTGAACTTAAAGATATTCAAGAGTTAACCAGTGAAGGAATCTTGGAAGACGTTAGCACTCAACCATAGGATGAGGTTCCTATTGAGCCCATTGACAATTCATCACCTCTTCAATGTTCTAGTATAGTTAGCATGTCACCAATGTTCTATGGTTTCCATATAACATCAGATGGTGATACGTTTATCAGTAATCAAACACTAGTAAAGTTGGATGAGCCAGCTAACTACAAAGAAGCGATGGCAGGCCCTGAAGCTGCCAAGTGGAAATAGGCTATGGACAGCGAGATCAAGTCCATATATGATAACCTGGTCAATAACCTGGTCGAAAGACAGTTGGTTGCAAATGGATCTTCAAGAAGAAGACTGACATGGATGGAAAGGTACACACTTTCCAAGGCGCGACTGGTTGTGAAGGGCTTTACTCAAATCCTTGGGATTGACTTTGATGAGACCTTCTCGCCAGTGGACAAGATAAAGTCTATTCGGATAATGCTCGCCATAGCTGCCTTTCATGACTATAAAATATGGCAAATGGATGTCAAAACTGCTCTCCTTAATGGGAAGTTGGCTGAGGATGTTTACATGAATCAGCCGGAGGGTTTTGTAGATGCAAAGTATCCCAATAGAGTGTGTAAGCTTGAGAAATCCATTTATGAGTTGAAACAAGCATCTGGTAGCCGGAATATTTGCTTCCATGAGAAAGTAAAAAAAATTGGTTTCTCTAGTAGTAAGGATGAGTCTTGTGTGTATGTCAAGGCTAGTGGGAGTATAGTAACTTTTATAGTATTGTATGTTGATGACATACTCCTTAAGGGAAACGACATTCCAACCTTGCAAGAAGTGAAATCTTGGCTTGGGAAGTGTTTCGCCATGAAGGATCTAGGGGAAGTTGCTTATATTCTCGGGATAAGAATTTTAAAGGATAGAAAGAAAATACTAGTTGGACGTAGTCAAAGAACATACTTGGATAAGGTGCTAAAACATTTTAGTATGGAAACTTCTAAGAATGGAGAGCTACATATTCAAAGTAATGCCAAATTGAGTAAGACTCAAATTCCTAGTACAGATGAAGAGATAGTTGATATGAGTCGAGTCCCATATGCTTCGGCTGTAGGATCGATCATGTACGTTGTGACATGTACTCCCCCTGATGTGTCTTTTTCTTTGAGAATGGTCAGTCATTTTCAGGGAAATCCATGCAGAGTTCATTGGATAGCAGTGAAGAGCATTCTTAAGTATTTACGAAGGACTAAGGACATGGATTTCTTCCTTGGTGGCAGTTATACATTGAGAGTAATTGGGTACAGTGGCGCCAGCTTCCAGACAAATTGGGACAACTTTTATTCTCAGTCGGGATGGGTGTTTGTCTTAAATAGAGGAGCAGTAACCTGGAAAAGTTCCAAGTAGGATACGGTTGCTAATTCTACTTGTGAATCATAGCACATCGCAGAAACATCAAAGGAAGCGGCTTAGCTGAAGAACTTTATCGGAGATCTCAGGGTAGTCCCAACCATTTAGGAGCTAAGGGAACTTTACTGTGATAATGAAGGCATGGTTGCTTTGACCAAAGAACCTAAGGATCATGGTAGATCAAAGCATATCGACAGAAAGTACCATTGTATTAGACATAGAGTTGAAAAAGGTCATCTGATAGTTAAGATAGTGTCGTCAGAAGACAATCATGCAGATCCTTTCACAAAGGCTCTGAGTAGGGTTAAGCATAGTCAACATGCTAGGAGCATTGGTTTGAGAGATGATATTAGTTTTAGTGTTTAGATGATTAGTTTGAAACTTGTAACAAGATAAATTAATTGATTTTGGTGATTAAATAATAAAGATTATTTATGAGTTTGTTAACTACCTTTGTCGATTATTTATTCTTGTGTTTCGTTTTGCATGTTTTACTTCCTGAATAATTTGATTATTCAAAATTCCACAGTCGCTCATACTTTAGGAAGTAAGTAGTGAATGAAGACTGTCATGAATTAGATTGTGGATTGTCTAAGGAGTTTAGACATAGCAATTGTGTTGTTACAACATTCATGAGTACTTAGAAAAAGGAGATTTTGAGTATTGGATAAACCCGTGCTTAGAGAATTACTTCATGGATTCTATCACGAGTAATTCTGGGATGATAACATTTTATATTCTTGAAATGGAGATATATAAGTTGTAATTTACAAGTCGGTTATACATTGGTATTGCAAAAATGCATTAGTAACATGATGTTATAAAATGTAGTATCATGTATGATTTGGTGAGTAAAGGATATAAGCATATGAGTCAAAGTTTATTTGATCCTTTTGCCCTTACACGAAAAGCAATATCTTTGGGCCCCTCGGTGATTTGGTGTTGAATTATAGTGTTGGGCCTAGCCAGGACTAAATTGATGTGTTCAATTGGTAGTCTTATGCCGTCATCACAAATAAGGAAATCGGGAAACAAAATTTTGGACAATGAGATTGATTGTAATCCATGTCTCATGTTTATACAATATCTATAACAATGGAGAAATATTCGATCACTTATCTAAGGAAACATGCCTTACCCTGGTTCCCTTAGTCACCTATATAAACCCATATAAGGGTTATGATTTTTGTACATCCCCTCTAAGAGAGTTAGAGCTGAAAATCCATTCCTCCCTCTCTCTCCTCTTTAGCCTCCAAAGGGTTTGGGTGTGAGCTATTAGAAGCACAAGACTTCTAGTGCTTGCTTTCTGGAGACCAATAATGAAGGTTTACTAGTTTATTTGTAAAAATAAACTAAGGTATGTATTTTTTTTTAATGACTCTTTAGTAATTTCGAAAGTAGCAATGTAATTTTAGGGTTCTTGATATTCAATAGTTGTTTGCAAATCACTGTAAGCAACGAGTTGACTATATTGCTTTGGGGGGTCCTTTGCAGCAGATGTAAGTGAATAAAGACAACCATGGGGGATAGAGTACCCGAATAAACACACAATCATTTTTCATGGATCAATATGATTCATTAACAACATAAGACAGTTAAGTCAAGGGTGGTCATATATACTTCGCTAGATGACATGGACATACCCACCAGTAGTCCGGTACAGACGTGCCATTTCTGGCTATCTTAAAAAGAGGAGGAATACTAGTATAGTACCCCGATACGTAACCCATACATTGACACAAAAGAGTTCCCTAGAACAGAGCTCTACTCTTTATTCTAATCTCACACACACCCATAGTATGATAATATTATGATAGTATTGGATTAATGTGTCTAAGATCATAAATAAATTAGTATATACTTGAAATCAAAGAAAAATCATTTTTGGGTTACCCTAAAAACTAGTAATTGTATAGAGTGATTTTTGGAGTGAGAGGTTGATTTATTGATTTATTATATGATTAATAAATAACAATAAATGATTTTTTAATATATTATAAGATTAGTATATTAATTAGAAATAGTATTGTTTAATTAATAATTAATCATAAATTAATTGGAATTAGTTTTAGGATTAATGAAAAGTGTAAGGAGTTAAGTTGTAATTGTTCAAAAGTTGAATAAGAGAATGATTCTACATCCTTTCTAAGGTGGCTGAATTTTGGCTTGCTATTAAGGTTTCTGGAATGTTCCTTTTAGATAAATGAGGAGTTGGATAATTTCCTAATTTGAAATATTAATATTATATTCAAATTAGGGTTTCTAGGGTTCCTTGTATCATATATAAATAGAGCCATTGGGCTCCTTATTTTCAACCACCTCCATACGTAAAGGAAGAGCTGGATTTTTGCTTCCTCTTTCCTCTCTCCTCTTGTATTCTTGTTACTAGGGTTTGGGTACAAACCATTAGAGTGTGACATCCCTATTTTATTTATAAGTGTGAAATTTGGTCCTGTAAAAGTATTTATGAAAAAATATTTTACATTGATTTATAAAAGTTTGGGATGTCATAACTGATACAAAATATAAGCATAAACATGTCGTACAGTATCTTAGACTATCAGTCTACATATCCTTGAATCTCTCATCATTCATGTACCTTTGTACTACTACTTGTGATACAAACAAATTGAGTGGTTCAGGTTGGAAAGCCTGGTGAGTACATAAGGTTTTCAACCAACAATATTAGAATCTTTAATATTACATTTTATCAGCAAACAAATAATGCAGTTACCCATTCCCGTTATCCTCGCTTCATAATCTTTAAATAATGATCTCGAGGGATATTTCCTAAAGGATCTTTATCAGCAGCAATTTTCATCTATCATTCCTTAAACATTTTGGCACAACAGCACAATAGTACTTTTGGGCACAACACAACAGTACGATAGTACATTGTTCATAGCATAGCAGGTCACAACTCATTATTTCGCACAACATTTTACTAACTAATATATTCCTACGTGACTAGACACAACATTACAACAGTACTTAAGTTACAACATAGTGGGTCACAACTCATTATTTCGTACAGTCCTTACCTCAACATCTCATTTACTATTTTACTGTAACATCTAATTATTCAGGTATTCGTTTTAACCCTTGATTTGTGCTTTATTTACAAGTTTGGTCCCCAGTGGCAATTTTGTAATTTCGGAGCCAATTGGAGTACACAGGGTATACACCTTCATATGCAGGGCGTACCCGTGCTCGCATGAGTATGATACCCATTCGCTG
This sequence comes from Lactuca virosa, assembly GCF_052849685.1. Classification (NCBI taxonomy): domain Eukaryota; kingdom Viridiplantae; phylum Streptophyta; class Magnoliopsida; order Asterales; family Asteraceae; genus Lactuca; species Lactuca virosa. The sequence continues at coordinate 137,931,558 of NC_136428.1, read as the reverse complement.
GTACGCAGGGCATAAGCAGCCAAGTTATAAACCCTAAATTTTAGGGTTTGGACCCTATTTAAACACATTTATGGCCACATGCACTTTCTTATCTTCAACCTCCTTCCTCATTTCGAAATCCTAAAGAGTGTTAGTGCATTGTGAAGCTTATATAGCTTTTTTTGGTGCCTTTTGGAGTTGAAGAAAGAGCATTGAAGTGGTGGTGTTTCACTTAAAGCTTTGGATCTAGCATCTTGTTCCCCTTGTGCACCTTGTGGAGGTAAAAAGCTTCAACCTTGGTGTATAAATCTTATGGATCTAGTTTTAGCTCAAAGTTGTTCCCCTTTTTGTCCCAAACTTGGTCTTTGTGAGTAGAAGGTACTCCAAGTAATTTGAGCTGTCCTTTCAGAGGTTTTGAGGGGTGTTAAGTCATAAAGTTGGATTTTTCGGTCATTAGTTTCTCTCAATGCAAGTGCTAGATTGTCTTAATGGGTTAAGAGACTAGGGTTTTTAGAGTTAAGGTATTTATAGCCATGCTAAACCATAAAGTTGGAAACTTTATGGTTAAGAACATTTTTTGTTGCCAAGATCTGAAATTTGGATGTGAATGATTAAGGGATTAAGCACTTAATAAGAGGGGTGGTGAGCAGCCGCGTATGCTGGGCGTACCGAGGGGTACATTGCGCGTACGAGGTCACATCCCCGATCCTCAGTCAACTACAAAGCATGCCCTGCATACTGACTGAGTCAACCCAGTTGACTCCGTTAACTTTGACCGGATTTTCTAGGGTTTGACCTAGGATATTTTAGGTATTTTGGCAATAAGTTGAGGTTGTGTTATCGAATTTATTAAGTTGATTGGTAAAGTTGATCTCGGAGCGGCGTGCTATTCAGTTTGCTTATCTGCCTGATAGGTGAGTTTTCTCACTATATCCAGGGGTCGGAGGCACCAATGCCAGCCCATTACTTACTATGTGGTATGTTAGTTGTCTCTGAAATAATTGCATGAAAGAACAGGATTTGGCCCCTGTCAATTGTATGAAAGACCAGGATTTGGCCCTTGGCACTTATATGTAAGACCGGGATTTGGCCCTCGGCATTGCAAGGAAAGACCATGGGAGGTAGCCCATGGCACTCACATGTAAGACCAGGATTTGGCCCTCGGCATTTCAAGGAAGTACCATGGGGGTAGCCCAAGGAACTTGTATGTTTGTGTATGTGGTATTTTGAGGATCTCACTAAGCTTTATGCTTACAGTTTACATTTATGGTTTCAGGTACCTCTAATTGGAAATAATTTTATAATCTGATGTTTTAATATTATGACTTGGTACGGTTTTTGAATAATTAATGAATGACTTGATTGAATTTTAAATGAAAATTTTTATTACTATTTTCGTGACGTTACAAGTTGGTATTAAAGCCTTGGTTTAAGGGACTCGGGCACATTTTCGGGTGTGTATAAACTCAAACTGAGGAAATTATAATTTTATTAAGAAAATAAAGTTTAAACTCCTAAAAAGGTTTTATAAAAAAGAAGGGTATGTGATGTGTGAGATCAGCAGAGCTCAAGTAAGGGTTCCCAAATTACCTATACTTATGTGTTATGATGCTTGATATGAAAATTTGCATGCTAGATTAGGTCTAAGGATACCTTCAGGAATCATATGATAGAATTGCCTGAATCGTGTGATGCCTTTTAGCCTAGTAGAACTTGATGCTATGTATTACTTGGAATTGATATCGGCTCAGTTATTTGCTAAGTGTATGCTTTCAAAGTTGTATACGATTAGGAATGCAGAGCCCTAGAATGATCGATTTAGCCTCATTTCCCGTTCCTTGTTTCCTTGTGGACTTAGGGTAGAATCTACATTTGACGGTCTATGTGATCATATTTTGTGTACAACTTGCATGCATAAGGCAACCAACGGTGTTAATTGAGGTTTTTGGTATTGCGAGTGGTGAGAGTTGATATTTCCTAGGAGAGTCTAGGATATGTATGATGTATAGAATAGGATTGCTTTATGATTATAGTGTGGTGACTTAGAGGAATCAGGATTGACCTTGAGGAAGGTACATGTAGGTGTGGAAGGTAGTATTGGGCCCATACATCTGGAAGCACAAGACCTATACCTGAGACAAGAGCATACCTGACAACTCTAAAGAGGCCTTTGTGATGGGAAGTTCCACTAGAGTCATAACTAATTGTTTATATGTTGTGTGTCAGTTTGAGGATGGTGATGATTACTCAAGGAGGTTTGTAACGCCCCGATTCCAGGCATGGATTTAAATTATAGGTTAATTGGTTTAATGTCCTACTCGACGAGTTGGTTGCCCTACTCGTCGAGTAGCAGCGGGGTTGGAACGCATGCTTAGTGACCTACTCGACGAGTCCACTAAGGGACTCGACGAGTAGGAGTTGGCAGATGAAACCCTAAATCTCGGGGTTTTGCACCCTATTTAAGGAATGATAAGCCTCCTTGCAGTCATTTGAGAGCTCAGAAAAACCTAATACGTGTGTGTGTGTGTGTCCATTGTGTGATTGAAGCTTGAAAAGATCTTTGGAGGGGGGAGGTTTAGAGGTGAAGGAGATTGGAGCAAGTGGAGTGTGGGAATCAGCTCTTATCTCAGTTATCATCTTCTGGAGGTAACCAAATCGTCTTTCCTTTGTAAATCTCTTCTATTTGGTTGAGTTCTAGGGTTTTTGGTGGGATATTAGGTTGGAAAGATGAGCTATAGGCTAGATCTGAAGTTGTAACTCCAGATCTGGACCCTCCTTGGATTCTATAAGCATAAAGTTACAGCCTTGGTCATGATTGAGGTCCCTCTTGAGCATGAAGTTCCATTAAGAGCTTAGAATTGGCATTTAGAACCTTTGTAGCTATGCATGCACGTAAAGTTTGCAACTTTACGTGAAAAGCATGCCCTAGAAGCTTGGATCTGTGATTTGGAGCCGCTGCATGGCTCAAAACAAGTCTGTATGGAAAAAGGACTGAATGGACTCGGCGAGTCGCAAGGTTGACTCGGCGAGTCACATGAAGATGGCCGTGAACTCGACGAGTTAGATGAATAACTCGGCGAGTCTGATGAAGATCACCATAAGACTCGACGAGTTGAAGAACAACTCGGCGAGTCGGATGAGTTTTCCCTAGGATATGTATGCGTGTGTATCCGTCGAGTGGCAAGGGGGGGAACTCGACGGGTGTCCTTAAAGTTTGAACGAGAATCGAAGGAACTCGACGAGTCACCCCGATGACTCGGCGAGTGGAAGGTGCTTCGAGGAACTCAGCGAGTAGCCGAGGGTACTCGGCGAGTTGGGGTCAACATGGACTGTTGACCTTGACTGAGGACTTTGACTTTGATCAGGGGTTGACTAGTGGGTTATGGAGTACCTTATAAGGTTAAGGACTTATGAGTATATTGTGCTGTGGTGTTAGGTGGTGGAGCCTGTGCCAAGTGATTCGAGAGTTGGGTTTTATCTTTCGGGTCGACATTTGCGAGGTGAGTTATCCTCACTATACTAAGGGGTCTAAGGCACCAAGGTCGGCCCATTGGATATGTTATCCTAGCAGTGTTAGATGTTGAGTATGAGTTAGTTTTGCATGCTAGTGGTTATGCCAGTTAGGTAGACCTGTAGGACTACCTGTGATGTTATGTGATTATTGCATGCTCAGTGGTTATGTATGTGTTTTTATATAGGATGGGTTGAGGTTGTACTGCTTCGTGCGGTAGCCAACAAACCCTAGGAGCAATCCAGTTACGGGCTAAGGGAGACTCGTACTGTAGGCTCGAGAGCATTCCAGTTACGGGATAAGGGAGACTCGTACTGTGGGCTCGTGGGTATTTCAGTCTGTAGGGCTGTGGACCCGTTATGTGCTGTTCTGTCCAGTTTGTTATGATATGTTATTGTTGACATGGTTATGTGGACTGTATGTGTATCGGTATTTTGGGGGTAACTCACTAAGCTTTCGGGCTTACAGTTTCAGTTTATTGTTTCAGGTACATCAGGGGATCGTGGCAAGGCGAAGGCATGATCGTACAGCTCCTCCTATCATGTTTATGTTTCTGGGAATACTCTGATAAAAATGTATTTTGAAAACACAGTTGTAATGTTTTGATGAACTTGACATGTTTTGAAAGTTTAAATTGGCTTGAATTTTTAGGTGTTACAAGTTGGTATCAGAGCCTTGGTTTGAGTGAATTGGAGGAACACTCGTGTAACTCCAGTCTCAAATCAAGGAAAGGATTTTCAAAATGATTTTTCAAAAAGGTTTTCAAAATAAATAAAGGAGGATGCAGGGCGTACGATCAGCCGGAGCCAGTAAGTAGACCCCAAAATACCATACAAGTTATCTGATTATGTGATATGATAGAACAACATGTTAGTGCTAGGCTAGGGATCTTCAGGAATTGCATGATAGAATTGCCTGATTACATGATGCCTGCTAGCCTAGGGTTTCCTCTATATGAGATTGACATCATTACTGTAGTTGTTTAATGTATGCATCACAGTTGTACATAATTAAGATCTTATAGCCTGAGAATGTTTGATTTGGCCTTATGTTCTGTTCTTTTTTGATTGGAAGCTTAGGGTAGGATTGGATATTCGAAAGTCCATAGGGTCCAGCGTTATGTATGGCTAGCATACATTAGTGCTGCATGGTTGGTGGGAGTTTCATGGATAGGAGGGATTGAGTGAGACCGGGAGGCCAGTTATGAGATGTTTATCTTCCTCTAGGGTGAGGGTTGAGTGCTCGCCATGTTGTGAATTCAGCTGGGGCATTGTGGTGATGCTTGAGACAAATATGGGTAGGTATGGAAGGTAGTATGGGCCCGTACTACTGAAAGCACAGGACCCATACGCGTGTCAAGTAAGTCACAATCCCTAGGGTTAGTAGGGAGTTGGTTCCCAGTGGTTTATATGGATTATCTGATATCTTGTGGTATGTTTCAGAATGGTGATGACGAGGCGCTTCGTGGCTGGATCCGGTTCGGGATCAGGAGCAGGGGACAGAGGCCAGGAGGGGCCGACAGCACCTGAGTCAGTGGTGCAGATGGGTACATAGGAGTTGGATGCCAGGATTCGAGAGATCCTGCATGATGAGGTTGCTGCTGCATTCCGGGCTCAGTTACCGGAGATGTTCGGGTCAATTAAGACCGCCATGGTGGAGTATTTTAATGAGCGCTATCCAGCCCTTGCAGAGACAGCCGCCGCAGCAGCTGCATCAGCTGTATCAACGGCATGAGGAGGAGTTGGTAGAGGTTTTCAGTATAGGGACTTGGATAACACGAAGCCCCCTACTTTTGATGGGACGCAGGATCCCATCAAGGCTATGAGATGGATTTCAGACGTGGAGGGGTGTTTCTTCACCTGCTTGTGTCCTGTTGACCAGAAGGTCAGGTGTGCTCTGAACCTGGTTAGGTCTGGGGCCAAGGACTGGTGGAGACTTGTGACTAGGTCGTACACTGATGATCAGAGAGCTACTGTTACTTGGGAGCAGTTTAGGGATATGTTCCGCGCCCGTTACATTCCACGGGTTGAGCGGGAGCGATTAGCACAGGAGTTTCTGAGTTTGAGACAGGATGGGGAGTCGGTGACAGAGATCACCCGGATGTTCACTGAGAGGGCAATGTTTTGCCCGGAGTTTGCTTCAGAGCAGGCTCAGATGACCCGTTATCTGAGCATGCTCAAGACGGATATCCGTCAGTTTGTCTCTACCCAGCGATGTGATTGCAGGAGGCCGCCAGACGACGTGAGTTGGAGATTGAGCAGCAGTTGAGAGAACAACGGCAGGCCCCGACACATTCTCAGCCGGTGCCGAAGCGGTCTAAGACCGCTGATACTAGGACCGGGGGTCAGCAGAGCCGCACTTGTGGGAAGTCTGGCAAGGGTCATTCTGGTGTGTGTCGAGCCAGCAGTGGGTGCCACAGGTGTGGCAAGGAGGGGCACTATGTGAAGGATTGTCGCTAGGCCGTTCCGATACCGAGTATGAAGTTATGTTACCATTATGATCAGGTTGACCATTTGATGGCCAACTGCCCGTTACTCGCCGCCAAACCGGCGCAGACTCCAGCGCCGGCTACTTTGAGGATCACGGATGGGAGACCAGTCAGGGCAGAGCCTCCGAAGGCTCAGGGTCGTGCCTTCCAGCTTACAGCGGTGGAGGCCAGAGCAGCACCAGATGTGGTTGCTGGTACGTTTTTAGTGAACTCCTTGCCTGCTTTGGTCTTATTTGACTCGTGGGCGAGTCGGTCCTTCGTATCTCAGTCGTTTAGTAGGGAGTTCAGTGCGCCTGTGGGCGAGCTAGAGTGTCCGTTGCGAGTGTCTATCGCCAACGAGCACGCGGTTTCTGCTTCTTCAGTTTATAGAGGGTGTGACTTGGAGATTTTCGGGGTATCCTTTCCGATAGATTTGATTCTGATCCCCATGGGGGAGGTGTACGTGCTTGTAGGCATGGATTGGCTCAGTCGGTTCAGTGCTATGATTGATTGCGAGGGCCAGCGACTGGTAGTTCGAACCCCAAGAGGGGGAGAACTGATTGTATATGGCGAGGGCACCAGAGTGGGATCAGGGTTTTGTTCAGATGCCAGGGCACGGCAGTACATTCAGCACGGGTGTGCGGGTTATCTAGCGTATGTGGTAGATACGCGAGTCAGGGATCTGATTTCGGTTTCCGATGTGCCGGTGGTCAGGGAGTTCGCAGATGTGTTTCCGGAGGAGTTACCAGGGATACCTCCGGAGAGGCAGGTCGAGTTCAGGATCGACCTGGTGCCGGGTGCGGCCCCTATTGCTAAGGCGACGTACCGATTGGCACCACCAGAGATGCAGGAGCTATCATCGCAGTTACAGGAACTGCTGGGCAAGCAGTTCATTCGACCTAGCAGTTCTCCATGGGGAGCACCGATACTTTTCGTTCGGAAGGACGGCTCGCACCGGATGTGTATTGATTACCGGGAGTTGAATAAGTTGACGGTGAAGAACCGTTACCCACTCCCGAGGATAGACGATCTCTTTGATCAGTTACATGGCGCATCTTGGTTTTCCAAGATAGACTTGAGGTCTGGGTATCATCAGGTCAGGGTCAGAGAGGAGGATGTGGAAAAGACCGCGTTCCGAACTCGTTGTGGACATTACGATGCCGTTTGGGCTCACCAACGCGCCAGCGGTGTTCATGGATCTGATGAATCGGGTCTGTAGACCGATGCTTGATCGCTCGGTCATAGTGTTTATAGATGATATATTGGTGTATTCCAAGACCCGAGAGTGGCATGAGGAGCATCTGCGAGAGCTGTTGGGAGTTTTGAGACGGGAACGGCTGTACGCCAAGTTCTCGAAGTGTGAGTTTTGGTTACAAGAGGTCCAGTTCCTCGGACATCTCGTTAACCAGGAGGGGATTTTGGTCGATCCGGCCAAAATCGAGGCGGTTATGCAGTGGGAGATTCCGAAATCTCCCTCAGATATTAGGAGCTTTCTGGGATTGGCAGGGTACTACCGGAGGTTCATACGGGATTTCTACAAGATTGCAGTACCTCACTCGTCTGACGAGGAAGGGGGTGGATTTCCGGTGGGGTCCCGTGCAGCAGAGGGCGTTTGAGACCCTTCGTCAGTGTTTGTGCGAGGCACCAGTATTGACACTCCCGGAGGGGGTTGAGGATTTTGTGGTGTTCTGCGATGAATCCATCACAGGTTTAGGGGCGGTCCTCATGCAGAGAGGACGAGTGATAGCCTACGCATCGCGGCAGCTGAAGCCGCATGAGGCGAGATACCCTACGCATGACTTGGAGCTGGGGGGCGGTGGTGTTCGCCCTCAAGATATGGAGACATTACCTCTATGGGGTCCGATGTACCATTTACACGGATCACAAGAGCTTGAGACATATCATGGATCAGCCGAACCTGAACATGAGGCAGCGCAGGTGGCTGGATGTAGTCAAGGACTACGATTGTGAGATCCTTTACCACCCCGGTAAAGCGAATGTGGTTGTGGATGCTTTGAGCCGCAAGTCAGCTAGGTCTTCCACCCTCGCGGTATGTATGAGGATAGCGGTGGATTCTCCACTTGTGAGTTTGATCAGAGATGCACAGGTAGAGGGCATGCGACCGGAGAATTGGAAGCTGGAGAGAATCAAGGGCGAGAACACCCAGTTCATACAGGATAGTCGGGGACTATTGACCCGATGCGGTCGGGTTTGGGTTCTGATGTCTGGTGGGGTTAGGCAGACGGTTATGGAGGAGGCTCATAAGTCTCATTTCTCTATTCACTCGGGGGCCACCAAGATGTATCGAGATTTGAGTTTGAGCTATTGGTGGTCGTGCATGAAGCGAGAGATCGCTTGGTACGTCGATAGGTGCTTGACCTGTAGGATGGTCAAGGCCGAGCATCAGAGGCCGCATGGAAAGCTGCAGCCCCTAGAGATTCCCATGTGGAAATGGGAACAGATCACGATGGATTTTATTACCAAGTTACCGAGGACGGCAAAGGGGTTTGATGCTATATGGGTCATCGTGGATCGACTGACCAAGAGCGCCCACTTCTTGGCTATATGGGAGAGCTCATCGGCCGAGAAATTGGCCGAATTGTACGTTCGCGAGATCGTGTCTCGCCATGGGGTTCCTGTCTCCATTGTCTCTGATCGGGATGTCAGGTTTACCTCCCGCTTCTGGCAAAAGTTTCACGAGGAGCTGGGCACACGGTTGCACTTCAGCACAACATTCCACCCACAGACAGACAGCCAGAGTGAACGGACTATTCAGACCCTCGAGGACATGTTGAGGGCATGTGTCATTGATTTCGGTGGGAGTTGGGATTCTCACCTACCGCTTGCGGAGTTCGCCTACAACAACAGCTATCATTCTAGCCTTGGCGCCCCGCCATTCGAGCTGTTGTACGGGCGGAGATGTCGCACCCCGGTCTGTTGGGGTGAAGTTGGACACAGAGTGATGGGTAGTACGGAGGTAGTCTTGCAGACTACCGAAAAGATCCAGCAGGTTAGACAGCGTTTGCAGACCGCTCAGAGTCGGCAGAAGAGTTATGCCGACAGACGCCGATCTGAGTTGGAATTTCAGGTGGGTGACATGGTACTCCTGAAGGTCTCGCCCTGGCAAGGCGTGATTCGCTTCAGGAAGAGGGGAAAATTGGGTCCCCAATATATTGGGTCGTTCAGGATCATTGCCAGGGTTGGCAAGGTGGCTTACAGGCTAGAGCTGTCGGAGGAGCTTCGTCGGATACACAACACTTTCCACGTTTCGCAGTTGCGAAAGTTTATCATGGACCAGGAAGCAGTAGTATCGCTGGATGATATTCAGGTCGATGAGCGCCTGAACTATGTGGAGAGACCTGTGGCCATTTTGGAGAAGAAGAAGAAGATTCTGAGGAATAAGGAGATATCTTTGGTAAAAGTACAGTGGGAGCACCGAAGGGGGTCCGAGTGGACGTGGGAGTCGGAGGCCGAAATGCGGGAGCATTACCCGGAGTTATTCGCTGCAGCAGACTTTGAGGACGAAGTCTAGTTCAAGTGGGGGAGAATTGTAACGCCCCGATTCCAGGTATGGATTTAAATAATAGGTTAATTGGTTTAATGTCCTACTCGACGAGTTGGTTGCCCTACTTGTCGAGTAGCAGCGGGGTTGGAACGCATGTTTAGTGACCTACTCGACGAGGCCACTAAGGGACTCGACGAGTAGGAGTTGGCAGATGAAACCCTAAATCTCGGGGTTTTGCACCCTATTTAAGGAATGATAAGCCTCCTTGCAGTCATTTGAGAGCTCAGAAAAACCTAATACGTGTGTGTGTGTGCCCATTGTGTGATTGAAGCTTGAAAAGAGGATCTTTGGAGGGGGAAGGTTTAGAGGTGAAAGAGATTGGAGCAAGTGGAGTGTGGGAATCAGCTCTTATCTCAGTTATCATCTTCTGGAGGTAACCAAATCGTCTTTCCTTTGTAAATCTCTTCTATTTGGTTGAGTTCTAGGGTTTTTGGTGGGATGTTAGGTTGGAAAGATGAGCTATGGGCTAGATCTGAAGTTGTAACTCCAGATCTGGACCCTCCTTGGATTCTATAAGCATAAAGTTACAGCCTTGGTCATGATTGGGGTCCCTCTTGAGCATGAAGTTCCATTAAGAGCTTAGAATTGGCATTTAGAACCTTTGTAGCTATGCATGCACGTAAAGTTTGCAACTTTACGTGAAAAGCATGCCCTAGAAGCTTGGATCTGTGATTTGGAGCCGCTGCATGGCTCAAAACAAGTCTGTATGGAAAAAGGACTGAATGGACTCGGCGAGTCGCAAGGTTGACTCGGCGAGTCACATGAAGATGGCCGTGAAATCAACGAGTTGGATGAATAACTCGGCGAGTCCGATGAAGATCACCATAAGCCTCGACGAGTTAAAGAACAACTCGGCGAGTCGGATGAGTTTTCCCTAGGATATGTATGCGTGTGTATCCGTCGAGTGGCAAGAGGGGGGGAACTCGACGGGTGGCCTTAAAGTTTGAACGAGAATCGAAGGAACTCGACGAGTCACCCCGATGACTCGGCGAGTGGAAGGTGCTTCGAGGAACTCAGCGAGTAGCCGAGGGTACTCGGCGAGTTGGGGTCAACATGGACTGTTGACCTTGACTGAGGACTTTGACTTTGATCAGGGGTTGACTAGTGGGTTATGGAGTACCTTATAAGGTTAAGGACTTATGAGTATATTGTGCTGTGGTGTTAGGTGGTGGAGCCTGTGCAAAGTGATTCGAGAGTTGGGTTTTATCTTCCGGGTCGACATTTGCGAGGTGAGTTATCCTCACTATACTAAGGGGTCTAAGGCACCAAGGTCGGCCCATTGGATATGTTATCCTAGCAGTGTTAGATGTTGAGTATGAGTTAGTTTTGCATGCTAGTGGTTATGCCAGTTAGGTAGACCTGTAGGACTACCTGTGATGTTATGTGATTATTGCATGCTCAGTGGTTATGTATGTGTTTGTTATATGGGATGGGTTGAGGTTGTACTGCTTCGTGCGGTAGCCAACAAACCCTAGGAGCAATCCAGTTACAGGCTAAGGGAGACTCGTACGGTGGGCTCGGGGGCAATCCAGTTACGGGCTAAAGGAGACTCGTACTATGGGCTCGGGAGCATTCCAGTTATGGGCTAAGGGAGACTCGTACTATGGGCTCGTGGGTATTTCAGTCTGTAGGGCTGTGGACCCGTTATGTGTTGTTCTGTCTAGTTTGTTATGATATGTTATTGTTGACATGGTTATGTGGAATGTATGTGTATCGGTATTTTGGGGGTAACTCACTAAGCTTTCGGGCTTACAGTTTCAGTTTATTGTTTCAGGTACATCAGGGGATCGTGGCAAGGCGAAGGCATGATCGTACAGCTCCTCCTATCATGTTTATGTTTCTGGGAATACTCTGATAAAAATGTATTTTGAAAACAAAGTTGTAATGTTTTGATGAACTTGACATGGTTTGAAAGTTTAAATTGGCTTGAATTTTTGGGTGTTACAAGGTTCAGGTGCGGGTTCTGGTTCAGGCTCTGGTTCAGGTACTAAACCAATTGATGAGAGTTTGCGCAAGTTCATTTCAGCTGAGGTTACTCGCGGTACCTTGGATGCTACCCCTGTATTGTTCGGTACGATCAAGGAAGGGAATATGGAGTTGATGGATGAGAGGCTTAGGTATTTTCAATCCGAGATTGCTACGGGTCAGATTGGAGCTCGAGCTCCCTCATTCCGGGAGTTCAAGGCCTTCGGAGCTCCTGGGTTCTTTGGGGATAAGGATCTCATCGCTAGCCGTCATAAGGTGTCTAAGTCCATAACTATATTTGGTATATACTTGACCCGACCCGGCAGGTCCATTTGGGTTGCACGTTCACCTGAACAGTTTGTATGGATAACCTATTAAGAATAGTATATTTATAATTTATTAATATATTATAAGTTATAATATATTAATATGAAGTCATATTATTTAATTAGTATTGATCTAGAATTAATTTAGTGATCAAAAGCAACTAATTAAATATGGACTCTTTTATATATATGGAATGGGCTAATGTTCATTTGGAATGGGCTAGGCTTGCATGGAAGTCCATGGATAGTGCATGGAGCTTTTAACCCATGGATCCTAAGGAAAGCAAGAGTCATGGGTATTAGGGTTTACATGGATGTAACCCTAATCCTCCATAGTATATAAGGATGGCTTTAGCACATGAAATGGCACTAGTGTGTGTGAGAAACAAGGGTGGGCCGATTTCAAGAGTGTGCTACTATTCTCTCAAGTTTTTCCAAGTTGTAGGTGATTTGTGATTGCATTTGAGGCATCCACATTATTGGTGCTAGGCTCTCAAACTCCAAGCAATCATTCACAAGCAAAAGGTATGTCATTCTACTAGTCTTTTATGATTCAAGTTCCCCATGCCATGCTAGTTAGGATGAGAACCTTGGAAAATTATTATTTGCATGTATATTAGAGAAACATAGATCCAAGGTTTCTAGGGTTGCATGTACACCATAGGAGTGTTAGAATGCTCAAAACCCATCAATGGTATCAGAGCCTAGGCTTGTTTTCTTGATACTTGATGCAAAACTATTGAAAAAATCAAAAATATTGTTGCCTGATCAGTGGACTCGCCGAGTCCATGGGGGAATCGACGAGTCCAAGTGTTTCTTCATCCTACTCGTCGATGAGGTTCTTGTACTCGATGAGTAGGAGGCCCTGAATGCAGAAATTTGAGATTTTAAGCTGGAATTGGACTATAATCATTACTCTAAACTGTTTTGGACTTATAAAACCTGTTTTTGATGTTGTAATGATTATGCTAATCCAATTTCAAAGACTATTATCAAAATTTCAAGTTTTATATGTGTTTATATGATTCTTGAAATTGTTGATATGAATGTTCATACACTTATGAGTTTTGGTAGATCATAGGAATTATTTGCAAATTCTTTGATAGTTTAATTCTGTGGGGCCAGGAAACAGAGATTTTGTGGGGACTTGATGCTGTGGGGTACGCGGTGAAGCTACTGATGGGTTTTATGCATAAGAAACAATCCTATGTGCTCATACAAACCCTAATGCTTGGATCTAGGTTTCTCTATTGTACATGCTTTGAATCCAAGACTTACAAACCCTAGATCTATCAAATAAGAACTGAAATAAGGGTTTAGTAATTACCTTTGATTGTTATATAGCAATAACAATCAATCCTTGCTTTGATTAGCTTCAGAAAGCTTAGTGCCTCAAGTGTTGCACCTCTAATGGAGTTACAAACACCACTAAGCAACTTGGATGAAGAAGGAGGAGAGAGGAGGCAGCCAAAACGTCCAGAAACCCTAATATAAGAGTTGTCCATGTTTTTGGGCATAAAGGGCTCTTTATATAGGTGTAGGCTATTAGGGTTTACAACTAGGAAACCCTAATCTGACTGCTTAGGCCCTAAGCAGCCCATGGATCCCTTTCTTTAGAGTCATGGACGAAATCTTATGGGCTTCCCCATAAATTTCGTCCACTCCACTCTATGGAGTCCATTAGCCCACTCTTGCAATTATCTTATAATTACAATTCCAGTCCCTTAAGTTTAATTAATCTCTTTTAGTCACAAAATTAATTCTTAATTAATTCTTGACTAATATTAATTAAACTTATATGATTTCTCCTTTAATATATTATTCTTATAATATATTAATAAACCATAATTCTCCTTAATTCATCCTACATATTGCTATGGTGAAGGCAACCCAAAAGGATCATGCTCATAATCGGGTCAAGTACATACCAAAATAGTTATGGACTTAGACACTAATCCAACAGTCTCCCACTTGGATAAGTCTAATAACTATTCTGCGTATGACTTCAGAACCTGATCAGCAATCGTAGCTTTCAAAGCCGCTGTCAACTCTGATCTTATCAGATACGCGTGTCCTTTAGATAAGGGATTATATATTCCTCCATTCTACAAGATATCGTATAGACATGAGACATGGTTTGAAATCATTCTCTCAGTCTATGTGTCGTTTCCCGATTTCTGGTTTATGACAACTGACTAATCGAACAAATCAAATCAGTCCTGGCCCGGCCGAGCACTTTCCTTTGTCATCACTAAATCATCGAGGGGCCCACAGATATCGCTTTTATCCCACTTTGGGTAAAAGGAATGGATAAACTTTGACTCAAATGCTTGCTTGCACCTACTAATCGAATCACACACAACAATAAGTTTTATAACACCAAGTTACTGGTGCGTTTACTTACCATCAATGTGCAACTGATCAGCAAGTAACAACTCACACGTCTTGGTTTCAAGAATATACAATATTATCGTCTCACAATCACTTGTGATAAAACCATGAAGTGATTCAAGTGAGCGTCGGTTTAATCCAATACTTTAATCTTATCAAAGCACTCATGAACTCTGCAGCAAACTTGTGCTATGTCTAAACACTTAAGACAATCTACAGACAGATTCACGACAGTCTTCCTTCATGCCTACTTCCAACGTATGACTGACCGTGGAGGTTCGAATAACCCAGTTATTCTGGAAGTCAAAACATGAAAAATGAAACGCAATAATAATATTAATCCTATATGGCCCCAAAACTTTTGAGCGTAAATAAAAACACTTTTATTTAAACACCATATTGATTACTCATTATTCATTGCTTACTGTTTCAGAAAATCAACTTATTACTCGAATTATGACCACAATTGTCCCATGCTCCAAGCATGCACACTTTGGTTTCCTATGGTCCATACTTTATGAAATAGATCACTTGGAAAACTTTTCCAATGAAACTCATTTCACAATCCCCAATATGTCAGATTTTAACATTTTATGCAACGATCCTTTCGTAAAGTCATAGCACAAAAGACATCAAGACTTGGCCAATGAAATCACAAAGTACTCTATCTGAAATTGTTACAAAACAATTATATAGATGTGATGTCTCTCACTCAAAGTACATTCCTTTGAACATCCTTTTTGCATAAAAGTTTCTAATCTAGACATATTTCTTAATATCCAACTCCCATTAATGGAAACATTTCCATATTTGCCATATGACAACTCATTCTTAATAGAATCTTATCTATTCACAATAATGTCAATATAGTTCATCCAATACTATACTTCCAACTACTCACAAGCGACAAATCCTCAGTGAACCTCAAATCGTCCTTTGATAGTTGTTTAATTATTTTAGTCAGAACCAATTCTAGTCCCTTTTCCCTCTTAATGCCCTAGGCATTTGGAAAATTTTAGAATGGTCAAATATTATAGCATATGCAATCGATCCTATACCCGAAGCGTATTGGACACGATGCATAATGTCTCATATAAAGACATGATACTTCATCAGCCTTCTGCCATAATATTTTATGTGCCATGTTCCCACAATTCGAACTATGAAGAGGGATGCCGTAATCATAATCGAATTTTGAGAATGCACTATGTATCCTTGACTAAATTTATTAACATTTCTCGATCTAAGCTTTATAATTTTGAAACGAAGTATAATATTCTCTCCCTTAATTATAGCAAAACAACTTTTCAACCCTTGCAACTTTGCAAAATGAATCTTTGTTTTCTATAATTAATATTGCTAACTTGCAATACTTACCATAATAATCATGCTCCCACTAACATGATGATTATTTCCTTACCAGCATAACACTTATGCTTCCACTAGCTTTGACATGTATTCAGAAAACAATCGAACTTCTAGAAAACAATGCTTATTGAATTCCTTAAGTTCATATTTCTAATACCTGATGCTTTGATAAGCCTTTATCTAAGCTTTTTAAGCTCATACACCTTTGCCTTAGATAGCTCACATGTGTGTCTAAACAATTTAGTTACTAAGTCCCAAATGTTCATATTAATTGCCAAATCTCACAATTCGAACTATGAAAAGGGATGCCGTAATCATAATCGAATTTGAGAATACAATTTTCACAATTGCAATCTTCTTAAAATCTTTCTTAGTGAAAGCATTTCCTCACAATCATTTTCATGAAGGAGGAAAACCTTATGACACTTAGATTTTATGATGTATGTGTTCCTATCCATATGAATTTGTCAAAACGAAAGTTTGTGACAGATCCAAAACCATATGGACTGAACTTGTTCAATCTTGATTTCTTGCCTCATGGTAACACAAGTGCCCAACATGTCTTCCAAGTGGTTTAGCAACTTACCCTTACATATCAATGTACTTTCCATTGATCAAGGTGCTTTGTCTTTATGTATTCAAATGAGAACTCATAGAACTCACATACATATTTAGCTTAATTGGAATGGCACAGAAAAGGAGTATGTCATCCACGATAGGCTTTAAACCTCAAGTCGTGTGCTAGTGATGATCAATTAGGTTTACTCTTGATTTTTTTTTCTTGAAACTTTTCAAGACCATTAAGACTCCCACTGACTCCTTGACATATAAGATTCTCTTGTCAGGAAACATTTCTTGACAAACAATTATTCAAGAGTTAGTGTAGCTTTTTGTCAAGTTTAACACTTCACACAATTGATCCTGGTTGGTCTTTGTCTTATCCAAGACATTACAACTTACCAATTTCAAATGTGCAAGAATAAGAAAACTTTTTCAAATTCCACATTCGTCGAGTGTTATAAACCTACTTAAGACTTGTCACTCATGTCAGAATCTTGACTCTAAGACTTGATATTGGAACGAAGTATGATTGACTTCTTGATTTAACCATTTCTACAATTCTCGATTCCTCTTCTTAGACATGCAATTGCACTAAGACTCACTTAGAGGATCAATTGAGATATGGTTCTTAATCATTAAGACTTATCATAAAACACAATAAAAGGTACTCTCCCTTCTTCTTAGAATGGAGAAAATTTTATCTTTCTGCCTACTTGATTCTTCTTATTCGTTCTGCTATTGATTGAGACTCTTTCAATCAACTCAGAATTATACTTAATCTTATAAGTATAACCATATTTACTAAACTTTAGTAAATCATGACAAATATCTTTATTACTCTTGTGGTGGACTTGATCAACGCACAAACTAGTGTACTCGATCTCCTAGTCCTTCTCTTGACACTTTGTCAAAGAATTAGTCTAATTTCCAAATATGAAGTTTCTCATTCATCACGCAACCAAGTTCCACGACTTCAAGTTTCTGTCCAACTGAAACTTGGGCGATGAGAATCTTCGCTTATTTGGCAAATTCTCGACATTTCCACAAATAACATAATAAAGAATCAAATCCATTATAGAAACAATTAAACATCAATTTTTCATACACACCATTGCAAGGATAAATAAATAAGACAAAATCAAAATTTAATTTATTGCGGAAAAACTTGTCCTTACAATGTAATTCAACTGAAAAACTATGCTATTACATATTTCTTATCAATCTATCCTAACTCTAGAGTAGCAGCTCAAAAATCTGATCCTCGAGCACACTTCTGCCTTAAGCTTCTTCTCTTTTCTTCGATCCTGCAAAAACATCAAAATGTAATCTTATCACATCATGTATTAAGAATCAAGGAATAGGAACTTATAGAGTTAGTTACTAGATTTTACCTGAAGTAGATCCATATGTCTTGACTCTCCCATCTCTTAGATCTCTCAGGTAAACAGGGCAGCTTCGTCTCCAATGCCCATTCTCTTGGCAGTAGAAGCAGATGGACTCTTTTGGAATGGCACAAGGAACTATCTCAGAATTTACCTTTTCTGGATTTCCAATGTCACCATTTTCAATGTCCATTGAAGTTTGGGAGTTTGATTTGCCAGACAAATTTGCTCGATCAGAACGCCAAATCATTTCTGATTCAGCAGCTATAAGCAAATAGGTCAAATCAATGAGGGTCACGTCATGGTCCATCATATAGTACTCTCTAACGAACTCACTATATGATTCAGGAAGTGACTGAAGAACCCAGTCAACAGCCAACATTTCTGAGATATCGACACCCATCATCCTTAACCTATCAATGTGTGACTTCATCTTTAAGATGTGTGCACACACAGGTTTCCCATCTTCGTGTTTACTTGCCAATAGGGCTTGAGTGAGCTTGAACTTTTCAAGCATTTGAACTTGTGGGTTAGGGAGAATAATTGGAGGAGGTGAAGCATGACTCTCATTTCCTTGATCGTATCGTGGAACGTCATCTTCATTTGGAAAGCTTGTTCCAAGGGACTTGGGAAGACCATTGTAAGATTTAGACATCTACAAAACGGGAGAAAAATTCAAGTTAGTTGATAAGAATCCTTGATGTAACTCCCAAATGAAACATCAAGGCTAGGATCCAACACAATACTCTACAACCTAGAAGAGGGATGTCGTAATCTAGTTGCAGAATATTTGAAGGTAGGTAAATGACGATTTACCAATTTCTACCAAGAATAACGAAAAAGACTTTTAAGTTTTAAATGAATTGAAACTCCTAGATCTTTTGAGATTCATTGAACTTTTCAATGGCATGTTTTAATCTCGATTATGCCCTTCTATTTGTGACTGGGATGCCGAGGATCACAAATAAGGTGTGAATAACCATGCGAATGTACTTGGTGCACTCAATGTCATGCTCACCTAATCAATGTGCCGGTTAACCACACACGCTCCATTGATCTATGACAGACATCGAATCACCCTTCGCTACCAATGCCAAACCCAAATTAGTGTGCCGGTTAACCACACACGCTCCACCAACGTTTCGACAAGGGTACCAAGTGTAATTCCATGGCTTAGCATACAATTCCACATTTTTCCTAAAGTGACTATGATTTGGGAATTTGTAAAAGTATTTAGTTACTTTGTACTTCATTATACTTATAATGGAAGGTTTCGTCCTATCCCACCCGTTCGGCTAACGACCCTCCACTAGTCAAGAGTGCGGTGGGTAAGAGTGGATACCCGTTCAATCGCCATTTTATAGGTAATTTCCTTAAACACCCCTTGTAGACCAGCTTCGTGAATGAGGCCTACTAACGGTAAGACTGACTCTTTACTCATATATACAATATTAGACTTTTAATGTTACATATATATAGTATAGGGTGTATTTTACACTTTTAAAATACTAGGTGGTTTTATTAACTTTCTCCTTTAATTAAACTTTTAATTAACTTAACAAAACCATGAGGGTGTACTTTGAACTTTTCAAAATACTTGAGTTTTAGAATTTAAATATCACATAATTAAACTATTAATCATAATTTTAAATTCCAAAACTTGAGGGCAAGTTTTGAAACATTTCAAAACATTAGGGTTTAGAATTTAAATATTTCAACATTAAACTTTTAATCAAAAATTTAAATTCCAAAATTTGAGGGCAAGTTTTGAAACTTTTCAAAACATTAGGGTTTAACTATTTAAATTTCAAAAACAAAACTTTTAAGTTCAAATTTAAACTATAAAACCTGAAGGGAGTAATTTGAAACTATTCAAACTTACTAGGGATCAAATAACAAATAATATAAATCAAACAATTAATTTAGTGATTATCTATATTTGACCTAATTCAATTTCTTGTAAGATAAGTTACCCAATTAATACAAATAACCAATTTTAATCATATAAGGAATTTATTATCTAATCAATTGGTAATTATCTTGTGTTTTGGCAAGGATAATCATTTAATTAAGATAAAATTCGGATTTTAACTTCAAAAAACGATTTAGGCATCAAATCCAAGTCAAAACAGCAACAAAAACTCGAAATATCCTCTGCCTGACGCACAAACTCGCCGAGTAGGGCCAACTCGCCGAGTCCAGATACTGACTCGCCGAGTTGAGTCGGGCAGAGACAAAAAATTCGATTTTCAGCAAGCAAAACAGTTAAGCATCACATACAATTGAAACCAATCAAGGCTCTGATACCACTGATGGGTTTTATGCATAAGAAACAATCCTATGTGCTCATACAAACCCTAATGCTTGGATCTAGGTTTCTCTATTGTACATGCTTTGAATCCAAGACTTACAAACCCTAGATCTATCAAATAAGAACTGAAATAAGGGTTTAGTAATTACCTTTGATTGTTATATAGCAATAACAATCAATCCTTGCTTTGATTAGCTTCAGAAAGCTTAGTGCCTCAAGTGTTGCACCTCTAATGGAGTCACAAACACCACTAAGCAACTTGGATGAAGAAGGAGGAGAGAGGAGGCAGCCAAAACGTCCAGAAACCCTAATCTAAGAGTTGTCCACGTTTTTGGGCATAAAGGGCTCTTTATATAGGTGTAGGCTATTAGGGTTTACAACTAGGAAACCATAATCCGACTGCTTAGGCCCTAAGCAGCCCATGGATCCCTTTCTTTAGAGTCATGGACGAAATCTTATGGGCTTCCCCATAAATTTCGTCCACTCCACTCTATGGAGTCCATTAGCCCACTCTTGCAATTATCTTATAATTACAATTCCAGTCCCTTAAGTTTAATTAATCTCTTTTAGTCACAAAATTACTTCTTAATTAATTCTTGACTAATATTAATTAAACTTATATGATTTTTCATTTAATATATTATTCTTATAATATATTAATAAACCATAATTCTCCTTAATTCATCCTACATATTGCTATGGTGAAGGCAACCCAAAAGGACCATGCTCATAATCGGGTCAAGTACATACCAAAATAGTTATGGACTTAGACACTAATCCAACAGCTACAGGTAAGGTTGCGCAGCGAGACCGTTTCCAAGGGCCATGAAACATAAATGTTGTGGGGTCGTAGGTAGCAGGGCCGCTGTTGGGATGACCTTCTTGTTGGAGAGTACCCTCGCTATAGCGGGTTGTAATGTGGATAACACTTCATCGATCGTACGAGCACAAGGGAATCAAGATGACTGTGAGAGAGGAAGCACCAAGATCATGGTGTGGAATAAGCTTGTGATGCGCGACTTATGATGCGCGACTTAGGAAAATAGCTTGGGCTTAGAAGCCAATGATCATGGAGGTGTTACGCGGGAGAGCATCGTGCGGGATGGATCGGGCTTGGCTGCTAGTGATCGTAAATAGATCACGCGGGAGAGCGTCGCGTGGAATGGATCGGGCTTGGCTGCCAGCGATCGTAGATAAATCAAGCGGGAGAGCATCGCGTGGAATGGATCGGGCTTGGCTGCCGACGATCGTAGATAAATCACACGGAAGAGCATCGTGTGGAATGGTCGGGGCATGCTACTATACTGGAGTCGGGCTGAGAAGCCAGGCGACTCGAGGCGTGGGTACTGAACCTCGCATGCGGAGCTTGCCGCTATAATGGAGTCGGGCTGAGAAGCCAGGCGACTCGAGGCGAGGGTACTGAACCTCACATGCGGAGCCTGCCGCTGTACTGGAGTCGGGCTGAGAAGCCAGGCGACTCGGGGCGAGGGTGTTGAACCTCGCATGCGGAGCTTGCCGCTATAATGGAGCCGGGCTGAGAAGCCAGGCGACTCGGGGCGAGGGTGCTGAACCTCGCATGCGGAGCTTGCCGCTATAATGGAGTCGGGCTGAGAAGCCAGGCGACTCGAGGCGAGGGTACTGAACCTCGCATGCAGAGCTTGTCGCTGTAATGGAATCGGGCTGGGAAGCCAGGCGACTCGAGGCGAGGCTGCTGAACCTCGCACGACTGGGCGTAGCACCCTACAATCTATGTGTCTAGCTCGTGTGACCAGTCTGGGTTAAAGCGGAATGGTACCTGATGCTTTGCTGCCTCGCTATTCGTACTAATAATTGAGGCCTCGGTGTCTTGGCTGTTTGCGGAGAGCTATGTGGCAGTGCTACTTAGAGCTTGATAGTGTAGCTACTGTTAAGAGGTGCGTAACGAGGCTGCTGTCAGGAACTGGTCAGTAGGGCCGTTGAGAACCGAGCATCGGGCTACTAGCGATAGATGAGCAGCTCGACTATTGAGAGCTGGGTTGCGAGACTACCAAGGGTAGAACCGCGGGGTTGCTCTTTCGATCCGAGATATTAACGTCACCTCGGGGATGCACTATCACAAAGTATTAGCTCTTTGTGTGCTTCAACTATGCCATTTTGGAATGAAAATCACTCTTGCATAGTGTTGTACCGACTCTCCCCCCTCCCCATTTTCTCAAAGGAGGCGAAGGAAAGGAATAATGAATGCATAGCTGTTGGGTAGCACGGCTGCCGAGAGCTGGGCATCGCGACTGCTGGGATTCAGACAACGCGGTTGCTGAGGGCAGAGCAACGAGACTAGCGGGTCCGGTTAACACGAATGGTGAGAGCTGAGTAGTGAAACTTCCTGGAGCTAGTCAGCACGACTGCTAATAGCCGGGTAGTTCAATTGTTAAAGGTTATTTCGTAATGCATTACAAGTAGTGGTAGCGTACTACTCTTCTCCCTCCTTTTTTTTTTTGAAAACTCCTTGCGTATTCGAGACGTATTTGTTGAGCGGGGCTTGTGATACGCCTTCGTTAAATGGGTGTTGTTTGTCTTGTAATATTGGCCCATTTACTTATGATGCGGCTCAATATAATCAAATGCTAATTTGTTAGAAGCCCAAAATGTTCTTGCCCGCTTAAGAAATGATTAGCCCAAGTTCATATCTTTTTTTTTTTTTTTTTAAAAGATGTCGAGTGGTCCGGATCGTAACACATCTTTTTAATTTCAATTTTCTTGGGGCAAGGTCACAGCGTACGAGCGTTTGGGCGGCCGATTGATAAATTATTTTTTATAAAAAATATCCAATTAATTGTTGAGGTGGCCTTCATGCTACGGGGCTCATATTTATTGTTTGAGGAAAGCCAACAATATATTAAAAAGAGCCCATACAATGAACCATAGGCCCAAATTTCTTTTTTCTTTTGCTAACGTTGATACAAACGTTTCATGCTTATTAGCCTCCAGAGATTGTACATGTGGGCCTACTTTTTTTTTTTTTTTTTATCGATTTTGAAGAACAAAGCTACTTCACGTGTTTTGGGGATAAACACCCAAAAGGAAAAAGGTAGTCGACTGAGATCTAACTTTCACGGTGATCTTCTCTTATTTTTTTTTATCTTTGAACGACTGAGATAGGTGTTGGCTGCCGCAGGGCACCGGTTGAGGGAGAGATCGGAGCAACAATGTTATATTGTTGGGTTGCCAATGTTGAAGGCGGGCCATGGCGATGATGGTGTTGCTGTTACCGGTAGTCGACGGGTGATGTTGCAGTTCGAACCACAAATGACCGGAGATGGCAACCGGGTTATAATCGTCGGAATCCGACGTGCATTGTGGAGCAGTGAGAGAAAGCGATGCTGAAATAGGCCGTTTGCAGCTGGTCTTTACCGGAGTGCCGTAGCTTCGTTGGTCGGCGCTGTTGTTGGGAGTGACTACCGGGGATTCGAACGGTGACGCCTTGGTTTCGTTCGCCGGCGACTGAAATTGTGACTTATTGAAGAAGCCTGTTGATTGGGTTAACTAAAGAGGCTCTCGTCTGTGAGTAGAAAGAGTCTAGTGGGGCCGGTTGCATTTAACTTTTATGTATATCAAGAATTGGACCAAATGGGTCCCACCCGAAAATGCTTTTGTCTTTTGGGTATGGGGAGTGATATATCCACTTCCGTATTTTATTCTTCCACTTATATAAAAGTTGTTTCCCTTTTATACCCTTTCTTTAATCATTAAAAATATAAGAAAAACAATATTTTCTAATTACCAAATATAAATAGAGAAATAATCGGCATGTTTGTTATTTTCTTTTTCCTTTTCTCTCTTTTGTTTTCTTAATTTATTAATTGCTTTTGTGTTTTTTTTCTTACGTATAAAAAATAATTTTCTTTTGTAATATTTATCACTTTATAAACTCAATACTAATTTTCATCGTCACATAGATATGAATATTTAAACCTGCTCTATCATGTAAAATATAAATAGATCTTATTAGTTTCTAACCATTTATATTTATTTTAGTGCCAATCATTGTTATTAATCCCATATCATTTTTTATGTCACATACTTGGTTCATAACAAAACACTACATCATAAAAGAGACACTGAAATGAAAAATAATGTTAAAGGAAACTTGTCCAACAAAAATATTCAAATCAAAATAATGTCAAAAAAAAAATTGACCATAAAGAAAGATTCACCCTACTCTAGTTGCATATCATCACTTAAAAAGTTGGATATTCATTTAAATCAAATAAGTCGTTTCCAGACATTTCATTGTTCGTTTGAAATACAGAAATAGAACTCAAAAGATTGCGTGTTTGTGATGATTCCACAAGCTCAAATCTTGAAGAGTCTCGTGCGGTTGAACTTATTCCTTTTTTCTTTCTTTTTTTCGGAGGTCTACCCTTTGGTCGACGAATCACAGGCTCAAAGAATGTATCAGATTCAGTCAAAAGTTTCGTAATGATAGAAGTAGCAAATTCTTTCTTACTTAGAGGCCACATTTGGTATTTTGAAGACAACTCACTAAGCAACTTATCAAATTCATTGGCGACATTATTGTGTGAATTATCTTCTAAATCCAGGCGCAATGTATCAATCCTCCAATGTGGGTGAATGAGATCCAAGGAAAGTGGCACTCCTTTCAATCGATTTATCTTGTGAGAACAAGGAAGACCCATGGTCGCCATAAAATGACCAGTGCAAGGATTCATTGTACCTGAAAAAACCAAATAGTTATTAAAGACTATGTAAAAGGTAATGTTTTATAACAATTTAAAAGTACAGTCTTTGTAATATTACCATTTTTCATTTTTTCATATTGCATGTGTATCTCATTTAGTGCAAAATGAGATACATGATACAAAAGCTCTCTAAAAAAAGGCACATTACACTTAAGAAGAACTTGAATTTTTTCACTTGCGAGTTTCACTTTAATCTCGTTGAATTCATGTGTAACCGCAAGACAAATTTTTTCTTTAACTTCTTGAAAGCCACCGGTAGATACTTGCAGATACAACTTGAGTTTAGCATGAGCGCCTTCAGCCCTTGAAGATGAACGATTACCAAAATGCAAGCAATTGTCTGTCCATGCACTAACAAACTTTTCTTTCCACGGCAACCATGTGTTTCTTATATACTCAAGTGCAACTTTTTTCGTCTGATACAGCAACTCAAATTCAGCCCAATTATTCTCAAAAATAGTTGGTGTAATTGAATATGCTACATTTGTCCAACCTGACATAAAATTATTAAACTCATCACCATGTTCAAAATGCTTCTTGCAATTTGCTAACACATTCTTTTCGATATGCCAAATACACAAAAGGTTTCTTGTGTTGGGAAATACCATCTTTATGACATTCATTAATGCCAACTCTCTATCAGTCATAATAACGGACGGGTCACAATTTTCAAGAATCTTCTTAAATGCACTTAATGCCCAAATATAACTATCTTCGTCCTCTTTCTCCAAAAAAGCAAACCCAGAATAAAATGAGGTATTAAAGCATGAAACACCAACGATGTCAAGGAGAGGCATGTGATATTTATTTGTTTTGTATGTGCAGTCCATCACAAAGATTGTTGAAAAGATTTTGGCCAATTTAATTGACAAAGGATGTGCGATGAACAAATGGGTTATATGCCCTACTGTATTATATAAAATATCATAAATAAAACCCTCTTTTTTAAGCTCTTCAAATAAGGAACTAACCATTGATCGATTTTGCAACTTTTCCTTACGGAGTTTTGCCTTCAGGTTGTATATAGTTCGAGAATCAGCCGGAAGGTTTTCGTTTCTCTGACGCAAAGAAGAAAGAATTTGCCTTGGGGGTATGCCAGAAAGTGACATGTTTTTGACACTTTGTACGTCATCTAATGATAATCGACGAAATGATGGATGCCCAGAGATATCAGTAGACGGTTCATGGTTATGAGTTAAGTTTTTTGCATTAATTACCTAAGAACCGTCAATTCCTTTTTTACCTATAATCTGGAAGGGGCATTTGATCAAACGAGATCCGGTGTTCCTCTTTCTTTTATCACTAATACACAATCTATCTCGATAGGAACCTCCCCGGTCACATTGCAACTTGACATATTTGTCTTTACTTGAATCTCGAATAGATAATGCATATCCTTTAGCGTAATAAAAGTTTCGTACACTCTTTAGCAATTCATCATATGATTCAAATTTGGAGTTAGCTAAATATAGTTCTTCATTTTCGATCATAGGACTTGATGAATCCATTCCAATGATGCCTAAAGCATAATATAAAACATAAATCAAGTTAGTAGTTAGTTTATTGTAACGGTGCATATAGCATAATATAAAACATAAATCAAGGAGTTTGAATCCTTTTTCTTGGTTATGGGTTTATAGAAAATATCATCGGCTTGCAAAATTAGTAGTTAGTGCACTGAAATGGTGTCTATGACAGGATATAAAACATAAATAAAATAGGTTAGTATATGTTTAATCTTCTTTGGCATTAATTATACCTGCATTTCGAAGGAGGTAGGCTTTTACTTGTTTATATAACAATAAAACAATTATCAAAATATGAAACAAATTTGCAATATTTTATAGTAATTTTGATCACGTACATATTCATATACTAATGAGATTTGTTTTAGGTGTTGTTAAAGACTTGAAGGTCTAGTAGCTATGCTAACACGTACACCAATTTTATAACCTAATCCTTAATCCTAGTAAAATCCCATTTTGCAAAATCAATGTTTTAATGCAATACTATCACCAAGTATAGATATCAATGAATGTACAGTGAAAAACTTATGAAAGCCTTACGAACTGCCGATAAAAACAAACATAATATAATATACACATAAGAACCCTAATATAATCAAATAAAACCAATAATATAATATAATTAATACCTGCAAACTGTTTAGTTTATTACAGATTCAACCTTTTCGATGCCGACAAACGGCGACCGGTGAAAACAAAGAAACGGCGTTTCTTGAACGACAACTAAGGAAGACAATAAGTCATCGTTTGGAAAGAAGAATCACGTTGACATTGTTGGAGATTTTTATCTCTTTTTAATATATATTTAAAAAAAATAAATAAGGGCATATATGTCAAAACAATTACTTTTAAGTGGATGGATAAAAAAGAGGAGTCACTCCCTTTGGGTATATCACCTCCCTTTGGGTATACGCCCATACCCATTCTTTTTCTTTTTCCTTCAAGAAACACAAAGCACACTTTTCATCTTTTTTTTTTTTATTTCACTGCCAACTTTTGAATAGCGTAGGGCCACACGTTTTCTGGGAATTACTGTTATATACTGTACATGTGATGTTGATATACTACACCATTTCTGCTATTTTGTCCTTTACATAGCTGTTCGAGCCATGCGTATTCTTGTTGACTAATAACTCTTGTACCTTTTTTTTTCTAAAACTATTTACTATAATGGTAACTAAAACATAAAGGTAACTTTGAGTTGGGCTAAAAATGAATAAATGGTGGGTGAAAAGCATACGAAATTCGTATTCTTGTTGACTAATAACTCTTGTACCTTTTTTTTTCTAAAACTATTTACTATAATGGTAACTAAAACATAAAGGTAACTTTGAGATGGGCTAAAAATGAATAAATGGTGGGTGAAAAGCATACGAAATTCTCAGATGAGAGTTCTGGAAGTTTAAGAACATAAAAAAGTTCATTTATTTTTACTTCAAGTTTTTAGACAACTTGAACTTGAAAATCGTAAACTAAATGAGATTTTCAGAAAAATACATGGACTGAAAGTGGGTTAAGACCCATCAAGACTTCTTCTTCCTTCTTTTTTTTTTTGAAGGTTTTTATGAAATGTACAAGCCATATGGCTGTATGTACAAATAAAAGCTTCAGGAATTGAAGTTCTTTACAGAAAAATCTAAACTAAAATCGTTTTTCTGTAACATATAAAAAGAAAATGAAGTAATAACTCATAAAAATTTCTTTTTTCTGAAGTTGCTCAACAATCCCCCAACATATAAACAAAAACGGATTTAAAAAGGTTTTTGCAAGCTTGGGGAATGTTTGAAAGGCCAAATGATTCTAAGACAGATCTGAAAAGATCTTAGCAAGAACCAAATGGATCTTAAACAGATCTTGGCAAAGGCCAAACGGATCTGATGCGGTTTCCTTCTTATAAAACCTTTTTCCTCTACAACTTGCTCAACAAGCTATCAAAATATGAGCAACAAACAGATCTGAGAAATTTTTGTTTCATTTTCTAATCTTTTAAAGAAAATAGACAGCTTTGAAAGAGTTTTGCAAAGAAACCATAAATTGAAGATGATTTCTCTACAACATAGACTGACATAAAGTAACCAAAATGTTCTTCAACTCTCAAGTTGCTTGGATAAAGCACCAAAATATGAACAAAGATGGAGAAGAGCTCCTAAAAACCTCTTCCCTCCCCGAAAATATCAGTAAAAACGGGTCTTAGTTGGTGTTTTTGAACTTGAGAGGTGATTAAGTGAACAAAAACGTTTGGATCTAAAGATCCGAGCTAAAAATGAAGTAGATCTACAGATCTGAACAAAAGGTGCATCAGATCGAAAGATCTAAAACATAGCTAATCAGATCTGGGTAGTTTTTTGCCAAGATCCAAACGGATCTGAACTAAGGAATGTAGAACTGAACAGATCTGAGCAAACCTTAGATGAGAACACATCAAATCTGAAGGGATCTGGGCAAAAACGAGCTTGAGACCAACTGAGGCTTTTGCTACTTGCTCGAATCCGGGATGGCGCCAAATGATGCGACATCGACCTCCGGCGGCTCCTCTGGTCTTCTGTTGCGGCGGAGATCTGACATCATAGTGCAAAGTCGTTAGAGCCGCCCCAGGGACTGTGCCCCGGGAGCGGACTCCGACGGTCAAGTTAGATCAGCTAGAAGATCTGAGATGGTCCTCCATAGCTGGAGAGAACCATCTTGGTGCTGGTGGTTGGTATGGTGGCTGACGGCGGCGGGTGGCGGCTGAGCCACCCGGCCGGAGTATAGTGGCGGCTGAGCCATGGGGGAAGATCTAGGGAAAAGGTCCATCTCCATGGAGGAGGTACTGTTCATTATATAGGGGCAATTAGGTCAGGCCTTGGGCCAGTCCAATTCAGGCCCAACTAGCAAGGAGCTGGGCGAGGCCTCCCGGAAGCGTCGGGCGGGGCTGGCGGGCGCGCCCCAGGCAGGTCTGGCGGGAGCGCACCAGGAGAGGATGGCAAGGGAGCGCCTGGCCGAGCCGGCAAGAGAGTCCCCAACAGGGCTGGCAAGGGAGTCCCCAGCAAGGCTGGCAAGGGAGCGCCAGGCAAGGGAGCGCCAGGTGTGACAACCATCAAATTTCGGTCAAGTCAAAGTCAAACAAAGTCAACTAGTCAAACCGGTCAACTCCATTAACCCTTGTATGATAGAGTTTACGTTATGTAATCACTGTACAATTCGCTATTTTAATGAGAAAACATCATTTGGAAAGTTCATGTGTTTGATTTTCCTTAGCCTTAACAGTGCTAAACAATGAACCAAAGCGATAAAACACTATTGCACAATCATCGGGATTGTGTAGGACACTAAATCATGGCTTAACGGGGTCTATGGACCTTGCGTTGCGAAGCCGGACACTCAAAAAGATCACAAACGAAACCTCTCGCAATCTCATTCAAACCCTACTCAAGATTACTTGACGCTAATAGGATCGAAACTCATACACTACGATATAAATTGACGTTAATAACAACATAGTATAGTACAACGTTATAACTATAATCAAATTAAATTATGATACCATATTAAAATCAAATCAAAGTATAATGCTCTAATTAAATTTAAAAGAATCAAACTTGAATGCTATAATTAAACTTCAAATCAAAGTAGATTGTTATAATCAAATAATAACTCATCTTTTATAAAACTCCATTTTTATAAACTTTACATTAAATTTTATAAAACTCTATTTTTATAAACTTTACATTAAATTTTATAAAACTCTTATATTAATTATGTAAAAGATGCTTGTGTTAGTGGTAAATTATGAAGACCACCAAAAGCAAAAAAGATTATTCCCATGGTCTCCCACTCACACCTCCCATCCACTTTCCTTTCCTTTTTCTCCCAACACATTATTCTCTTCACCACTTAAACCTTCTCTATTCTTTCTCTCACTCTCAATCTTGAAATTTCCTCCAAGAATACTCATATTCCATCCAAGAACAATCTATTATACTCAAATCTTCATCCCTCTTGAAGCATTCATCAAGGTATGTTGTTAAAAGTTTCATATTCATACAAGAAACAAATTAAATCCACCAAAATATCTAAAACTCATTTTATGCATAAACCTGATTTTTCTCATAATCCCATCAATAAAATAAGAAGTTCTGGAAATTTTCAGAAAATAATTTATTTTTATTGAATTACTATAATTATTGCAATAAAGTAGGGCAATAATTCACATAAAATACTTTTTGCATTCAATAAATTCTGAGAAAATTCTGGGATGACCTGTATACTGATTAAACATGATATATGAAGTTTCATGCATTTATATTACTTTTTACTATTATTTATGATCTTATTGATTAATTAATAATGAAATATATAAAAAATACTTCCCATAGTCACAAATATCTGAAACTTATACACTGAGCTCTACATCATGTTATAAAACTATGGTTAATTTTACAGATTTTTTTAGAATCATTTACTATTTTTCCCGAATTTTGTGTTGTTTAATCATTAAAATATTAAATAAATACTAAAACAGTTCAGAAAAATATACAAATTTTACAGTAATTCATATTGTATGAAATAATGATTTCCTAATAATTTCATAATTTTTCAATACTGTTTACTGTTTAAAACTATTTTCCTAAGTATTTAAGCATGTAAAAATGTATTTTAATGATTATTTCATATAAATAATTGTTAAAATCTGTAAATAATTATAATTGGACAAGTTATTATTTTAATAAGAAATTATTAAAATATGGCCTAAATTGAAAATATAAATTAATTATGCAAAGTAAGTAATTCAATTTAAAATTCATTTAACAAATAAATACCTTAATATTATAATCAAAATGAATTATTGTTAATTCATCTAATATAAGAATATGTGTCTAATTATTTGTATTAATACTCCATTCTCGTTTAGCAGTTCCTAAATCAAAACTATTAATTATATTAGGTTCTACGCCATTTTGACCCGAATCGTCTATCGTACGACACACGCATTTCGTTTTGGGACTAATGTGAGTAATCTACCCCATATTTTATAATTTTCAATACTTTTGGGGTGTATCATGTGGTTCTAATATGTTCCAACTTCATTTTATTGTTTTATCACAATTGAGACATTGTTGGGACATTTATACGTGAATCATTAATTGTATAACTATTGTTTGTTTACGCTACATGTACTTGTAGTGCATTATCATTTTTAGTCTAATCTCCATGACTATGCCCGTATTCTTAAGGTACGTTATGGACAATAATAGCGCTATTGGGTTGACCACCCCGCCTTGGGACGCTAAGGTGATTGATCGCACGTGGTTGAGTGTGTATGATGATTAGATGCTCCATCCTATATATATATATATATATATATATATATATATATATATATATATATATATATATATATACATATGTATATATAGGGTGAGGACTTATTGTTGTTGTTATCATTTGTTAATCAATTTTTGATTTATAAACCGTTATCTCAAATACAATTGTTTGCCGACTTCAAAAGAAAACAAATTTCCAATTATAAAGGTTTCAACTTCACAATTTTCTCTACTAAAATTAGATTACTCACCAACTCTCGTAGTTGACCTGTTTTTACCCATGATGCAGATTTGAAGAATGAAGTTGATGAAAAATAGGTTGTGCCTTAGAAATCCACAAGACTATTTAAATTTGATGTAATAAATGTTGTTCATATTTGGATTTGTATTTTTATGTTGCGGATCTTGTTTGCATACTTAGTACTCAATTGAATCTAATCATATTATAACATAGTTGTCATGAGACTTTGAACAATATATCACGCCTCGATCGATTCCGACAAGGATCGGGGTGTGACAGATTGGTATCAGAGCCCTTGACTATAGGGAATTAGGTTAATTGCCTTGACCTAGTCTATAGCCTCTAGGGTCCTCTCGTATGCTAGTTTATAAAATGCACACACAACTGCATGCAATTCGCACTTAGAAAATCCTAGGAATACCTTTGTGTGTTAATTGCTCCCTTATGTGCATACGTATTACTCCTGACACTTATATGTGTGCATACACTTGTGAATATTCTCCACTTTCTCTGAAAATCACACACATACTCAAGTTGTTTAACAAAATGTATATACATATATGTATTCCTTAGAGCTCATAGGAAATTCAAAGTCATCCACTCTAGTTGGGTAGGATCATAGTAATGGACGCGTAGTAACTGGAAGGGGGAGGTGCCGGTAGCCTGAAAGTCCTGACTAGGTAAGCATTCGTATACATCCCAATCAACCGAGGGACCAGTTTGCTTATCTGGGGACCAAAGGCGAGAGTTCCCAAACCTATAGGCCAAAACGCGTCATTCACATTACTTTTGAGCCATCAAAATACCCGACCTTATCAAACGTATCCGAAAGGATACACTCCAAAATGGCCAACTCATTGGACTATTAAGTTCCCTAATGGGCCTAGAAGTGGGAAAGAAATGTGAAAACTTAGTTTTGTGGGGGCCCACGCAAGTGCTACATGTTTCACATTTAGTAACCATGGAAAGCCCAAAAGGTGCCCAACACTCCTAACTATGGCCCAACAAGTGTTTTACAATTATTTTACCCAACAATGTCTAAAAAAAAAAAAACTTTATTTCCCTAATCAATTTACAAATAACTCACAAGTCCATATGCGTGTTTCTCATAGTTGACATGTTCCTTGTTTGGTTGTGGACTTAGGGTAGACTCATTAGGATCAACAGTCTAATAAAATTTTAATTACACATAACTGGGGGCATGTCGAGTGAATCTTAGGAGTGGATCAGACATGTAACAAATCACAAGATTATAATCAAGTTATTCCTACTAAATTCATAAGTCTATTTATATAGACCTCTGGTATAGAGTCGTCAGCGTAGTCGTGTCGGCAATCTAGAATATAGCTAAATACATAATACAAACTATAATACCCAAATTATACAAAATTTTCTGCATAAAAAAATCAATAGACAAACACAATGAAACTAAAAAGGGTATCAATCTATCAAGAGAAAAAACACATACAATGTAGATTAAAATCCACTAATTATAACAAAATGGCTAAAAGAAAAGGTAAGGACTAAGGATTGTTAAGTCCTCTCTTCTTATAAATAGCTTTGAAGCAAGCTTGCCTAAGCTTCTTTGTTCTTTCTGTCAATTCCATACCTGGCAATTTCTCCATCATCTTCTTGTGCCCTGCTAACGTCTCTACCTCCTCCTTTAATCCCAACTCCTAGTTTTTTTAGGTAGATGCAATATATTTTTCGTGTGAGTTCATAAAATTTACAATGAGTTAAGTTTATGTAAATATAAATCAGAAATCGTAGTAAAACAATTGATTCGATGTGGCATATGCCTAGGGCCTATGTTTATGTTATAAAGAAACTAATAATTAAAATTTTAGAAAATACCAAAACTACTTTGGTTACCAAGTGCATGCATACATGCATGAGTAATGTATAGAAGGTTATTATCGTAGTTTACCTTGGCATTTTGAATGAGGGATTGAAGGCTCTTAAGTTTTCTATGAGGCCATCTGTTTATGTTTAGCTCTCTGCATCTTTTCTTCAACAAAGTTGACCCTATCCCTAGTTCCTTTGCTGCCATGATTATCGGCATCTCAAAGTACTTCGCTATCTCTTCAAACTCCAATGGTCTCAATCTATTTGCCACCTTCCGGTCACCGTGATCAGTGGTGGCAGCACTAGAACTACCTGTAGCCTCACCACCGGATTTACAGTCTTCACTGAAACTAACCAATGGTAAATTAACATCCTCCCAACAATCCCATAAGCTTATGTCTTTAAGGGGATCCAAATCGTGAAACTCATTTCTAGAAATGATGTTTTGATCTTTGTTAAGTACTTTGGAAACGTTCTGATCGAGCACTTCATGCAATTTTTCTGACAACTCGTAATCATGATGGTCGAGCATGTCACCACTGCAAAAATCCAAAAAAAAAAAAAAAAAACTCAAGATAATCAAATCCAACATGATGAAAGACTCTTTTTGATCACTACAAATCCAAACCATGTTTTGATCAATATAGACAAAATCACTTTTCTGTGCGAAAGATGGGGTAATGAGTGACGTTTATATATACCTGAAAAGATCTTGATGATCAAAGTACTGAAACCAATCGAGGTCATCTATGGGGTTTTGATGATCTGCAGGTGGATCCATTTGTGAGGGAGAAGTTAAAAGTTGCGGTAAGAATGTGATGATTTATATAAGTGAAGTGGGAGAAGTAATTAATAACAAATAAAGAGGAAATGAATATATATGGTCTTTGAACTGTAACCTTCTTCTTCAATTCACACACATATACGTATATGTTGCCACAAATTATGACTTATGTGCCTCATGCATTTAATACATCACATGCCTACCGCATATTCTTGATTTTGAAGCTACGTACCAGTTTCAAATTTCCCCAGTAGCACACTTTTCATTAGAAAGTACTCCAAGTCTTCACACATGAACCAGTTAGAAAGTACTCCAAGTCTTCACACACGAACCAATTAGAAAGTACTCCAAGTCTTCACACATGCAAATTATGACTTGTGTGTCGCTATAGGTAACTAATAAAATTTTATTTTTTAACCCCTTAAATATCAGTACAAGCTTCTAACCTCGACGTTTAAATTCAAAATTTCTTTTTATTACTAAAACTAGCATCGATTCAAGTATATAAACCATGAATCTTGAGAACACGGCAAAACCCAAATAAGTCTTATCATCTATGTAAAAAAAACTCAGGGTTTTTACTAGTAAATCTACCAGTGGCGGAGCTTGAACAATTAACTTGGGGGGGGGGGGCGAAAATATTATAAACTGAAATTAAAATTAAAAAAAAAAACAGATTGTTTTCTACAAATAAACACCAAAAACACCTAGAAAAAGAATTAAAACTCAGCCCGACAGCCTTTAATGTCTTTAAAAACAGATTATGAATGATATATTAGTAAGCAGACAACAATTTCTCTTTCAATGTTTTCATCTTTCCCATGATTATATCTAGAAAAAATCAAAATGAAGGAACAATTGATCCAATCAAAACAAAATCAAATTCAAAATTAGAACAATAACCAATAACTCATTTAACAATAACCAAATCAATCTTTGTTGTCACTTTTCAGTTTTGTTTGAAGCTGACAAGCTGTTAAGCATAACCAAATCAATAACCAAATCTATAAGTTCATAACTTATAAATCAAATTGGCAAATCGCCAAATCGCAAATGACAGCCAAATTAAAAGGAAACTCAGTAAGACAGTAGTAACGCATAAATAGGCAACAAATTGACAGAAAACAGCAGCAGCAGTGCAATACGCCAACACCAACAATCAACAATCTTACAATCAGAAAAGAAAGAACATCTGAACAGGATTTGGGTCTCGGGATTACATACCTGATTTCTGTGAAGTGAGAATGGGGACTTGGGCACTTGGCGATGGCGATTGGCGAGAGTGAGACCAGGCGACTGACTTGGCGAGACAGCGACAAACGAACAGCAGGCGAGATAGGCAGCGAATTGGGAAAATGGGGATGAATCGATTTTGATTTCTTGATACCGCTTGGTCGCTTGGAGAATTGGGAGTATTGGACCATTCTAATTAGGAATCGGGAGGGGCCAAAGCCCAAGTTTGAAGATAGCAGTCTTATAACTATTTTATTTTGAACTACAATTCCTACTTCTAGCCCAATAATACTACGCCCCTGGAATCTATGAGGGCTAGTGTAAACATTATGGTCATATATCATTAAGATTCTATGGACTTAGAATGTGTGATTCCGCCTCAT
This sequence comes from Lactuca virosa, assembly GCF_052849685.1. NCBI lineage: Eukaryota > Viridiplantae > Streptophyta > Magnoliopsida > Asterales > Asteraceae > Lactuca > Lactuca virosa. The sequence goes on along the minus strand of NC_136428.1, from coordinate 137,895,678 downwards.
TCCCTGTTCCTTGTTTGGTTGTGGGCTTAAGGCGGGGTCACCCATCCAAAATGCCCTTGCAATCTTAATGATATACGACTAGTTTACGTCAATCGACTATAAAAGAACTTGTAGGACTTATAATGCAAATTTCGTCAAAATTTGTTGAAACATTCGTAATGATGGAACTCGCTAACTAAGTTATAAAATATTCATAGTGGTAATACCAAGGATAAAACAGGGAGTATAAAAGCACACATAGAATACTCTATCATCCCAAAACAATAAACTCCTTTTAAATTGACTCAGTTCAAGTTACAATAAGAAATTTCCAAGGTCATCATGTGACATCAGGAGGGTTGTTCCTCACCATAATCAATTTCTTGTACTACGAAAAGTTTTCCACATCTTTTTCCAAACTCTTGAAGTCCCAATCAAAATGCAAATTTCGGGACGAAATTCCCTCTAACGGGGGGATGATGTGACAACCATCAAATTTCGGTCAAGTCAAAGTCAAACAAAGTCAACTAGTCAAACCGGTCAACTCCATTAACCTTTGTATGATAGAGTTTACGTTATGTAATCACTGTACAATTCGCTATTTTAATGAGAAAACATCATTTGGAAAGTTCATGTGTTTGATTTTCCTTAGCCTTAACAGTGCTAAACAATGAACCAAAGTGATAAAACACTATTGCACAATCATCGGGATTGTGTAGGACACTAAATCATGGCTTAACGGGGTCTATGGACCTTGCGTTGCGAAGCCGGACACTCAAAAAGATCACAAACGAAACCTCTCGCAATCTCATTCAAACCCTACTCAAGATTACTTGACGCTAATAGGATCGAAACTCATACACTACGATATAAATTGACGTTAATAGCAACATAGTATAGTACAACGTTATAACTATAATCAAATTAAATTATGATACCATATTAAAATCAAATCAAAGTATAATGCTCTAATTAAATTTAAAAGAATCAAACTTGAATGCTATAATTAAACTTCAAATCAAAGTAGATTGTTATAATCAAATAATAACTCATCTTTTATAAAACTCCATTTTTATAAACTTTACATTAAATTTTATAAAACTCTATTTTTATAAACTTTACATTAAATTTTATAAAACTCTTATATTAATTATGTAAAAGATGCTTGTGTTAGTGGTAAATTATGAAGACCACCAAAAGCAAAAAAGATTATTCCCATGGTCTCCCACTCACACCTCCCATCCACTTTCCTTTCCTTTTTCTCCCAACACATTATTCTCTTCACCACTTAAACCTTCTCTATTCTTTCTCTCACTCTCAATCTTGAAATTTCCTCCAAGAATACTCATATTCCATCCAAGAACAATCTATTATACTCAAATCTTCATCCCTCTTGAAGCATTCATCAAGGTATGTTGTTAAAAGTTTCATATTCATACAAGAAACAAATTAAATCCACCAAAATATCTAAAACTCATTTTATGCATAAACCTGATTTTTCTCATAATCCCATCAATAAAATAAGAAGTTCTGGAAATTTTCAGAAAATAATTTATTTTTATTGAATTACTATAATTATTGCAATAAAGTAGGGCAATAATTCACATAAAATACTTTTTGCATTCAATAAATTCTGAGAAAATTCTGGGATGACCTGTATACTGATTAAACATGATATATGAAGTTTCATGCATTTATATTACTTTTTACTATTATTTATGATCTTATTGATTAATTAATCATGAAATATATAAAAAATACTTCCCATAGTCACAAATATCTGAAACTTATACACTGAGCTCTACATCATGTTATAAAACTATGGTTAATTTTACAGATTTTTTGAGAATCATTTACTATTTTTCCCGAATTTTGTGTTGTTTAATCATTAAAATATTAAATAAATACTAAAACAGTTCAGAAAAATATACAAATTTTACAGTAATTCATATTGTATGAAATAATGATTTCCTAATAATTTCATAATTTTTCAATACTGTTTACTGTTTAAAACTATTTTCCTAAGTATTTAAGCATGTAAAAATGTATTTTAATGATTATTTCATATAAATAATTGTTAAAATCTGTAAATAATTATAATTGGACAAGTTATTATTTTAATAAGAAATTATTAAAATATGGCCTAAATTGAAAATATAAATTAATTATGCAAAGTAAGTAATTCAATTTAAAATTCATTTAACAAATAAATACCTTAATATTATAATCAAAATGAATTATTGTTAATTCATCTAATATAAGAATATGTGTCTAATTATTTGTATTAATACTCCATTCTCGTTTAGCAGTTCCTAAACCAAAACTATTAATTATATTAGGTTCTACGCCATTTTGACCCGAATCGTCTATCATACGACACACGCATTTCGTTTTGGGACTAATGTGAGTAATCTACCCCATATTTTATAATTTTCAATACTTTTGGGGTGTATCATGTGGTTCTAATATGTTCCAACTTCATTTTATTGTTTTATCACAATTGAGACATTGTTGGGACATTTATACGTGAATCATTAATTGTATAACTATTGTTTGTTTACGCTACATGTACTTGTAGTGCATTATCATTTTTAGTCTAATCTCCATGACTATGCCCGTATTCTTGAGGTACGTTATGGACAATAATAGCGCTATTGGGTTGACCACCCCGCCTTGGGACGCTAAGGTGATTGATCGCACGTGGTTGAGTGTGTATGATGATTAGATGCTCCATCCTATATATATTTATATATATATATATATACATATGTATATATAGGGTGAGGACTTATTGTTGTTGTTATCATTTGTTAATCAATTTTTGATTTATAAACCGTTATCTCAAATACAATTGTTTGCCGACTTCAAAAGAAAACAAATTTCCAATTATAAAGGTTTCAACTTCACAATTTTCTCTACTAAAATTAGATTACTCACCAACTCTCGTAGTTGACCTGTTTTTACCCATGATGCAGACTTGAAGAATGAAGTTGATGAAAAATAGGTTGTGCCTTAGAAATCCACAAGACTATTTAAATTTGATGTAATAAATGTTGTTCATATTTGGATTTGTATTTTTATGTTGCGGATCTTGTTTGCATACTTAGTACTCAATTGAATCTAATCATATTATAACATAGTTGTCATGAGACTTTGAACAATATATCACGCCTCGATCGATTCCGACAAGGATCGGGGTGTGACACCAGGCAAGGGAACGCCAGGCAGGGCTGGCAAGGGAACGCTAGGCAGGGCTGGCAGGAGCGCGCGAGGCCAGGCTGGCGCGCTAGAGCAGTCTAGGCCATGACAATGGACCATATATCATCAAGTCCCCCCAGTCTGGTGTTATTGGTACGCGGCCAATGACATCGGACTGGTCTAAGTCGTATAAACCAACAGGGGAGTCCCCAGCGAGGCTGGCAAGGGAGTCCCCGTCAAGGTTGGCAGGAGCGCGCCAGGCCAGGCTGGCGCGCTAGAGCCGTCTGGGCCATGCTAATGGACCATATATCATCAGTAGATCATAGGAATTATTTGCAAATTGTTTGATAGTTTAATTCTTGATCTAAATGTGTTTTAATGGAATCCATAATTTGTCCTCAAGTTATGGATTACCAAAAGTCCTTTTCTTTTAAATTCCATTAATGAACACATAGGTTAAATAAAATGAAGAGTCTTCATTTTAATGAACCATTAACTCATAAGTTATGAAATGAAAAGTTTTGAATAGTTTCAAAACTTGCCCTCAAGTTTTGGAATTTGTAATGTCTCACACACCTTAGAAAACTTTAATTCCAACCCTTAGAGTTTTAAATGTTAAAATAAAACCCTTATACTTTATAGTATTATAAGTTAATTATATATATATATATATATATATATATATATATATATATATATATATATATATATATATAGATCAAGTCGTTTTACCGTTAGTAGGCCTCATTCACGAAGCCGGTCTATAAGGGGGTATAAGGTTGTTGCCTATAAAATAGCAGCTTGATGGGTGTCCACTCTCACCCACCGCTTCCTTGATCGGTGGAGGGTTGTTAGCCGAACGGGTAGGACAATGACTTTAATTCTCATTAAAAGTATAATGATTATTATACAGTAACTAAATGTTTTCATAAATTCCCAATCTTAGTTACTTTAGGAAAATGTGAAATTGGTGCTAACCCATGAAATTAACACTTTGTACCTTACCAAGTCGTTGGTGGAGCGTGTGTGGTTAACCGACACACTAACTTGGACTACTAAGGATGGCAAATGGTGACTTAATGTTTATCATAAATCGGTGGAGCGCGTGTGGTTAACCGGCACATCGATTAGGTGATAATATTAAGGGTACCATGTTAATTTGCATGGTTATTCACACATTGTTTTGTGATCCTCGACATCCCAGTCACAATACCTGAAGTGTAACATCCGGATTTCTAGGTATGTTAATTGTTCTTATTTATTTAATTATCTTTTGTGCTACTCGACAAGTCTATGCTCCAACTCGTCGAGTAGAGTCGCGATGTGCCACGAGGGTTAAATGACCTACTCGACGAGTCGAGGAGCTGACTCGCCGAGTAGGCGCTGGAATGAGAAACCCTAAATCTCCGGGTTTGGGGCCTATTTAAAGGAACTTATATCCTCATTTGCGGCTATACTTCCTGGAGAGCAAACCCTAAGCGATCTTGAGCTGTGAGAAAGAGTGCCTTGCTAATTGTGAGTGTTTGGTGCATTTTGTGAAGAGGGGAGAAGAGTTCTAAGCTCAAAGGGGGGCAAGGAGGTGCTGCTAGACCTGCGATTTGTTCACTTCAAAGCTTCTGGGAAAGGTAAAGCTCTCACCTTTCTCATTATTTTGTATAGATCTCATGGTTTAGTGAATCTAGGGTTTTTCCACCCCAAATATGAGGACCTTGAGTGCTTTATTGTTCATAGAAGGAGTTAGACTTCAGATCTGGACCATGTGAGGTCCCTAGAGTCCAAAAGTCCCTGCTTTATCCAACCATAATAGTAATCTTGAGTGGAAAGTACTTTTTTAGGAGTGTATTGGTATATTAAGCTCAAATTGTCATGCATGGACGTAAAGCCCTTAACTGTACGTAATAGATGAGTCCTAGGAGGGTGGATCTAGAGTTTGGAAAGGGTTTCTGCCTCGAAAAAGACTGAATGAGATACGAGTTTGAAAGGACTCGTCGAGTCAAGGAGCTGACTTGACGAGTCGGATAGGGTTGTCCCGGTGGCTTTGATCGCATAGCAACTCGACGAGTTGACGGTTCAACTCAGCGAGTTGAGCCAGGCTTATGAGTGATTCTGTGGATGACGAGCAGACTCGACGAGTAGGGTCAACATGGACTGTTGACTCGAGTTTGACTTCTGTTGACTTAGGGTTGGTTAACCTTGTCTTTGCGAAACCTTGGAGGTGCAAAATGGTCTTTTCCTACTCCAAGAAAGAGAGAGAAGGAGAGAGAGAGAGAGAGAGAGAGAGAGAGAGAGAGAGAGAGATAACTTAGTAAATGTGTGACTTAAAGAGTTAATTAGATACAACTATCTTATGTGATTAGGAAGAGGCTAGATTTGGTGATTCGTGTGCTCGGGTATTCTTTCATCTAGCTACTTACGAGGTGAGTCTTCTCACTATACTTACCCAGTGTGTTATTTTGGGGAACTCACTAAGCTTTATGCTTACCGTGTTATGTGATATGTGTTTCAGGTACTTCTGCTAATCACGGGAAGGCGCTGGCTTGATTGCACAGACATACCTGAGCTGGAGTTATGTTTTGCGGATCCTGGATTTGTGATAAACACTTTTTTGGAAAAATGTAATGATCATTGACATTAGAAGTTTGATAAAATGTGACATGTGTTTTATGGTAGTTTTTAAAATGAAAAATTTGGTTGAAAATTTACGTTGTTACAAGTTGGTATCAGAGCCTTGGTTTGAGGGATTCGGATGCGCCTTCGGGTGTGTTTGTACTCAAACTAAGGATTTGAGAAGAATTTTTTAAATAATAGAATTTTTCAAAATGAGAATGAGTTTTAAGAGGAAACAATTCGAAGCAGTGTGTACAATCAGCCAGAGCCCGATCAGTGATTTCCCAAATACCCTTGCTTTTGTTCTATAAGATATTTGAGAAATATTATGTTAAGATCGCGTGTTAGAGTATAGGCTAGGTATTTCATATTTAGGGCTAGAGTTGCCTGCTTTGTGATGCCTTAGCCTAGGAGATATTCTGGTTTACTTGAGTATGCGTTTAGCCTGGAGTCAGGGGAGGATCTGGGTAGTGACACTTAGATAACTTAAGGGAGGGATCTTCTGAAAGAGTAGCTTGGGATTCGTGGGGTATAGTGTAATGGTGAATTAGAATCCTAGGAGGAGGACTTGGGGTGAATACAGTTGGGGTGTGGAAGGTAGTATTGGGCCCGTACTATCGAAAGCACCCGGTTTGTGTGAAATCCAAGTAAGAATCCTTAGGATGCTAAGGAGTGAGCAGAGATGAGTAGTCGAGTGTGAGTATTCTCGGTGAGTATCTGATGTTTGTGTGCTGTATTTCAGAGACGTCATGGTAGGTACACGCCACACCCGAGAGAGAAGTGGAGTCGTTGATGAGGAGATTCGCAGGTTGATTCACGACGAGGTGGCCGCAGCCATACGTGAGGCTATTCCGGAGATGTTTGGGTCTATAAAGACCACTTTGATCGAGACATTTGATGAGCGATATGTTGCAGTTTCTGAGGCGGCTGCTGTTGCAGTCACCGCAGTTGTCGCTGTTGCCCGGCCACAGGGAGGAGATTCGTTGCTGTACCGGGAGTTCAGCAACACGAAGCCACCAGAGTTTGAAGACACTCAGGATCCGATTGCTGCGATGAGATGGATCTCCGACATCGAGGGATGTTTCTACACTTGTTTATGCCCAGAGCATTTGAGGGTACGGTTCGCACTGAACCAGCTTCGCTTGGGGGAGAAGGACTGGTGGAAATTTTTGACAGCCAATTTTACACCTACAGAACATGTCGCGGTGACTTGGGAGAGGTTTGTTGGGATGTTCCGAGTTGAGTATGTTCCCCCGGTGGAGAGGGAACGATTGGCCCAGGAGTTTCTGTCCCCGAGCATCTGTCGACGGAGCAGGCACGCATGAGCCGGTACTTGAGCATTTTGAGGAGGGATATTCGGGATTTCATGGCGAACTCATCTTACCGGACATTTGCTGAGCTTTAGGCAAATGCTAGGAGGAGGGAGATTGAGCTAGAGACTCAGGCGAGGTAGGATGCAGAGTCTCAGGGGGGAGACCGGCGGCCGGTGCAGTCACAGCCGGAAGCCAAGCGGGCTAAGCCTGCTGATTCGAGATGAGGAGGCTAGAAGGGCCACACTTGTGGCAAGTGCGGCAAGAGTCACGAGGGATCGTGCAGGGCAGGGATTTGCTACAAATGTGGCAAGGAGGGCCATATGGCGAAGGATTTCCCCAAGGGATTTGCAGTTTGTTTCCACTGCAATCAGACCGGCCATCGGAAGGCCGAATGCCCTCAGCTTGTGCAGAGACCAGACCATAGTTCTGCTCCTACTGCTTTGCGTGCTACTGACGTTCGGCCGGTGAAGACCGAGGTTCCGAAGGCTCGTGGGAGAGCTTTCCAGCTGACATCGGAGGAGGTCCGCGCAGCACCTTATGTTGTGGCTGGTATGTATTTATATCATTCATTTATGTATTCTGAGCCTCTCTTGATGTTTATCATGTGCTGTATTTAGGTACATTTCTTGTGAGTTCTGTACCTGCTTTAGTGTTATTTGACTCGGGTGCGAGTCGATATTTTGTGTCCTTAGCTTTTAGTCGCCACATCGGTATCCGGCGTGAGGCTTCGAGTCGACCTCTGAGGGGTTCTATAGCAGATGAGCATTCGGTCTTTCGCTACTGATGTATTTAAAGGATGTGTATTAGAGATTTTTGGGGTCGAATTCCCGATTGACCTGGTACCGATCGCGATGGGGGATGTTTGTGTCATTGTGGGTATGGATTGGTTGAGCCGCTTTGGAGCAGTGATCGACTGCGAGCATTAGTTAGTGACTATACGAGACCCCAGTGGGGGAGTGCTTACAGTATATGATAAAGGTACCAGATCTAGGTCAGCATTCTGCTCTGCAGCCAGGGCGAGGCAGATTTTACAGCAGGGTTGTATGGGATTCCTGGCGTACGTGATGGATTCACGGATTGTGTCCGAGAGGCCGAGTTCTATCTCCGAGGTTCCGATAGTGTGCAAGTTTCCGGATGTTTTTCCCGAGGAATTGTCGGGTGTGCCTCCAGAGAGGCAAGTGGGGTTTCGGATTGATTTGGTTCCGGAAGCGGCGCCCATCGCCAAGGCACCTTATCGCTTAGCGCCATCGGAGATGCATGAGTTATCCTCGCAGCTTCAGGAGCTGCTGGGGAAGGGATTCATTCGACCGAGTAGCTCACCGTGGGGCGCGCCGATCCTTTTTGTCAAGAAAAAGGATGGTTCACACCGGATGTGCATTGATTACCGGGAGTTGAACAAGTTGACGGTCAAGAACCGTTATCCACTTCCGAGGATAGATGATTTATTCGATCAGCTGTAGGAGGCATCTTGGTTCTCCAAGATCGATTTGAGATCCGGTTATGACCAGATGAGAGTATGCGAGGGGGATATTCCGAAGACGGCCTTTAGGACTCGTTATGGGTATTACGAGTTCGTGGTGATGCCTTTCGGCTCACCAATGCACCGACGGCATTCATGGATCTCATGAACCGGGTGTGCAGGCCTATGTTGGCCCGGTCAGTGATAGTCTTTATCGACGATATCTTAGTATATTCGAGATCCAGGGAGCAGCATGAGGAGTATCTGCGAGAGGTTCTTGGGGTTTTGAGGACGGAGAGGTTGTATGCCAAATTCTCCAAGTGTGATTTTTGGTTACGAGAGGTCCAATTCCTAGGACATCTCGTTAATCAGAATGGGATATTGGTCGATCCGGCCAAGATTGAGGCGATTATGCGATGGGAGGTGCCGAGAACCCCATCCGAGATCAGGAGTTTTCCGGGATTAGCCGGCTACTATCGTAGATTTATCATGGATTTCTCCAAGATTGCGATTCCTCTCACCAAGTTGACCCGGAAGGGCGTTACTTTTGTTTGGGGGCCCGAGCAGCAGGCATCTTTCGAGACTCGCTAAAGATTGTGCGAAGCTCCTGTGTTAGCCCTTCCAGAAGGAGTGGAGGATTTTGTAGTCTATTGTGATGCTTCTATCTCGGGGATGGGAGCAATGTTGATGCAGAGGGGTCACGTGATCGCATACGCATCGAGGCAGTTGAAGCCTCATGAGACGAGGTATCCCACCCATGATTTGGAGTTAGGGGCTGTAGTGTTCACCCTCAAGATTTGGCGTCACTATCTTTATGGTGTTCGATGTACCATATACACATACCACAAGAGCCTAAAGTATCTTATGGATCAGCCCAACCTTAATATGAGGCAGAGAAGGTGGTTGGATGTGGTGAAGGATTACGACTGCGAGATCTTGTACCATCCGGGCAAGGCTAATGTGGTAGTTGACGCCCTGAGGCGTAGAGCAGAGAGTACACCGATCCGATATATATGTATGAGGATGACCGTGATGACTCCAGTTTTAGACACAATTCGAGAGGCCCAGGTAAAGGCCATGAGACCGGAGAACCGCAAGAGGGAGCGGGTGATTGGACATGTCAGAGTTTTTGACGGATAATCAAGGGCTTATGACTTTCCGAGGGCGGATTTGGGTGCCCTACTCTGGCGGAGCTCGCCATATTTTGATGGAGGAGGCGCATAGATAGAGGTTCTCGATCCATCCAGGTTCCACCAAGATGTATTTGGACCTGAAGAAAGATTATTGGTGGCCCTGTATGAAGAGGGACGCGGCATGGGTAGTCGAGAGGTGCTTAACATGTTGTTGGGGTAAGGCCGAGCACTAGCGCCCTCATGGCAAGTTGCAGCCACTAGAGGTTCCCCACTAGAGGTTCCCCAGTGGAAGTGCACTTGTGCGACTCGTCGAGTCCCATCGTATCTCAGAGATCCTCAGAAAGTCCAACTTGACGAGCTAACCTTCACTCGTCGGGTCATCGCATGACTCAGCTAGATTGGGACAAACCCTAAACTACTCGCCGAGTCGACCCATTGACTCGACGAGTCTATTCAGACTCTCATGCATTCCGACGATTTCAAGGCGGGATTCTTTCCCAAACTTCAGATCTATACTCTTAGGGATCATAAGTCACGTAAAGTCATAGACTTTACGTCCATGCATGGCATATAGAGCAAGAAATGCCAAAAACATTAACAAAAGGGGTTATATACACTTAAAGCTTCACCAAAGCTAGATAAAGCAAGGACCTCCAAGTGTTTGGGACCTCCTAGGGTCCAGATCTGGGGTTTTAACTTCCTCACGACCCCCAATTCACAAAAACCCCAAAAATGATGAAGAAGAGGAGCCCTAATCTTCTAAAATGAGAGATCTATATCAATAAAGAAGGAAAAGTCGAGTTCAATACCTCCAACTGAAGCATGAGCGTGAAAACCAGCAGACCCAACACCCTTCTATGATCCTCTAGCTTGAAACCCTCTTCTTCCTTGCAAAAACACCCACCAAAAGCTCACAATAGCTCTCTCTCTCTCTCTCTCACTCTAAGCACTCAAGACTTGATAAGGGTTTTCTCTTCTGAAGGGTAGCCGCAATAGGAGGCCTTAAGTGCCTTTAAATAGGCCCAGGCCCGAGAGAATTAGGATTTATGTCAACAGCGCTGACTCGGCGAGTCATCCCTCCGACTCGTCGAGTCCATTCATTTTCCACATCACCAAGTCGCGACCCTACTCGACGAGTTGAGGCACCAACTCGTCGAGTCCTTCCAAAAGTTCTCAAATAAATAATTAAAAATAACATACCTGGAATTCCGGATGTTACAATTCTCCCCCACTTGAATTAGATTTCGCCCTCGAAATCGCTCCTCAACCACCCATGGGTCGAATTCCATAACCCAAAAGCACCTCTGAAAGGTTCTCATACTACGCAACTCAAATCCCCATGGACACCTGAAACCGAACAGGAACTCCTCCCTGAAAAAGGACAGACCCATCTGTCACTACCAAACCTCTTATGACTCCCCAGAATCTGGAACTTTAGGGACCCACCTCACAACCAGACCGCCCCATCAAGGTCTCACCACGTCATTCGCTCCTTGAATAACAAACCCCAACAAGCCCCTGTCCCTCTGATTCTCTCGCAGAGACGGATAAAAACAAGCCAATGCCCAAAATTGGCCACTGTTCACTCATCTCAGACATGACAAACGATCCAGATCATATACCGAGGAATGAAAAGATCGCATCACGCCAGGGACCCATCCACTGTACTGCAACAAAACCCATCTGAACAACGAACCCACAACACCATGTCCTAGGACACAGAAAATGACCATGCTTGTTCAGAAGTATCCTCATACATCTAATAATCATAAAATCCAACTGCCTTCTCACAATCCTTTTAAGACTGAGCATCGGGTCATCTCCCGACCCAGCAGTTGAACCTCCAAAGGTTACCCATTGCATACTCAAAACGTATCATTGGTTTCCTTCTCGAAATAACCATCTCGGCCCATCGGGGCACACAAGACACGAACTTTGCTTTACCTCAGGCGGTTAAAGAAATTGCCTTACCCTCGACCTCTGTCGTCTACTACTCACTAGTTCCATGCACCTCACGGCCCTTCCCATACGAGCGAACTAACCCACTCAGGTTTAAAACATCAGATGACACCCAATATTCCTCAAAATGAACCCATCTCTGAATCCAGAATCACATTCGCCTTCTCCATTCACCACCCAGGCCACATTCAAATCAAGCGTCTGGTTCGACACAGAATTGGAACCACTCGTCCCAATAAAGCACTCAACTCATGGCCCATGACTCGCAACCCACGCATACACCACTTCTCTAATCCCCTTCGGTTGCGACAACCACAACTCACTCAGAATATAACGATTTCCGACAAATATGGAGACTCCAGCCCCGCCCCTGGTTCAACCACCAGGGTCCTACAAACTCAAAAGATGAGGCTACACAAGCCTAGGAACTTACCTGAGTCATACCCTGACTAGTGAATACTACGACTCCCCGTAGTTACACAACGCTTCTCGCTCGCTGTTTGGTGAATACTACGGCTCCCCGCAGTATCACCGCACCCTCTCATAGGCTGGTGAGTACTACGACTCCCCGCAGTACCACCGCACCTTCTCACTGACTGGTAAGTACTACGGCTCCCCACAGTATCACCACACCCTTTCTCACTGACTAGTGAGTACTGCGACTCCCCGCAGTATCACCACACCTTCTCACTGACTGGTGAGTACTACGGCTCCCCGCAGTATCACCACACCTTTTCTTATTTCCCCACAATCTCATTCTCACGTCGATACCACACTGCGTTCATTAACTCATGCTCCGCAGACCAATCATAGATAGGTGCGTGCACTTACCCAAATTATACATCACTATAACTGACAACAACCGTCATATCAAAACACATTTCCTTGCTGCAATCCACATTCTTAAATAATCTCACTTGCTGTCACTAGCCGAAGGGCTCCCACTGGAATCGTAGATACTTGATACACCACTTGTCGTCTCAAACTCAAGACCCAAAATAATCCGAAATTTCGAAATATTCCAATTCTCAATTTGAAACACGGAGGAATCGTCAATGACTCAGAATATGTTGACGATAATCCGAAACTCCTTCCTATATTGCTCAAACTCATGCCAGAATACTCATAAAGACCCTGAAATTGGTTGCCTAATCAACTTCTGCCCTTCCCAAAGTGCATAATAGCCCATACATTGGACCAAAATTTCTCAACCGCCGAACTAACCTTACGAGCCAACCACCTCGAACTCACCATTACAACCTCAAAGAATTCCTAACCACCACAAGGTCTCCGACCAACGGCCACTTGCCGTGGAGACACTCATCCTTTCTCAAACACGTACCACATGTACTATCTCGACGTACCACATGTACTATCTCGCTCTGCACCTCGCCTCGACCACCAATAACCCTGGTCTCATGAATCCGTACCGCAGGTTTCTATATCCAGTTCTCTAACCGCTCTTGAACAAATCTCTGATCCCCTTGATAAAATACCCGATTCTCCCCCACTTAGGGTTCGAACCATCACCAATTGGCGCACCAACAATCTATCCCATAGACTGTTTCCACCAGTAACATCGCACCTACTCTTGGAAGGTGCTACGCAACGCTCGATGATCTTCCCGGATAGAGATCAAGCAACTCCAAAATACCCCGAATCTCGGATGAAATCCTCATAAACTTCTCATCATAACTGCCTTTAGTCATTCAGAATCTCATACCAACCCACTACCGGACATCTCAAATGTCCAGTAGTAACCCTGACTCTTAGTCTGGAAATAATGAACTATCATACTCCTCATCCTCGACTCCTCAACCAACGTTCCATCACGTGAATTATCATAAGAGCAGAGACCTCATTTCCACACTCGATACCCATCATAGACAATAAGAGCCACCGCCCCAATATACTTCTCTTGACCGTCCGTCGCTGCAGCTAACACATGCCCTACTATACTCAAATAGGGTGTATCATGGTCCTTGACCATCTCAGTCCCTACTGAAAACTTGCTCATGCTATATCATTACCTCGCGGTAGACATACTGCCCAGATACTCTGATGAAAGATCGCAACCAATGCTACCCCACAGGGCTCACCCCCAAACTCGGAAACCGAAAACCTCAACACCTCTCCTATTTCCCACAGGAACAGAAATAGCACCGCTCAGGTCACAGAAAGTGACATCTCCACTATCGGTCGATTGCTCAACTCAGACCGTAATCCTCCATAAAACACCACCTTTACTCATCCTTGAGTCTTGCAACTCCCACTGGCATCTCACCAAAAATTCCTCGGAACTAATCCGATTTCCCTCTCAAGGTATGCTTCATCGAAACTCGTGCAACATAGCCCTCTGGCCCCCATACTCTATCACATCCGACCTCAGTCTAAACAATCACAACGGGATAACTGGAAAAAGGCATAAGCACTATCTGCTACGAATCATGATACTCAACCTACGTTACCTCTTCCCAATCTGCCTCAGATCATGGTGCTCGAACCATGGCATCACCTCTCAATCTGTTACAAATCATGGTACTCGAACCATGACATCACATCTCAATCTGCTACAAATCATGGTACTCGAACCATGACATCACCTCTCAATCTGCTACAAATCATGGTACTCGAACCATGACATCACCTCTCAATCTGCTACTTAGATCCTCCGGAATACCCCTGTATCGAGTATGGGTCCTCTGCTTTCGGTAGTACGGGCCCATACTACTTGCCACATCTACCCATACTTTCTACACGGACCATCCCAGAGTTTCTAGGTAGCTGCTCAACCTTCTCGATCACCAATTCTGTCACACGTGTTCGCTCCCCGGCGAAATGCTCTACTCTGTCAACGCACTCATCTGACCATGGTCACCCCCTAGGCTCTTCCTAGGTTCTCACACTTCTCTGCCATCAGCTGCTGAAGAACTCCTAATGATGCCAGCCATCTACCTCCTGAATATCGTCATATTCACTTAGTAGCTGACTCCCATCATCAAGAGTTCCACAAAGCACGAAGCAAGCAGCATTCGGGCATCGAATAATCTCCACTAGCACATAAAACCTCTCTAGGTTATTATCCACTCGCTCTCCTCATACTCGAAGGATATCACCGAACTCAAGCAACTTCACCCCACGCGAGCATCTGACTACCCTCTCAGTAGGCTCCTCCAATGCCCATCTAGGTATATCTCCTAGATTACTCCTCTACTCAAATCCCTCTCTACATATGATTCATGCTGGATACTCTTACTCAGCACATACTCGAAAGCACATCACAGATAACAGCAACTCCTAGGCTAAGGCATCACAAATCAGGCCACTCTATTCCTAAAATACGAAATACCTAGCCTATCTCTAGCATGCATAATATCTCATAAAATATCTCATAAACATCTCATAACACAAAAGTAAGGGTATTTTGGGAATTCACCGTTCGGGCTCTGGCTGATTGTACACACTGCTCCTTCTCGTTTTCTCTTAGAAACTCTTGCTCGTTTTAGAAAAATCATTTCTTTGAAATTTTTTCTCAAATCCTCAGTTTGAGTCCAGATTTACCCGAAGGTGCATCCGAATCCCTCAAACCAAGACTCTGATATCATCTTGTAACGACTTAAATTTTCAAAACAAAATTTTCATTTTAAATCATATAATCTTCATATCACATTTCATAAAATCTCAATTAATTAATTTACAAAACGCAACTCCATGTTTAATTAATTAATAATCCGGGATCCTCGAAACAAAATTCTTTCTCTGGTGTGTACAATCAAGCCGGTGCCGTCCCGCGATCCTGAGAAAACCTGAAACACATAACACATAACACGGTATGGTTGTCCCGGTGGCTTTGATCGCGTAGCAACTCGGCGAGTTGACGGTTCAACTCGGCGAGTTGAGCCAGGCTTATAAGTGATTTTGTGGATGACGAGCAGACTCGGCGAGTCCCATAGTGCACTCGACGAGTAGGGTCAACATGGATTGTTGACTCGAGATTGACTTCTGTTGACTTAGGGTTGGTTAACCTTGCCTTTGGGAAACCTGGGAGGGGCAAAATGGTATTTTCCTACTCCAAGAGAGAGAGAGAGAGAGAGAGATAACTTAGTAAATGTGTGGCTTAAAGAGTTAATTAGATACAACTATCTTATGTGATTAGGAGGAGGCTAGATTTGGTGATTTGTGTGCTCGAGTATTCTTTCATCTAGCTACTTACGAGGTGAGTCTTCTCACTATACTTACCCAGTGTGGTATTTTGGGAACTCACTAAGCTTTATGCTTACCGTGTTATGTGATATGTGTTTCAGGTACTTCTGCTGATCACGGAAAGGCGCCAACTTGATTGTACACACATACCTGAGCTGGAGTTATGTTTTGTGGATCCTGGATTTGTCATAAACACTTTTTGGAAAAATGTAATGATGATTGACATTTGAAGTTTTAAAAAATGTGACATGTGTTTTATGGTAGTTTTTAAAATGAAAATTTACGTTGTTACATGAAGGGCACAATTGAGATTCAAACATGCCATTGAAAAGTTCAATGAATCTCAAAAGAATCTAGGAGTTTCAAAACCAATTAAAACCTAATAATTTATTTTGTTTTTCATGGTGGAAATTGGTGAATCATCATTCACCTACCTTCAAATATTTTGTAGCTTGGATTACGGCATCCCTCTTCTAAGTTATAAAATATTGTGTTAGGTCCTAGCCTTAATATTACATTCTCTATATCTAATCTAAACTTGTCTTTCTTCCTTTTCAGATGTCTTCCAAGAATGCTTCTGGCTCAAACCCTACCAGCTCCTTCTCTCTCATGAACCTTTGTGGGAGAGTCATCTTCGATGGTTCCAACTTCAATAATTGGATCAGGAACATCAGGATGGTCACACGTTATGAGGACAAGGAATATGTCCTAGACAAGGAGCTTAAGGAACTTAATGAGTCTTCTGCTACTCCAGAGGAGATCGTTGAATTCAGGACTCATGAGAGAGATGCCACTAAAGTGACATGTATCATGCTTGCCACGATGACAGCCAAGCTCCAAAAGTCCTATGAGGACTTCTACCCTTTTGAGATGCACCAGGACTTGATGGATAGGTACCATCAAAGTGCTCGTCAAGAGCGGTATGAAATCATCTCCTCCATGATAACAACCCGGATGAAGGATGGTGAACCCATCACGGGCCACATGCAGAAAATGCAAAGATTCGTTGACCGGTTGCTGAAGTTGAATGTGAACTTTCCCGAGGAGTTGGCCATTGACATCATATTGCACTCCTTACCTTCTTGTTATGATCAATTCCGAATGACCTATCACATGAACAAGGAGGAAGTCACACTCAGCAAGCTTCAAGGACTTTTGAAGACCGCCGAAAGTGGTCTTAAAGGTAAGTCGGTTGTTACCACTCCTACTCCTACTGCAGCCCCTGTTCTGGCCATCGGGCAAGGCAAAGGGAAGAAGAAGAAAGCCCCTTCGAAGGGCACCAAGGGAAAGTCTCTTGATGGCTCCACATCAAGTGGACCAAAGGTGGTTCTACTACTCCTTATGCCAACCCTAAGGAAGCTGATTGCTTCAATTGCCATAATAAGGGGCACTGGAAGCGAAACTGCCCAAAGTACTTGCAGGATGTCAAGGATGGGAAAGTAAAACCATCCCATGCAGGTATTTACACTATATTGTCTAATATCTCACCATATTCTAACTCTTGGGTCCTTGATACAGGTTGTGGTATTCACATATGTTCTGATTTGCAGGGCCTAAGAAGAAGTGAGGATGTGGAGCATGGGAAGATAAACTTGATCATGGGGAATAGGAATGTAACAACGTAACTTTTCAAAACAAATTTTTCATTTTAAATCATAAAATCTTCATACTACATTTCATAAAACCTCATTTATTGAATTTACAAAACACAACTCAATGTTTATTTAATTAATAATCCAGTATCCTCGAAACATAATTCTTGCTCTGGTGTGTACAATCAAGCCGGTGCCGTCCCGCGATACTAAGAAAACCTGAAACACATAACACATAACATGGTAAGCATGAAGCTTAGTGAGTTTCCCAAAATACCACATACAACACATATTAGCCACTCGAGGCTATAACTCTGTGGAACCTCTGGTCCTAACTTTGTGGACCCTCTAGTTCTAACTCTGTGGACCCTCTGGTCCTAACTCTGTAAACTCTGAAACATACATAGCATAAATCACATAGAAATAATGCAGTGTATCACATCATATAAATAGCATACAAGTTATTCTGTCACACAACTCTAATTACCACTCTAGGTAAAGTATAGTGAGAAGACTCGCCTTGGATGATGAACAGCTCCTATGGACACTGCTGCTACGCACCGGCCTCTGACTCTGTGCCAAACCCACAATTATCTCAATTTGGAACTAAGTCCAGCCTCTCATGTATTGGGTCTAAAGATAGACCACCTACTGGCCCATCAATGCCCTAAACCCATTGGGCCTACCAAGGCCCAACGTTAACCTACATGACAAGCCCATCACAAGGGCCCAAGGCATTATATTATTTCTCTGCTCATAGCCTCAAATACGCAGGCCCAAAGATTCAGGCCCAACACTTAAGACCCAATAATAAAGTCTAGTCCAAAAGCCCACAGAGAGGTTACGCGAGGCGTACCTCCTTGGTACGCTCAGCGTACACAAGCGCGCATGAAACTGATCGGGGACCTCAACCCAGTACGCGGGGCGTACTGGAATTACGCAGCGCGTACTCTCAGTTTTGCTTAATCCATTTTTCTGGGTCTTAACCCGTTAAGACCTTAACTCATCTCTTGGATCTGGATTTCCTAACATCTCTTACTCCATAAAGTTAACAACTTTAGGCCTTTGTGATGATATATGGTCCATTAGCATTGCCTAGACTGCTCTAGTGCGCCAACCTGGCCTAGCGCGCTCCTGCCAGTCCTGCCTGGCATTCCCTTGCCAGCCTTCCTAGGGACTCCCTTGCCAGCCTTGCTGGGGACTCTCCCGCCGGCCCAACCTGGTGCTCCCTTGTCAGCCTCTCCTGGTGCGCGCCCGTCAGCCTTGCCTAGGGCGCGCCCGCCAGCCCTGCCTGGTGCCTCCGGGCGGCCTTGCCCAGCTCCTTGCTAGTTGGGTCTGAATTGGGCTGGCCCAAGGCCTGATCTAATTCCCCATTGACCTAATTGTCCACTATAAATAGAATAGTGCCTCCTCCATGAAGGGGGGGGGGGGTTCTTCCCCCATGGCTCAGCCGCCACCCTCCGCCGTCTACCACCATACACCACCAGCACCAAGATGGTTCTCTCCAGCTATGGAGGACCATCTCAGATCTTCTAGCTGATCTAACTTGACCGTCGGAGTCCGCTCCCGGGGCACAATTCCTGGGGCGGCTCTAACGCATCTCTCTGTTGTGATGTCCATATCTCCGCCGTAACAGAAGACCAGAAGATTCGCCGGAGGTCGATGTCGCATCATTTGGCGCCATCCCGGATTCGAGCAAGTAGCAAAAGCCTGAGTTGGTTTCAAGGTCGTTTTTGCCCAGATTTGTTCAGATCTGATGTATTTTCATCTAAGGTTTGCTCAGATCTGTCCATTTCTACATTCCTTAGTTCAGATCCGTTTGGATCTTGGAAAAGATCTACTTAGATCTGATTAGCTATGTTTCAGATCTTTCGATCTGATGCATTTTTTTCTTCGGATCTGTAGAACTACTTCATTTTTAGTTCAGATCTCTAGATCTGAAAGTTTTCGTTCACTTAATCATCTCTCAAGTTTAAAAACACTAACTCATACCCGTTTTAATTATATTTTCGGGGAGAGAAGAGGTTCTCAGGAGCTCTTCTCCATCTTTGTTCTTATTTTGATGTTTTAACCAAGCAACTTGAGAGCTGAAGAATTTTTTCGTAATTATCTACCTTATTTTAAGTTTATGCTATAAAAAATCGTTTTTGGTTTCTGATTTCCTTGACAAAACTATGTTGAAGTTGTTTATTTAATGTTTCCTTCAAAACTTAAAGGAGGGAAACGAAATTTTTTCTCAGATTTGCTGTTGCTCACATTTTGATAGCTTGTTGAGCAATCTGAAAAGAAAAGAAAGTTTTATGAGGAGAAAACCTCATCAAATCCCGTTTTTTTTATACCTTAGGATTTGTTCAGCAAATCTGAAAAGAGGAGAAGTTGTCTACCTCGTTTTTAAGATTAATATGTTATACAAAAAAAAGAAAACGATTTTTTTTGTTTAGTCCTTTTGTATAGAACTTTAATCTCTGTAACATCTATTTGTACACATAGTTGTGTAATTTATACATTTTACAAAACCCTCATAAAAAAAAAGAGAAGAGATGAGAAGCTTTGATGGGTCTTAACCCACCCTTCATATATTTTTTAGAAAATTTACTGGGATTATGATTCTCAGGTATTATTCAAGTTGTTTAGAAATTTGAAAGAAGAAATAAGTTTTCACAAATTTTCACCTTCTTAAATTTCTAGAAAACACATTTTCATCCAGATCAGTTTTACCACACCTTTTTAATGATTTACTAAGAAAGTTGAGAAGCAAAGAAGCTTTTATAAATTTTACCATATTCCAGTCCATATATAATTAAAAATTCATTTTAGTAATGAGTTTATGAGTAAGTTGCGAGTAAGTTGCGCTGTAATCCTTATACATTTGAAGATACTGGTAAAAATTATTCTTATCCTATAGTTTTACCATCAGTAAATGGTTTTCTGAAAAAAAAAAAAAAAAAAAAAGAGGATATAAAGATGAAGTGATACGAGAAAATAACCCGCAAAAAAGAAGAAAAAGGGGCGTGCACACAATGATAACTCATTTTTTACCTCAACACAAAAAAAACCCAACCACATAGCTGTGCATATTGCGGTTTGTCGTATCTTGGCTAACGGAAAAGAAAAAAAAGGGTATGGGGGTAGTAACCAGCTATACCTCGGGGGATTCTAAACACACACCTAAGATATTTAATCATAACCTATATTTCTCGTTTTATTTAAATATTTTCATATCAAACCTTGGATTTGTATAGATGTTCCATATTATACTTATAGTTTTATATAAATAATTTTATATTATTTAACCTTTTTATTTTTATTATATATATATATATATATATATATATATATATATATATATATATATATATTAAATAGTTTCAAATTACTGTCTTAGTTGTTTTTTTTAATTTTATTATATAATTATACAATTAGTCTACATAAATATAAATAAACATATTTTTCTAGTTATCCACATTTTCATAGACGAAAATATAGAAAATGAAAACAAAACGGGTTATATAAAATGTCTCAAAAGAATACGTTTTTAATATACACTATCAAATAGATCAAATATTTCAATTTGTTTTTTTGAAATGCAAGATATAATCTACTCCAAAATTGAAAATCGAAAGTTGTGGATTTGGTGGAATTATGCATTCAGTCGAACAATATACGTGAATTCTCATCAAATAGAACATTTTGGTTTGAAATTATGCATTTAGTCAAACAATATCGAGTTGGCGTAAAACCTGGTCAGAGAAATAATTTTTTAAAAATAAATGTTTGTTACGGCGGTTTTAGGCATGAAAATTTCATCCAATATGGTGGGGAACCCCGTTCCGGGTTTTAGGCATGAAAATTTCATACTACGACATTGAAGTTTCTTGTGTGTGTGTGTGTGTGTGTGTATTTTCAATTTATATTTTCACCTTTTTTTAATTAAATATTGGTTCATTTTTTTGATGCCTAACAATTATAAAAAGTTTTGAATCATAAAGATATTATGCATTAGACAAACTGCAAAAATGGTCCCTATGGTATGCATTATGAATAATAACTTAATAAAAAAGAAATTTTTGGTCTTGAAAATTGGATGTTTTCTTATACTTTTGGTTTTATAATAACTTAATAAAAAAAATTGGTCTTGAAAATTGGGATGTTACATTATGAATAAACAAACTCCTTGGCCAACTCGTCGAGTTTCCCTGCAACCCGTCTAGTTCATGCGTGTCCAAAGTTGGGGAAAACCTTAGCTGACTCGCCGAGTCACTCCTACGGAACCGGGTGTTACACTTGTTTTGTTAGTATTGTTAGAGAGGAGAGACCATTCTTGCCAAGATTGGATTTTGGAGGCGGAGCTCGAACGTGGGGCGTTCCCTTTGGCGTAGCTATAAATCAGAACGTTCTGTTAGATGGCAAATCATGTATAATGCTAGATTGAATGCATACATTCCACCAAATGCATCGCGTAATAATTTTCATATGCAATCAGTTGATATTTCGGATAATTAATATAATTAAATTATATTTTTTATGTTATCTGTATTATTGTTATTATATATATATATATATATATATATATATATATATATATATATATATATATAATTTGTATGTATAGGTAGACGCAAATGTAACCATGACGGAAATATAAAGCGTTATATATATATATATATATATATATATATATATATATATATATATATATATATATATATATATATATATAAAAGTAAGTTCAAATAAAAACAGTAAATAGTGTGAGAATGTAAAAACACTATGTTTATGTTATTATTCTGTAATGAATGTTGTATATGTGTATTGTTGAAGTAATTCTAATATGAATATTAACGTTTGATTATTCATATATTTATTGGAATGTTATTATTCTATTATAAATTTAAGTATGTGCATTTTCATGGTAAATTCTAATTTTTGTTTTAACATGTGACTATTCGTTTATTCATTGCTGAATAATGACATAAAAATAGTATTTTTACGTTCTCATATTATTTACTGTTTTTATTTGAAATATTCCCCATGTAGAAGTAAGTTCAAATATATATATATATATATATATATATATATATATATATATATATATATATATATATATATATATATATATATATATATATATATAGGTTTAAGTTCATTTGAGACCATTCTAATTTTGTGAGACCGTGAGAACAAATCTAAAAATAATTTTAAAATGCAAAATAAATGGAAAAATCCAAAAATTCTTTTTTTAAATATTATTTTCAGAACTTGAATTAACTAAAAATAAAAAAAATAATAAAAAAAAATCCATTTTTTTTGAAAAATACGTGAAATATTCTAATAAAATATTACACTGACATATTCTAAAAAATAATTTTAAAATGCAAAATAAATGGAAAAATCTAAAAATTCTTTTTTTAATATTATTTTCGGAACTTGAATTAACTAAAAAAAATAAAAAAAATAAAAAAAAATAAAAAAAAAATCTCATTTTTTTTTAGAAATACGTGAAATATTCTAATAGAATATTACACTGTACATATTCTAAAAAATAATTTTAAAATGCAAAATAAATGGAAAAATCAAAAAATTCTTTTTTTAAATATTATTTTCGGAACTTGAATTAACTAAAAAAAATAAAAAAAAATAAAAAAATGCGTCTCACGGTCTCACAAAATTATGTCGTCTCACATTAACCTAACCTTATATATATATATATATATATATATATATATATATATATATATATATATATATATATATATATATATATATATAAGTATTTGTATTAAAAAAGAAAATAATTAAAACTGAAATCAATATATAAAATGAACAACCTAAGGTAAAACTTATTTATATTGCAAATATACGAGCCTTGTATATTATTTATATTAAAAAACAAAAGGACTAAAACTGAAATTAAAATATAAAATGAGGGACCACAAATGTAAATTGATGTATATTGTTGAATTGGAATAAATTGATTTAACAAATCGGTTGCAGGAGTAATGATTTCAATTGACCTATAATTCAATAGATCTTTCGGTGTGATTAGCAACACCCGTACCTATGACTTTTTCAATGATATTCCCAAGAATTTTACAGCTGGTATGGTCCCACAATTTAAAAAGGGTTTTTCTATAAATATCTTTTCCTTTTCCAATCTCACATCCTATTTGATTTTTTGTGGTTCTTTTTTTTTTCCTATTTTATTTTTTTTGTTATTTTTAATTCTTTTTAATTTATATTATTATTATTATTATTATTATTATTATTATTATTATTATAAATTTCGTATAAAATTTTAAAATTCGGACAACATTTTTATTTGTTAATTCTTTTTTAATTTATATATTATTATTATTATTATAATAATTATTATAAATTTCGTATAAAATTTTAAAATTCAGACGACATTATAAATTCAAACGGCTATATAAAATCAGTTTTTAAATATTTTTTTATATTTTAATATTTATATTATTACTGTTATTATTATAAACTTCAAACAACATTTTACAAATCGGACATTATAAATTCGAACGACTATATAAAATCTGAATTACAATTGCGTATTGCGTGGTGCATTATACGGATTGAAAACATTTAGTCGAGCACTATACAATGTTTCCCATGCAGCCGAATGTTCTGATCTGTATGTACGGAGGAGCCTGGACAAAACATTTAGTCGAGCACTATACAATTTTTGGTGGACGTCTCCGGACCTCTTGATACATCACCCCGATCGCACATAAATATAATTTTTGAAATATATTCATATCCATGTCCTTTTGTCTTTGTTCTTTTAATAACAACCACGTATCCAAGAGACCGTGCCGTTTCTTGCACCCACTCCGTTAAGTTTTCACGACTGCTAAACACCTAACAAATATAAAATATATATTTGGTCAGTTTAAAAGAATTCCACTACAAAAATAACATATAACTTACGATTAAACTAAAATTATCTATCAAAAATACATACCATGTTTGTGTGAAAACTTGCCATAGGGACGGAAGTAACGATCGATAATTTTGTGAATTGAATGAATCGAACGAATCGTTCGTTTATATAATGTATAAAGTTAAAGTTATGTCAAATCAACTTATTTATTATTAAAGATAAAGATAAAGATATATCAAATCAATAATAATAATAATAATAATAATAATAATAAAAATAAATGAATAGTAATATTTATCAATATGGGAATCTTTTTAAAATTAAGCTCTTCATCTTATGCTAGTTTTTGCAAATTTTCTTCGTAAGCTCGGATGATATGCCCTCTTATGGATAGAAATCTTTGTTCTAAGTGGTTAGCTTTTCCAATAAAAAAATAATAATAATAATATTATTATTAATAAAAGAAAAAACAACAAAAAAACAAAAAGGAAAAAAACAAAAAAAAATAAGGAAAACAAAAAAAGATGATGTCTCGATTATCTCAATCAAACAATGACGATATTTTTATTTATAAATTATTTGTTAAAAAAGAATTAACAAACAAATAAAACAACAAAAACGAATAGAAAAAAAAAGAAAAATAAATAAATAAATAAATGATGTAAAATCAAATGTAAAAGTTTGATTAGATTGATGTTAGGGTAAATTCAGCCAAAGGTAAACAACCTTTTAAAAAACTATCAAAAAGTCAACGAAAAAAGACAAAGCACCTTGTATAAGACCCACCTGGTCCATCAGGAACGCAGGTCACCGGACTCCTAGAAAACCCACCCCTGGTCGCCGTCATCAACTTCAAGATTACCACTAGTCGCTTCCAACTCTCGCCCGCGATATTCCTGGCCGGTCCCAACTTCTCAATCGCCTGCTCCAACGAAGCCATTTTGAGATGCAACCCCACCAGCGAGCAATAGCCCCTGTTTTTCCTTGATTCATCGTTGGGAATTGAAGTTAGCGCTTCACGGGTGAACAACTTCTCCGACCGACGCAACCCAGCGCCCACATATAACGATTAAGGCCACCCTGTTTTCCCGTTTCGTCGCCAGCAATCCAAGCTTCAGTCTCGCCAGTCGCCATCACGAGGCAGTCCTGGTAACGAATCCCCCATCGGGAATCCAAGCTTCAAATGGGTCTCTCCAAATCGAACCAATAGGCAAATCGCCATCTCCATCATGTTTCAATCGGTCGACATTAACCTCCGAGCGAAGCTTGACCACCGGCCGAGTCACAACATCACCGCCGACCCAGCAACCCCGGTGCAAATCATCATAACAGATGGATAATGCCCTGCCACCGACAAATGAGACCAAAAACGTTAGCCGACCACTCCGCTTACTGTCGTCGACTACTTCCCCGTCACCGCTGATCGCCATCATCGCGTCGCCATAGGCAACTGCCGAACAATCTTAGCGACGACCCAGCGGCTCCACGATGCCAATAAAATCGCGCCTCCGCCTTACCCCATGGCCGGTATCCTCCCGCAAGGAGCCTCCCATCGCAGGTCTCCGTTTCAACTTTTCGGTACCCACTGCGACAGATCGTAAGAAAAATGGGGGAGGCGGCTACAAGATGAAAGCAAAAGCAATATGACGCCTTTGCCTAAAAGAATTTTTTTAAAAAAAAAAGAGAAAAAAAAACGGAATAAAAAAAATGGTGAACCCACAGGTGGACTTCACTACGATTCAAACACAAAGAAAAAAAAAAGATCTCCCTGGACATTTCTCACTCGCAAATATTGTGAAGCACGTGAAGCAAGCTGAGGCATCTTCAAAACCACTTAAAAATGGTTGCCCCACCTTTGGAATACTCGTTTGTCTTCAATTCATTTAAAAGAACAAAAAAGGGGCGATGGAAAATAATTAATCTTGGCCTAATTATCCCTTTGGGCCAACAATTCTAGAAATGGGTTGGGACATGTTGGATTTCCCTTAAAATAGCCATTACATATTATTTGGTACACTTCAAAACGAAAATGGGTCGATTTTACAAGATCAAAGCTAATCATTTAATGTTCGCGCACAAACAAGCCCGACCCAACATAATGCGCTTTCAGAATATGCATTGCAGTCCGTACCACTCAGTTCTTCCAAAAAAAAAACACACACACACAAAAAAGGATATGAATTAGGCCTACATTATTCATGAGGCCCAACAAAACAAAGATGATTTTGGGCTGTAACAAATTTGGAGTCCTCCTACGACATAAGGGCTATGATACTCTAGATGGACTCTTTCAAGTCGTTGGGCTACATCAACAAAAATAACCCAATTCTACAAGACAAAAATTAGCAATTTAATACTTGCGCAGCGCAAGCTTCGCTCAACAGAATGCGTTGCGACTCAAACTCTCGACAACTTTTCCAAAAAAAAGGAGGGAGAAGAGTAGTACGCTACTACTACTAGTGAATCATTTCGAAATAGCAATCAGCAACTGCGTTGCGCGGCTATCAACAGCTGTGTTGACAAACTTCAGGCAGTCTTGCTACTCAACCCTCACCATTTATGTTGACTGGCCCCCGCTAGTCTCGTTGCTCAACTCCCAGCGGTCGCGCAGCCCAATCATCAGCAGTTACGTTGCCTGACTCCCAGCAGTCGTGCCAGTCGTGCTGCCCAGTTTTTGTTGGCACTTGGGTCGCTTACCTTTTCTCAGTAGCTGTGTCGCCCAATTTCCTGCAACTATGCATCCATCGTTTCTATTCATCGCCTCCTCTAAGAGGGGGGGGGGGTAGGGTTGGTACGACACTATGTAGATGTGATTCTTATTCCGAAGGGTCAGAGTTAAAGTAGATGAAGAGCCGATGCTATGCATGATAGTGCACTCCCGAGGTGACATTAATATTCTGAGTCGAAAGGTCAGCCTTGCCGTTCAACCCTCGGTAGCCTCGTGGTCCAACTCTCAATAGTCGTGGTACTCACCTATCGCTAGCAGCTCGCTGCTCGGGCCTCAACGGCCCTGCTGGCCAGTTCCTGACAGCAGTTTCATTGCGCACCTCCTAACAGAAGCTGCATTATCAAGCTCTAAGTAGCACCGCCACATAGCTCTCCGCAAACAGCCAAGACACCGAGGTATCAATTATTAGTACGACTAGTGATGCAGCAAAGCATCACGTACCATTCCGCTTTAACCCATACTGATAACACGAGCTAGAAACATAGATTGTTGGGTGCTACACCCAATCATGCGAGGTTCAGTACCCTCGCCTTGAGTCGTCTGGCTTCTCAGCCCGACTCCACTATAGCGGCAAGCTCCCGCATGCGAGGTTTAGTACCCTCGCCTCGAGTCGCCTGGCTTCTCAGCCCGACTCCATTATAGCGGCACGCTCCGCATACGAGGTTCGGTACCCTCGCCTTGAGTCGTCTGGCTTCCCAGCCCGACTCCACTATAGTGGCAAGCTCCGCATGCGAGGTTCAGTACCCTCGCCTCGAGTCGCCTGGCTTCTCAGCCCGACTCCATTATAGCGGCACGCTCCGCATACAAGGTTCAGTACCCTCGCCTTGAGTCGTCTGGCTTCCCAGCCCGACTCCACTATAGCGGCAAGCTCCGCATGCGAGGTCCAGCACCCTTGCCTTGAGTCGCCTGACTTATCAGCCCGACTCCATTATAGCGGTACGCTCCGTATGCAAGGTTCAGCACCCTTGCCTTGAGTCGCCTGACCTCTCAGCTCGACTCCATTATAGCGGCATGCTTCACTAACAAGGCTCAAAGGCTTGCAACCATGCCTATATGATTCTACGCGGTGCTCTCCCGCGTGATCTATCTATGATCGCTGGCAGCCAAACCCGATCCATTCCACGCGATGCTCTCCCGCGTAACGTACTGTGACATCCCCATTTTCACGGCCAGAAAAGACCAATTTTGTTTAAGCTTTATAAAAATCAGAGTACTTTTTTTTATAAAAATGTTGCGGAATTTGTTCCCAGTAAAACATGATAAATACGTTATCAAAGCATTTATGAAGAAATGTATTTTTATTCATTTTAAAACATTTGGGATGTCATCGTCAATACAGAAACATAAGCATAAACAGAACTTACATTCATTATCACTAGTGATTTATATCTCCTTAATCTCTAAGTGTAATGTAACTTCATATCGACACCTATGATATAAATAAACTGAGTGGGTCAGGTTGGGAAACCTGGTGAGTACATAGGGTTTTCAACCCACAATAATATAATTATTATGTTTAAACAATCAAGCAATCAACCCAATTACCCATCCCCATTATCTTCTTTATTCTTAAGGATCTACCCTAAGAATCAGCTATCTCTCGTTCATTCATTCCTAAGGATCATCCTAAGGAATTGACATGAAGTCCATCGTTGCCATGGTTTACACAACGGGCACTAAGTGTGCATAGTCGCCAGGGTTTAGGCATCAAGTCTGCATGATCACCAAGGTTTAGGCATCAAGTCCGCATGATCACCAAGGTTTAGGCATCAAGTCTGCATGATCATCAGGGTTTAGGCATCAAGTCTGCATGATCACCAAGGTTTAGAGTACACCAGGTGAACACATCGTTCACAACACTTACAGGTTGCGAGCCTGCTAGTGTTCCACTGGACTGTCTAGAATAGTCCGTGGTTGTCATCCATACTCTGCTGAATGACGGGGCCATCGTTTGGGAAAAAGGCTTCTCACATCGTCCACCTTTCACCCTCACCTCACGGTCTATAACACCTCTCAACTCATCGTCCAACTCATATTCCATCTATTACATCTACCCATGTTTTACCCCAACATTTTCATAGATATAAAATACATATACAGTTTAAATCATTTAAAACGTGTATAAAATCGTTCATCTAGCATAGACAGCAAGTATTCAGATAATATGCACACATAACATGTAATTTATATAAAATACTTCATATCTATGTGTAAGATGAAAGTAACTATGCATTCACTTGATAAGGTGGTGACTCGGTACTCAGACAGCGCTTCGTTTACTTTAAAATAATTTCTTTCAACGAAACGTAGTATTATTACCACTAGATTTTAGTCTAATATTTACCGTGACTAATTATTAGTCTTATTATTATTATTATTATATAAGCGTTTAAACAATACTTTCCAACCACTATGTACAGACACGGGCCAGACATAAAACACAGGAGGGCAGAACCATTTTGGCATATAGCACTTCTGAAATCTAACAACCCTATTCGGCCCTTTAAACCAGATTTCTCGTACCGCGAGTAGTTAAAAAGATATTATAACGACACTTATATAAGTCATAATAATAGCTCAAATATTTATTATAAGTTCATAATAACAATACTAATTTTAAATATAAACTATATTTAAAATAGGGTAAGCATAACTTACTTACAAGGGGATTTTAGCTAGGAGTCGGGCTTTGCAGGGGCAGAACTTCGTCGCTGAATCTTTCTAAGAAAGATTCGTGTAGCGCTTCAGCGCTCACCTTACTATACTAAAACTACAGAAAGAGAAGTCGAATCACGAGGGACCGAAATGCTCGGGGGATAAGAAGAGAAAGACTCTTGAATCAAGAGAATGGTGCAAGAAATATAAGAGCTAGAGGCTCTTATTTATACTAATTGAATTTTCAGAAACTACCCTCCATAATTACTTAATGACCTTATAGTTATATAAACAACTAAACACCCCTTTATAATACTATTTTAAATAGATTTAACGATATTTGTACTAAAATAATGTCGAAAGAACTCAACATTAGTCCTGAAAGGTATTGCTCCACCTACTTTGGACTTAGGGAGACAATCCTGAAAGGTATTGCTCCACCTTTTTCTCCTCTGGAGTGACCATTTCCGGATCAAATTGTGGAGGCAGCGGCGGAGGTGGTGGTGGTGGTGCTGCGCTGCCAGAAGGTCTAGTCTTCTTCTTTGGCGGCATAGTTATGTCATAAGTTTTAAAGGTGACAAGTCGGTAAGACTTCAATAGTGATAACGAGTCGATTGTTACTTTATCTAACTCATTTGTATTATGTCCCGACTTTATTATATTTTCAAGTAATTCATAATAAAAGTTTATACAAGAAAACTTATGAATTAGATAGTGGTGACTCAATCGGAGTCCTGTGTTCTGTTCCGCGTCTGATCCACTCCTAAGATTCACTCGACATGCCCCAGTTATGTGTAATTAAAATTTAATAAACTGTTGATCCTAATGAGTCTGCCCTAAGTCCACAACCAAACAAGGAACAGGTCCTAAGGCGGACTCACCATTTCTAGGTCAATAATTTCTTAATTACACATAACTTCGAGGTACACCTAAAGAATCTTAGAGTTATCAGTTGTAAATTGTTTGTAATACCAAGTAGTGAGATCTCATGTCAACATCCAATGAAATAAAATGCATGCCAATTTCATTGATAAACCTTTTAGTAAATATCCTTATCATTTATATACACACACATATAATTTCGAACTTTAGTGAACTATTCTTGGTGTTTCTGTTAACGTCCTGAAGACGGAGTTATGGTAGTAGGTAGAAGTAGGTTTTGTACGGGCGTTAAGATTTACTCATCATGTTGCTCGTGCGAGAATATGGGTAGAAGAGATAATTAATAGACGCCTAATCCTATAATTATTTATAGGGGGTGATCCTTTTTAGTCACGTATATAATCACGTAGTGCATACCAGTTATACATAATTTGAGATAGAATATACCTTCAAATAAATGACTCTACTCTAAGTCCACAACCAAACAAGGAACAGGAAGTAGAGCAATAGTCAATGATTATGAGTCTATAATATCTTTAATTATGTATAACCTTGGCGTATGCCCTCAGTTATCATAGGCCTACTAATAGGGGTCTTTAGTTTTCACATAAGTTGGTTATAGTATCACCAAATACTCCTATAGTATTTTTAAATGTTAATGTTGGTTCTTATTGTATTCATTATAGGGTGATGTTAGGTTGTCAGATTTGTTGTCCACTACGTCTATCCCCCAATATATGCAAGTCACTTCTTGGACATATATAGTTGATCAGGCTATATCCTTCCCAGACTTGATTCACATATACCAAGGCATACCCATAGTGTACAACTCCTCTTCTTTTACTTTATGTTCTCCTAGTTATGACACTATGCGAGCATGTATGCATGTATTTATACTTTTAACAAGAAAACTATTGATTTTCTAAAAGTATAGTCATTTGAAAATGTTCAATCAGAGACTTTCAGTCCCAAATGTGTTTATAGTTTGTATATCTTATGTGGTTCGATATACTGAGTTTACTATAAACATTGCTCTGATACCAATCTGTCACACCCCCAAACCAAGGATGGCGGAAACGTCCGGGGGTGGAGGACTTCATGTATAGTATCACAACAACGAGTATAATAGTGATCAAAGTAAACATAACCAACATAAATATAATTGAAAACTTACATCATTGTATGAATTACATGTTTACGAATCAATTACATTATGTTGACAAAATATGAAATGTTTGACGCCTTAACGTCCCATCCTCAAAAGCACTTGTTTACCTGTTTAGTGATTTCCTGAGAATACAAGTAATTTTGAAAGAGTGTCAACAATTAAGTTGGTGAGTTCATAAGCTTTTGTGTGTAGTTATGAAAACCTTTTCTTGTAAAAGTAGTGTTCGTTCCAGAAAATCCAATATTTTCCTTAATGTATAAATGTAGTCTTAAAACCCAAAGACCGAAATGTACAAGTAATTTGTCATACTTATAGTAAAATAATGCAAGTTTAAATTGACATAAACTCGTTTGATTTTAATGAAATCCCTGTAAATTCTATGTTTGTTAATACTTAATGTGAGTTATTATAACCATGCTATGACCTAGTTGGCCTGAAACGACGTTCTTCAGGCGTCGGAAATGTTATGACATTTGTCACCCCAGACCTGCCGGTCTAGCTGTTGCATGCAGCTAAGGTGTGGGTTTGTCAGACCCAATATAGATCTATATACAAGTATCACGCTCTCCCTCCAGGAGATTCTGGTTACAATACATGACTTATTTGTAAAGTGAAGCGAATGTCTCACAGAAGTCATTAACGAATTTACATGTAGTGTAATGAAAACCCGTTTTGTATAAATGTACCCTTTAGTAATGAGTTTGTTATGTAAATGTATCATAAACTATACCTATTATAGTTTATCACAACAAGGGTAGTAGTAGTGTTCATAAACTATATTTGTCATAGTTTAGCGAATGTTTGTGTATAATGGATGTAAACTTTGTTTATAAAGATTAATTTATTTACCATACTTATGAAGGTAAAAATCCATTTGTTTACTGATGTATGTCTAATTAGCAAGACAAAATGACATATAATGTAATAATATAAAATCACATAATGATATACACCTTGCTCAACAAGTTACAAGGTGTGAATGAAATTGATGGTATTTTTCTAATGATAACATTTCTGTTTCTGTTCTTAGAAAATTTATAGAAAAATCATCAAAGGTCTAAATCAAAAACCGCAAATTTTGTGAGTTTAGAATGAATGTCTAGTTTGTTCATAAATTTTCTCATGATTTTTAGTGATCTCCAACTTGTGTGAAAAAGTCCATAATCACAGACGGGTCCGGATTTGTTCTTGAAATGATAGGCAGTTTTGTAAAAATCACCATAAATTGTAGAAAAATCATATGGCGATGTGCAAGTAGTCATTTTAAAGGTATGAACCTGAACTATTTGCACCTGAAACAGTTTTGAAAACTAAAATGTTTAAGTTGACCAAAACAGTCCGTGACTGGAGTTAAAAGTTTCTGTTGAAGTCTGTTAAATGAGTTTAGTTGTGATTTTGGTGTTTTAACTTGTATTCCCCCCCTTAAAACTTAAGAAAAACATGAAAAGATGGGGGTATGAACTCACCTTATATGTTCTTAGAGGATGGATGTTGGAGAAGAGAAGTGTTCAACTCAAAAACACTTAGAAGATGCCTTGACGAATCGAGAACCAAGAGTGGAAGAAAGCTTGATGATTAACCTTGGAAGTCTTGAAATTGAGGGAGAATGGTGTAAAAAATGAGTGACTTAAGCCTTGTATTTACACTAGTAACAATTACTATTCATATATAATTCTTTAATAATAAGTGTTAAATGTTGACATTCTCCATATAACTAGTTAGTGTATATGACATATTCATGATGTAATCATGACAAATGTTTCTAGAAGATGGTTAATAGTAATTGGCTAATAATAGTAATTTTTAAAACGTAAATAGTAAATAGTAGGTATTAAATAGTAAATAGTAAATAGTAAATAGTAAATATGATGAGATTTTTACAATTGTCATATTTGTAAACCCCGTTAAGCCATGTTTAAGAGTCTTACACAGCCCCCGATGATTGTGCAATAGTGTTTTATCGCTTTGGTTCGTTGTTTAGCACTATTAAGTCTAAGGAAAATCAAACACACGAATTTTCCAACTGATGTTTTCTCATTAAAATAGTGAATTGTACAGTGATTACATAACGTAAACCCTAACATACATGGGTTAATGGAGTTGAACAGTTTGACTTGTTGACTTTGTTTGACTTTGACTTGACCGAAATTTGACGGTTGTCACAAAAAGTCTCTCTATCATAAATTCACTATTTACGTCTTCCCGGTGCCGTGCCGGTTCCGTCGCAAAACTTCGACGGGTCATAACTTCTTCGTTATAACTCAGATTCCGGCGCTCTTTATATGTACGGAACCCTTGAGACATATTCTACAACTTGGTTAAGATTATTTATTCTAAATAATATTCTGTCGAAAAGTCGTTTTCGACCGCTATTATCTCTAAATTGACTAGCCCGGATCTACGGGCGTTACAATTATCTCCCCCTTAGGATGATTACGTCCCGGAATCATCAACGAGACAGGACTCACATGATGACTCCATACGTTTTCTCTTCATCCTAAGTAATAACCGTAACTTTCATGTTTCTTCGAACGAGTATCTAATTCTAAGACTTCCTGACCGCAGGCGGTGCCCGATCTTGGACCCGCTCTCTATCTCATGTTAGACTTGCAATCATGATCTTCATGTCGCGATCTCGATCTTTATTGGAGACTCCTTCTTTAACAAACTTGAGATAAGTTTCTTCCTTCGATTATCATAATAGACTGATGGGTCATGTTCTAATGACCTCTCATTGTATGATGCATCGCTTGGACTCAGGTTTTTTAGAGTCAAATTCTAGAACAGACTATACCTTCCTTCATGTTCTAACCACATCTTAAAAGGTAGCATTTCTAGCTACAAGCAAATTTTCGCGATACCTCTACTGATCACTTTTTATTTCAATCTTCCGTCTTAAGTCAGATGCTACCTCGAACTTGATTCTCTGAACCACATAACATACTCAGCGTAGTCGGACTCAAATTGATATGACCACTTGGGTCGGAATAACAATCATCTTCTTAGTCATTACCGAAACGATGGTAACGACATACATGAACAAAACGGAATCAATTACTAGCTTCTTGGTAACCTTGTGACTTTCCCCGATCCAAGTGTGAGTCATGTGCTTCCGGTAGTATATGCATCTACTACCTTTCACACCTACTCATACTCGTCCCAAGTATTGTCTCGCAATCCCCAAGTCATTATCACATAAACAATTTTAACACATACAAATGTGTCCAAAAAATCATATAAATTTCCCTAGACTCTACTAGGACTTCTTCCATGCGTATCTTCAATCATCAATTCTGCTTCAACTCGGTTGGTGATGGAAATTCCAGATGATAGGAAAACTTTAGGAATTACATCAATCGTTCTATCATCCCGCCAATCAAATGTGTACATTCAGGTGTACCGTACTTCTCTAGATGTACTGCTATTTTATCAGACGTATTCTAAAGGCAAGATACCTCTCTTATGATATCTTCCGATAGGTATCATTCACTATCGTAAGCCATCTCATTTCCTCTATTTTCTCAGTCTATCATGGTTCCCATCACTTCCTGAACTTCTGCCATTGTGATAGGTTCGGGTGCAGACGCAACGACCGATGCATGACCCATCACATTCTTAGGCTCAGGTTGTCATCTTCCTCTTGTTTTGTACACCCAATCAGACGTTCGGTGTACCGAGACGAGAATTTAAGATAGGAAAGATTTTATTTACGATAGACGTATAAATCTCCTTGTCACACCGAAACGTTACATGCTAGTTCTAATATCGTAATCATACGCTTAGAATCCTGAACACATAAGGTTTCCAGATCCGGTCGGCAACAGACCATAGATCCGAACAAATAACAGCATATAAGGCATCTTTATAGCTATAACATAAATCATTTAGCACATAAAACATTTTAGGCATCTTTCCTAAAATAAACTAGTGCTCGTGTCTAAATTATAGCAGACACTCATCTCACAATCATCGCTTAGTATTCTAAGTTTAAGTCTAGAAATTTCCTACAAATTCCTAGTTCGCTTAAACTAATGCTCTGATACCAACTGTGACATCCCCATTTTCACGGCCAGAAAAGACCGATTTTGTTTATGCTTTATAAAAATCAGAGTATTTTTTTTTATAAAAATGTTGCGGAATTTGTTCCCAGTAAAACATGATAAATACGTTATCAAAGCATTTCTGAAGAAATGTATTTTTATTCATTTTAAAACATTTGGGATGTCATCGTCAATACAGAAACATAAGCATAAATAGAACTTACATTCATTATCACTAGTGATTTATATCTCCTTAATCTCTCAGTGTAATGTAACTTCATATCGACACCTGTGATATAAATAAACTGAGTGGGTCAGGTTGGGAAACCTGGTGAGTACATAGGGTTTTCAACCCACAATAATATAATTATTATGTTTAAACAATCAAGCAATCAACCTAATTACCCATCCCCATTAACTTCTTTATTCTTAAGGATCTACCCTAAGAATCAGCTATCTCTCGTTCATTCATTCCTAAGGATCATCCTAAGGAATTGGCATGAAGTTCATCGTTGCCATGGTTTACACAACGGGCACTAAGTCTGCATAGTCGCCAGGGTTTAGGCATCAAGTCTGCATGATCACCAAGGTTTAGGCATCAAGTCTGCATGATCACCAGGGTTTAGGCATCAAGTCTGCATGATCACCAAGGTTTAGAGTACACCGGGTGAACACATCGTTCACAACACTTACAGGTTGCGAGCCTGCTAGTGTTCCACTGGACTGTCTAGAATAGTCCGTGGTTGTCATCCATACTCTGCTGAATGACGGGGCCATCGTTTGGGAAAAAGGCTTCTCACATCGTCCACCTCTCACCCTCACCTCACGGTCTATAACACCTCTCAACTCATCGTCCAACTCATATTCCATCTATTACATCTACCCATGTTTTACCCCAACATTTTCATAGATATAAAATACATATACAGTTTAAATCATTTAAAACATGTATAAAATCGTTCATCTAGCATAGACAGCAAGTATTCAGATAATATGCACACATAACACGTAATTTATATAAAATACTTCATATCTATGTGTAAGATGAAAGTAACTATGCACTCATTTGATAAGGTGGTGACTCGGTACTCGGACAGCGCTTCGTTTACTTTAAAATAATTTCTTTCGACGAAACCTAATATTATTACCACTAGATTTTAGTCTAATATTACCGTGACTAATTATTAGTCTTTTTATTATTATTATATAAGCGTTTAAACAATACTTTCCAACCACTATGTACAGACAGGGCTAGACATAAAACACCGGAGGGCAGGACCATTTTGGCATATAGCACTTCTGAAATCTAACAACCCTATTCGGCCCTTTAAACCAGATTCCCCGTACCGCGAGTAGTTAAAAAAATATTATAACGACACTTATATAAGTCATAATAATAGCTCAAATATTTATTATAAGTTCATAATAACAATACTAATTTTAAATATAAACTATATTTAAAATAGGGTAAGCATAACTTACTTACAAGGGGATTTTAGCTAGGAGTCGGGCTCTGCAGGGGCAGAACTTCGTCGCTGAATCTTTCTAAGAAAGATTCGTGCAGCGCTTCAGCGCTCACCTTACTATACTAAAACTACAGAAAGAGAAGTCGAATCACGAGGGACCGAAATGTTTGGGGGATAAGAAGAGAAAGGCTCTTGAATCAAGAGAATGGTGCAAGAAACA
Source organism: Lactuca virosa (assembly GCF_052849685.1). NCBI lineage: Eukaryota > Viridiplantae > Streptophyta > Magnoliopsida > Asterales > Asteraceae > Lactuca > Lactuca virosa. Next base: position 137,858,181 of record NC_136428.1, on the reverse strand, counting down.
TGAGAGCTAGAGGCTCTTATTTATACTAATTGAATTTTCAAAAACTACCCTCCATAATTACTTAATGACCTTATAGTTATATAAACAACTAAACACCCCTTTATAATACTATTTTAAATAGATTTAACGATATTTGTACTAAAAGAATGTCGAAAGAACTCAACATTAGTCTTATAATGACCGCATCGTCGATACCTTTCTAATGATATACACATATGTATATATATATGTGTACGTATATATGATTTATACTTTATTTTAATACGTAAATATGATATTATAATTTGTAACTCGTTCATACGAACTCCGTTTTTGATGTTATTTATATCCACACGTAGGTGGAGACGTACTCTACAACTTTCGTTTAGACTCCGTCGGCTAATTTTTGACTTTCTTTTTAAAGTTATATTTTTAACAGGCCGGGACATGATTGGTTCATTAAAATCTCATAACTTCTTCATCCGATGTCCATTTTCATCTGTCTTTTTATCGTTACTCTACTAATAATGAGATCTTCGATTCTCGTTTAGGTTGTGTCGGCTAAAAACCGCTCGATCTAATACTCGAACTTCGGGCTGTACACCGCTAAGTTGAAACTTCGAAAAATCATAACTTCCTCATACGAAGTCAGATTTGGGCGTTCTTTTTATGGACACTCTCAGGTTAACATATTCTACGACTTTCATTTACATTGCTAATGCTAAAAGTCTCTCTATCATAAATTCACTATTTACGTCTTCCCGGTGCCGTGCCGGTTTCGTCGCGAAACTTCGACGGGTCATAACTTCTTCGTTATAACTCAGATTTCGGCGCTCTTTATATGTACGGAACCCTTGAGACATATTCTACAACTTGGTTAAGATTATTTATTCTAAATAATCTTTTGTCGGAAAGTCGTTTTCGACCCCTATTATCTCTAAATTGACTAGCACGGATCTACGGGCGTTACAATTATCTCCCCCTTAGGATGATTACGTCCCGGAATCTTCAAGGAAACATGACTCACATGATGACTCCATACGTTTTTTCTTCATCCTAAGTAATCACCGTAACTTTCATGTTTCTTCAAACGAGTATCTAATTCTAAGACTTCCTGACCGCAGGCGGTGCCCGATCTTGGACCCGCTCTCTATCTCATGTTAGACTTGCAATCATGATCTTCATGTCGCGATCTCGATCTTTATTGGAGACTCCTTCTTTAACAAACTTGAGATAAGTTTCTTCCTTCGATTATCATAATAGACTGATGGGTAATGTTCTAATGACCTCTCATTGTATGATGCATCGCTTGGACTCAGGTCTTTTAGAGTCAAATTCCAGAACAGACTATACCTTCCTTCATGTTCTAACCACATCTTAAAAGGTAGCATTTATAGCTACAAGCAAATTTTCGTGATACCTCTACTGATCACTTTTTATTTCAATCTTCCGTCTTAAGTCAGATGCTACCTCGAACTTGATTCTCTGAACCACATAACATACTCAGCGTAGTCGGACTCAAATTGATATGAACACTTGGGTCGGAATAACAGTCATCTTCTTAGTCATTACCGAAACGATGGTAACGACATACATGAACAAAACGGAATCAATTACTAGCTTCTTGGTAACCTTGTGACTTTCCCCGATCTAAGCGTGAGTCATGTGCTTCCGGTAGTATATGCATCTACTACCTTTCACACCTACTCATACTCGTCCCAAGTATTGTCTCACAGTCCCCAAGTCATTATCACATAAACAATTTTAACACATACAAATGTGTCCAAACAATCATATAAATTTCCCTAGACTCTACTAGGACTTCTTCCATGCGTATCTTCAATCATCAATTCTGCTTCAACTCGGTTGGTGATGGAAATTCCAGATGATAGAAAAACTTTAGGAATTACACCAATCGTTCTATCATCCCCCCAATCAAATGTGTACATTCAGGTGTACCGTACTTCTCTAGATGTACTGCTATTTTATCAGACATATTCTAAAGGCAAGATACCTCTCTTATGATATCTTTCGATAGGTATCATTCACTATCGTAAGCCATCTCATTTCCTCTATTTTCTCAGTCTGTCATGGTTCGCATCACTTCCTGAACTTCTGCCATTGTGATAGGTTCGGGTGCAGACGCAACAACCGATGCATGACCCATCACATTCTTAGGATCAGGTTGTCATCTTCCTCTTGTTTTGTACACCCAAGCAGACGTTCGGTGTACCGAGGCGAGAATTTAAGATAGGAAAGATTTTATTTACGATAGACGTATAAATCTCCTTGTCACACCGAAACGTTACATGCTAGTTCTAATATCGTAATCATACGCTTAGAATCCTGAACACATAAGGTTTCCAGATCCGGTCGGCAATAGACCATAGATCCGAACAAATAACAACATATAAGGCATCTTTGTAGCTATAACATAAATCATTTAGCACATAAAACATTTTAGGCATCTTTCCTAAAATAAACTAGTGCTCGTGTCTAAATTATAGCAGACACTCATCTCACAATCATCGCTTAGCATTCTAAGTTTAAGTCTAGAAATTTCCTACAAATTCCTAGTTCGCTTAAACTAATGCTCTGATACCAACTATGACATCCCCATTTTCACGGCCAGAAAAGACCGATTTTGTTTATGCTTTATAAAAATCAGAGTACTTTTTTTTATAAAAATGTTGCGGAATTTGTTCCCAGTAAAACATGATAAATACGTTATCAAAGTATTTCTGAAGAAATGTATTTTTATTCATTTTAAAACATTTGGGATGTCATCGTCAATACAGAAACATAAGCATAAACAGAACTTACATTCATTATCACTAGTGATTTATATCTCCTTAATCTCTCAGTGTAATGTAACTTCATATCGACACCTATGATATAAATAAACTGAGTGGGTCAGGTTGGGAAACCTGGTGAGTACATAGGGTTTTCAACCCACAATAATATAACTATTATGTTTAAACAATCAAGCAATCAACCCAATTACCCATCCCCATTAACTTCTTTATTCTTAAGGATCTACCCTAAGAATCAGCTATCTCTCGTTCATTCATTCCTAAGGATCATCCTAAGGAATTGGCATGAAGTCCATCGTTGCAATGGTTTACACAACGGGCACTAAGTCTGCATAGTCGCCAGGGTTTAGGCATCAAGTCTGCATGATCACCAAGGTTTAGGCATCAAGTCTGCATGATCACCAAGGTTTAGGCATCAAGTATGCATGATCACCAAGGTTTAGAGTACACCGGGTGAACACATCGTTCACAACACTTACAGGTTGCGAGCCTGCTAGTGTTCCACTGGACTGTCTAGAATAGTCCGTGGTTGTCATCCATACTCTGCTGAATGAAGGGGCCATCGTTTGGGAAAAAGGCTTCTCACATCGTCCACCTCTCACCCTCACCTCACGGTCTATAACACCTCTCAACTCATCGTCCAACTCATATTCCATCTATTACATCTACCCATGTTTTACCCCAACATTTTCATAGATATAAAATACATATACATTTTAAATCATTTAAAACGTGTATAAAATCGTTCATCTAGCATAGACAGTAAGTATTCAGATAATATGCACACATAGCACGTAATTTATATAAAATACTTCATATCTATGTGTAAGATGAAAGTAACTATGCACTCACTTGATAAGGTGGTGACTCGGTACTCGGACAGCGCTTCGTTTACTTTAAAATAATTTCTTTCGATGAAACCTAATATTATTACCACTAGATTTTAGTCTAATATTTACCGTGACTAATTATTAGTCTTATTATTATTATTATTATATAAGCGTTTAAACAATACTTTCCAACAACTATGTACAGACAGGGTCAGACATAAAACACCGGAGGGCAGGACCATTTTGGCATATAGCACTTCTGAAATCAAACAACCCTATTCGGCCCTTTAAACCAGATTCCCCGTACCACGAGTAGTTAAAAAGATATTATAACGACACTTATATAAGTCATAATAATAGCTCAAATATTTATTATAAGTTCATAATAACAATACTAATTTTAAATATAAACTATATTTAAAATAGGGTAAGCATAACTTACTTACATGGGGATTTTAGCTAGGAGTCGGGCTCTGCAGGGGCAGAACTTCGTCGCTGGATCTTTCTAAGAAAGATTCGTGCAACGCTTCAGCGCTCACCTTACTATACTAAAACTACAGAAAGAGAAGTCGAATCACGAGGGACCGAAATGCCCGGGGGATAAGAAGAGAAAGACTCTTGAATCAAGAGAATGATGCAAGAAATATGAGAGCTAGAGGCTCTTATTTATACTAATTGAATTTTCAAAAACTACCCTCCATAATTACTTAACGACCTTATACTTATATAAACAACTAAACACCCCTTTATAATACTATTTTAAATAGATTTAACGATATTTGTACTAAAATAATATCGAAAGAACTCAACATTAGTCTTATAATGACCGCATCTTCGATACCTTTCTAATGATATACACATATGTATATATATATATATATATATATATATATATATATATATATATATATATATGTGTGTGTGTGTGTGTGTGTGTACGTATATATGATTTATACTTTATTTTAATACGTAAATATGCTATTATAATTTGTAACTCGTTCATACGAACTTCGTTTTTGACGTTATTTATATCCACGCGTAGGTGGAGACGTACTCTACAACTTTCGTTTAGACTCCGTCGGCTAATTTTGACTTTATTTTTAAAGTTATATTTTTAACAGGCCGGGACAGGATTGGTCCGTTAAAATCTCATAACTTCTTCATCCGATGTCCATTTTCATCTGTCTTTTTATCGTTACTCTACTAATAACGAGATCTTCGATTCTCGTTTAGGTTGTGTCGGCTAAAAACCGCACGATCTAATACTCGAACTTCGGGTTGTACACCGCTAAGTTGAAATTTCAAAAAATCATGACTTCCTCATACGAAGTCAGATTTGGGCGTTCTTTTTATGGACGCTCTCAGGTTAACATATTCTACGACTTTCATTTAGATTACTAAGGCTAAAAGTCTCTCTATCATAAATTCACTATTTACGTGTTCCCGGTGCCGTGCCGGTTCCGTCGCGAAACTTCGACGGGTCATAACTTCTTCGTTATAACTCGGATTTCGGCGCTCTTTATATGTACGGAACCCTTGAGACATATTCTACAACTTGGTTAAGATTTTTATTCTAAATAATCTTTTGTCGAAAAGTCGTTTTCGACCCCTATTATCTCTAAATTGACTAGCCCAGATCTACGGGCGTTACATGTACCTACGGTCGTTGGTAGCCAAGCCCGATCCATTCCATGTGATGCTCTCCATGTGATGTATTTACGATCGCTGGCAGCCAAGCCCGATCCATTCCGCGCGATGCTCTCCCGTGTAACATCTCCATGATCGTTGGCTGCTAAGTCCAAGTTATTCTCCTAAGTCGTGCAACATAAGTCGCACATCGTCGCGCACCATAAGTCGCGCATCACAAGCTTATTCCACGACTAACACCATGATCTCGGTGCTTCCACTCTCACAGTCGTCATGGTTCTCTTGTGCTCGGACGATCGATGAAGTTTTATCCACATTACATCCTGCTATAGTAAGGTTACTCTCCAGCAAGAAGGTCATCCCGACAACGGCCGTGCTACCTACTACCTTTCAGCATCTCTGTTTCCTGGCTCTCGGAAACGGTCTTGCTATGTAACCTTACCTGTAGCCTCGCCGCGTACCCCACAACATCTTTGTTTCCTGGCTCTTGGAAACGGTCTTGCTGCGTAACCCTACCTGTAGCCTCGTTGCGTATCCCTTTGCATCATTGTTCCCTGGCCCTCGGAAATGGTCTTGCTATGCAACCCATACCTCTGGCCTCACCGCTCATCCCTTAGCACCTTTACTGCCTGGCTCTCGGCAACATGCTCACTGCATATTTCCTATCAATAGCCTCACTGCCTGTCCCTCAAGAATTCTATTGTCTGGCTATCGGCAATAGTCTCACTGCGTGACCCTCGCTAGCAACCTAATCTCCCAGCTCTCGGAATCTCTGCCACTTATATTATGGTCAGCAACCATACGGTTTATTGGTTTGACAACATAGTCTAACGCGGCTACCTACGCTACCCACATTAGACTGGGGGGAATCCAGCTAGGTGTAGCCAAAGCAAGAAATACCTCCAATATGGTTATTAATGCAGACTATGTAGATGGTTATCGGTGACAGTCCATCTATGCATGACTACCACAACAATCATGTCGAATAACAGTCTCAGAGACTGAATGGCGAGCTTACGCTCCTTAGCCATCCCGACCCGACGTTTTATCGACATCAGTGTCGTGTAACACTCGTTAGCAACCTCACACTCCTCTCAACGAAGGAGTATCAAGTCAGCTCAAGCTGCATAAGCAATGTCTGGCTCATCGCACAACCCCATGACTCTCATGGGCGAGGTTCAGTTGTTCTCTCTATTATTTAATGCTTTGGTGCTTTATCTAGTCCGATCCGATCGTCAGCAACCCACTCGCATCAGACTAGGGGGACTTGACGACGCACAGTTCATTTGACTAAGTCCAGTCCGATGTCATTGGCCGCGTACCAATAACATCAGACTGGGGGGACTTGATGATATATGGTCCATTAGCATGGCCTAGACTGCTCTAGTGCGCCAGCCTGGCCTGGCGCGCTCCTGCCAGCCCTGCCTGGCATTCCCTTGCCAGCCTTGCTGGGGACTCCCTTTCCAGCCTTGCTGGGGACTCTCCCGCCGGCCCGGCCTGGCGTTCCCTTGCCAGCCATGCTGGGGACTCTCCCGCCGGTCCAACCTGGTGCTCCCTTGTCAGCCTCTCCTGGTGCGCGCCCGTCAGCCTTGCCTAGGGCGCGCCCGCCAGCCCCGCCCGACGCCTCCGGGCGGCCTTGCCCAGCTCCTTTCTAGTTGGGCCTGAATTGGGCTGGCCCAAGGCCTGACCTAATTCCTCATTGACCTAATTGTCTACTATAAATAGAATAGTGCCTCCTCCATGAAGGGGGGTTCTTCCCCCATGGCTCAGCCGCCACCCTAGACTCCGGCCGGGTGGCTCACACTCCACCCTCCGCCGTCAACCACCATACACCACCAGCACCAAGATGGTTCTCTCCAGCTATGGACGACAATCTCAGATCTTCTAGCTGATCTAACTTGACCGTCGGAGTCCGCTCCTGGGGCACAGTCCCTGGGGTGGCTCTAACGCATCTCTCTGTTGTGATGTCCAGATCTTCGCCGTAACAGAAGACCAGAAGATTCGCCGGAGGTCAATGTCGCATCACTTTGCATGGTTGATAAGGTCACAACACATAAAACTCTTACTTCCTTAACTCAAATTGCTCATAACTCATGCATGGGTTGATTCTCACGATCAAGACCTCATTTTTATGGTTCCTCACCACAAGAAACACTTAAAAGGACAGGTTATTGAGCTCTGGAGTGCAACAACTCATAAAGCCTCAAGCTTTGGGACCAAAAACCCTAAAATGGACCCTAACATGCACAAAAAAAAAGAATGGGAAAGCTTTGAGCTTTATACCTTCAAATGATGCTCTAGCCCCAGGAAGACTCATATCCAAAGCCTGGACTTCAACTCCATTCTCTTCCATGATCCTTCTTAACTCCCAAGAGCCCACAAGAACACATATAATCTCAACATGGCCACACACAAGCTCAAGAACGGATATTAGGGTTTGAGAGGGTTTACACACTGAGGAAGGTGGCCAGAAATGAGACCATCTCATTCTTTAAATAGGGACACTACTCGAATTAGGGTTTTTCTTCTGTGCCTAGTACGCCCAGCGTACCCTCTGGTACGTCCAGCGTACTAGGTGGTCCTCACGTCCATTCCACGCTCATAGGTACGCTAAACGTACCCATACGTACGCCCAGCGTACCCGATTTCCACCCATTTCTTAATAAGGACTAAACTTGCCATAACTTCTAAACTATCATAGCTTCTTTCGATATAACTCTGATTCCAAAGATCCTCATATCTACGGAAAGATGATGAGATACCCTACGTTTCTAGCAACTCGCTGCAACCCGAGACTTCCTCATGCCCGACTTATGGCTCACGAATCCTAATCACGGCAATCCAAAACAGGATGTTACAATTCTCCCCCACTAGAATTAGATTTCTCCCTCGAAATCGCTCCTTACCAAAACATAGATCGAGCCCAACAAACCAAGATGCACCCCCGAAGGTCCTCAAACCATACAACAATCACTTCCCAAGATACTCGATCCCACCAGGGACTCCCGTCCCGAAAATGGTAGACCCAACTGCCGCCGCGGTACTCGGTCTGACTCTTCAGAACTTGAAAACTCTAGCGGTCTATCTCCTTGCCAGACCACCCTTGAAAAACATCATCCTGCTAACCGTCCGTTGACTAGCAGACTCTAAGAACACCCTTCCAACCCTGATTCTTTAATCGATCCCTATCGCAACTCAACAGGAACGAAAAGGTCATAATCTCCCCCTCCTTCTAGGACCCACTTCTTGAACAACCATCAGGGTTCATCGGAGAGGATGAACCCAAAAACTCTGATATCGGACACAAGAAAAAGATCATGCTCGCCTGAAAATATCCTCTGACCCCTATACACCCAATAGATGAACCTCAAGTTTATTCATTCCATAGCCAGAAAGTTCACCGACTTCCCTCATATGGTAACTATCTCAACTCATAGTGACATGTAAGTCACGAAGTTCGCTTTCCCTCAAGCGAACATTACTACCCCACTGAAGATCAACTCACCCCCAAACTCTGTCGTTTACTGCTCATTAGTTCCGTGCATCTCGCGGTACCTCCCGAACCAAAGCACTGACCTACTCAGGTCCAAGACATCAGATGACAACAATACCTCTCAACATGGAATCCCACCTCAGAATCCAGAATCTCATCTCGCCTACCCAATGCACCACCAGAACCAAACTCAAAATCGAGAGTTTGGTCCGACCCAGAGTTGGAACCACTCGTCCCAATGAAGCGCTCAACTCACGACTCATGACCCGCAACCCGCGCGCATACCACTCCTCCAATTCCCTTTGGTTGCGACGACCACAACTCAATTCAGAATATAACGATTCCCGACAAATATGGAGACCCCAGTCTCGCCCCTGGTTCGACCACCAGGTTCCCACGAACTCAAATATTAGAGCTACCCAAGCCCTAAATTTTTCCACGTCATGCCCTGATCAGTGAGTACTTTATCACAACACCCTCTCGCTGACTAGTGAGTACTACATCTCCCCGTAGTATCACAACAAATTCCCACCAACTAGTGAGTACTACGGCTCCCCGCAGCATCACAACAACCTCTCACTGACTGGTGAGTACTACGGCTCCCCGCAACATCACAACAACCTCTCACTGACTGGTGAGTACTACGGCTCCCTGCAGCATCACAACAACCTCTCACTGACTAGTGAGTACTACGGCTCCCCGCAGTATCACCACACCTTCTTATTTCCCCACAATCTCATTTTCACGTCGATACCACACTACATTCTCTAACTCATACTCCCCGCGGACCAATCACAGATAGGTGCACGCACTTACCCAAATTATGCATCACTATATCTGACGACAATCGTCATAACAAAACACCGTTCCTTGCTGCAATCCATATCCTTAGATAATCGCACTTGCTGTCATTAACCGAAAGGGCCCCTACTGGAAATATAGATGCTTAATACACCACTTGTCTTCTCAACTCAAGACCCCAAATTATCCGAAATTCAAGGCATTAAACTCGGATACCTCGATACACCACCATAGAACCTCACGACGTCTCGCCTCAGCCACTGATCTTCCTGTCACACAACCCGAAATTTCAGAATATTCCTATTTCTCACTTTGAACCAGGAGGGATCGTCAATGACTTAGACCATGCTGCCGACAATCCGAAACTCTTTCCTATATTGCTTAAACTCATGCCAGAATACTCATAACGACCCTGAAATTGGTTGTCTAATCAACTTCTGCCCTTCCCAAACTGCAGATCAGCCCAAACATTGAACCATAATTCCTCAACCGCCAAACTAACCCTACGAGCCAACCACCTCGAATTCACCATTATAACCTCGAAGAGTTCCTATCCACCACAAGGTCTCCGACCAACGGCCACTTGCCATGGAGGCACTCATCCTTTTTCAAACATATATCACATGCATTATCTCGCTCTGCACCTCGCCTCGATCACCAATAACCCTGGACTCATGAATCCGCACCGCAGGTCTCTATATCCAGATCTCTAGCCGTTCTCGAACAAATATCTGATCCCCTAAATAACTACCCGGTTCTCCCCCACTTAGGGTTCGAACCATCACCAATTGGCGTACCAACAATCTATCCCACAGACTGTTTCTACCAGTAACATCGCACCTACTCTTGGAAGGTGCTACGTGTCACACCCCCAAACCAAGGATGGCGGAAACGTCCGGGGGTGGAGGACTTCATTGTATCGTATCATAACAACAATTTCAATAGTGATCAAAGTAAACATAACCAACATAAATATAATTGCAAAAAAGTTACATCATTGTATGAATTACATGTTTACGAATCAATTACATTATGTTGACAAAATATGAAATGTTTGACGCCTTAACGTCCCATCCTGAAAAGCACTTGTTTATCTGTCTAGTGATTTCCTGAGAATACAAGTAGTTTTGAAAGAGTGTCAACAATTAAGTTGGTGAGTTCATAAGCTTTTGTATGTAGTTATGAAAACCTTTTCTTGTAAAAGTAGTGTTTGTTCCAGAAAATCCAATATTTTCCTTAATGCGTAAATGTAGTCTTAAAACCCAAAGACCGAAATGTATAAGTAATTTGTCATACTTATAGTAAAACAATGCAAGTTTCAATCGACATAAACTCGTTTGATTTTAGTGAAATCCCCGTAAATTCTATGTTTGTTAATACCACATGTGAGTTATTATATCCTTTTCTTGTAAAAGTAGTGTTCGTTCCAGAAAATCCAATATTTTCCTTAATGTGTAAATGTAGTCTTAAAAACCCAAAGACCGAAATGTATAAGTAATTTGTCATACTTATAGTAAAACAATGCAAGTTTAAATAAACTCGTTTGATTTTAGTGAAATCCCCGTAAATTCTATGTTTGTTAATACCACATGTGAGTTATTATAACCATGCTATGACCTAGTTAGCCTGTAACGACGTTCTTCAGGCGTCGGAAATGTTATGACATTTGTCACCCAAGACCTGCCGGTCTAGCTGTTGCATGCAGCTTAGGTGTGGGTTTGTCAGACCCAATATAGATCTATACACAAGTATCACGCTCTCCCTCGAGGAGACTCTGGTTATAATACATGACTTATTTGTAAATTGAAGCGAATGTCTCACAGAAGTCATTAACGAATTTACGTGTAGTGTAATGAAAACTCCTTTTGTATAAATGTACCCTTTAGTAATGAGTTTGTTATGTAAATGTATCATAAACTATACCTATTATAGTTTATCACAACAAGGGTAGTAGTAGTGTTCATAAACTATAATTGTCATAGTTTACCAAATGTTTGTGTATAATGGATGTAAACTTTGTTTATAAAAATTAATTATTTACCATACTTGTGAAGGTAAAAATCCATTTGTTTTCTGATGTAAGTCTAATTACCAAGACAAAATGACATATAATGTAATAATATATAATCACATAATGATATACACCTTGCTCAACAAGTTACAAGGTGTGAATGAAATTGATGGTATTTTTCTAGTGATAACATTTATGTTTCTGTTTTTAGAAAATTTATAGAAATATCATCAAAGGTCTAAATCAAAAACCGCAAATTCTGAGAGTTTAGAAAATATGTCTAGTTTGTTCATAAATTTTCTCATGATTTTTAGTGATTTCCAACTAGTGTGAAAATGTTCATATTCACAGACTGGTCCGGATTTGTTTCTGAAATGATAGACAGTTTTGTACAAATCACCATAAATTGTAGGAAAATCGTATGGAGATGTGCAAGTAGTCATTTTAAAGGTATGATCCTGAACTATATGCACCTGAAACAGTTTTGAAAACTAAAATGTTTAAGTTGACCAAAACAGTCCGTGAATGGAGTTAAACTTTTCTGTTGAAGACTGTTAAATGAGTTTAGTTGTGTTTTTGGTGTTTTAACTTGTATTCCCCCCCTTAAAACTTAAGAAAAACATGAAAATGTAGGGGTATGAACTCACCTTATGTGTTATTAGAGGATGGATGTAGGAGAAGAGAAGTGTTCAACTCAAGAACACTTAGAAGATGCCTTGACGAATCGAGAACCTAACATGAAGGTGACGATGTTTGTGTAAGATTCCTATGATTTTGAGTAGAAGGATGTGTAATAATCATAAGAAGAATGAATTATACTTACCAAGAGGGGAAGAAAGCTTGATAATCAGCCTTGGAAGTCTTGAAATTGAGAGAGAATGGTGAGAGAATTTGGAGTGTAATCCTTGGAGGAAAATGAGAGAATGAAAGAAGTATGAAGAGAGGGGATGGATTTTATACTTAGACAAGGAGTGGGGCTGGTCATGTAGTGGATATGAGCTGGTCATGTAGTGGGTAAGAGCTGGTCATGTAGTGGGTGTGAGTGTTGGCATGCGTCATAAAGTAAAGTAAAGTCATCTTTCCACCTCAAGCACTTCACCCACTAATTATTGGTATGAATGGCCCTAAAAACATGGGGATTAATGAAATATGGGGTTTTAATTGTTAAAATAAAGTTTTTGGTGAAAATCCCGCGTTAAAATGATGAAAAACGGGCCTAAAACGAAGTCGTAGTCGAAAACCGGGAAAAAGGGGGCTGTCTGCGAGACCTCTCGCATGGGGGCCGAAGGTGCGAGGCTTCGGACCCGAGGCTTCGGACCGAGGCTTCAGTCCTGAGGCTTCGGTCCTGATGCCTTCGGATGCGAGATTTGGGTCCTTAAGGCTATTTTACCCGTTTTTACCCCGTTTCAAGTGGTTTTTGACCCGGTTAAGGGTCGGGATGGCCCGAATGATTACAAAAAGTTAAAGGAACTTTTGAGAGAGATTGAGTGAAAGAGATTGAGTGAAAGAGATTGAGAGAGGTTTCGTTTGTGATCTTTTTGAGTGTCCGGCTTCGCAACGCAAGGTCCATAAACCCCGTTAAGCCATGATTTAGTGTCCTACACAATCCTGATGATTGTGCAATAGTGTTTTATCGCTTTGGTTCGTTGTTTAGCACTGTTAAGGCTAAGGAAAATCAAACACATGAATTTTCCAAATGATGATTTCTCATTAAAATAGCGAATTGTACAGTGATTACATAACGTAAACCCTAACATACAAGGGTTAATGGAGTTGACCGGTTTGATTTGTTGACTTTGTTTGACTTTGACTTGACCGAAATTTGACGGTTGTCACACTACGCAACGCTCGATGATCTCCCCGACAGAGATCAAGCAACTCCAAATACCCCGAATCTCAGATGAATCCTTAGAACTTCTCATCATGACTGCCTCTAGTCATTCCGAACCTTACACCATTCCACCACCGGACCTCCCAACTGTCCAGTATTAACCCTGACCATTAATCGGGAAATAAAGAACTATCATACTCCTCATCATCGACTCCTCAACCAACGTCCCATCACGTCACTTATCATAAGAGCAGAAACCACATTTTCACTCTCGATACCCACCAAAGACAATAAGAGCCACCACCCTGATTCACTCATCTTGATCGTCCAGCGTTGCGGCTAACACATGCCCTACTATACTCAAATAGGTTGTATCATGGTCCTTGACCATCTCAGTCCCCACTGACGACCCGTTCAAGCTATATCATTACCTCGTGGCAGACCTACTACCAGATACTATGATTGAAGATCATCATCAGTGCAATCCGACAGGGCTCACCCCCAAACTCAGAAACCGAAATCTCAACACCTCTTACGTCTCCCACAGGAAACAGAAATAGCACCACTCGGGTCACAGAAGATGACATCTCTACTAGCGACTGATTGCTCAAATCAAGCCACAATCCTCCATAAACGCCACCTCTGCTCATCCTTGAGTCTTGCGACTCCATCTGTCATTTTACGAAAAATCCCTCAGAATTATCTCGACTTCCCCCTCAAGGGATGCTTTGTTGAAACTCGTTCAACATGGCCCTCTGGCCCCATACTCTATCGCATCCGATCTCAGCCCAATCAATCACTGAGAAACATAAGCATTATCTGCTACGAATCATGGTACCCGAACCATGACATCACTTTTCAATCTGCTACCGATCATGGTACTCGAACCATGACATCACTTCTCAATCTGCTACCATTTATGGTACTCGAACCATGACATCACCTCTCAATCTGTTACCATTCATGGTACTCGAACCATGACATCACCTCTCAATCTGCTACCATTCATGGTACTCGAACCATGACATCACCTCTCAATATGCTACTTAGAATCCTCCGGAATGCTCCCTGCATCGAGTATGGGTCCTATGCTTTTAGTAGTACGGGCCCATACTACCTACCACATCTACCCATACTTTCCACACGAACCATCCCAGAGTTCCTAAGTAGCTGCTCAACCTTCTCGATCGTCAATCTTGTTACGCATGCTCGCTCCCCAGCGAAATTATCTACTCTGTCAGCTCACTCATCTGACCATGGTCACCCCTAGGCTCTTCCTAGGTCCTCACACTTCTCCACCATCAACTGCTGAAGAGCTCCTAATGATGCCATCCATCTACCTCCTGAATATCGTCATATTTACTTAGTAGTTGACTCCCATCATCGAGAGTTCTACAAAGCACATAGCAAGCAACATTCGGGCATCGAATAGTCTCTACTAGCACGTAAAACCTCTCTAGGTTATGATCCCACTTGCTCTCCTCATACTCGGAGGATATCACCGAACTCATGCAACTCCGCCCCATGCGGCCATCTGTCTATCCTCTTAGAAGACTCCACAAATGCTCATCTAGGCATCTCTCCTAGATTACTCCTCTATTAAAATCCCTCTCTAGCAAGGACTCCTGCTGGATACTCTCACTCAACACATATACTCGAAAGCACATCACATATAACAGCAACTCCTAGGCTAAGGCATCACAAATCAAGCCACTCTAGTCCTAAAATATGAAATACCTAGCCTACCTCTAGCATGCATAAAATCTCATAAAATATCTCATATCACAAAAGTAAGGGTATTTTGGGAAATCACCGTTCGGGCTCTGGATGACTGTACACACTGCTCCTTCTCGTTTTCTCTTAGAAACTCTTGCTCGTTTTAGAAAAATCCCTTCTTTTGAAAATTCTTTCTCAAATCCTCAGTTTGAGTCCAGATTTACCCGAAGGTGCTTCCGAATCCCTCAAACCAAGGCTCTGATACCAACTTGTAACAACGTAAATTTTCAAAACAAATTTTTCATTTTAAATCATAAAATCTTCATACTACATTTCATAAAACCTCATTTATTGAATTTAAAAAACACAACTCAATGTTTATTTAATTAATAATCCAGGATCCTCGAAACATAATTCTTGCTCTGGTGTGTACAATCAAGCCGGTGCCGTCCTGCGATACCAAGAAAACCTGAAACACATAACACATAACACGGTAAGCACGAAGCTTAGTGAGTTCCCCAAAATACCATATACAGCACATATTAGCCACTCGAGGCTATAACTCTGTGGACCCTCTGGTCCTAACTCTGTGGACCCTCTGGTTCTAACTCTGTAAACTCTGAAACATACATAGCATAAATCACATAGAAATAATGCAGTGTATCACATCATATAAATAGCATACAAGGTACTCTGTCACACAACTCTAATTACCACTCTAGGTAAAGTATAGTGAGAAGACTCACCTTGGATGATGAACAACTCCTATAGATACTGCTGCTACGCACCGGCCTCTGACTCTGTGCCAAACCCATAATTATCTCAATTAGGAACTAAGTCCAGCCTCTCACGTATTGGGTCTAAAGATAGACCACTTACTGGCCCATCAATGCCCTAAACCGATTGGGCCTACCAAGGCCCAATAATAAATGGGCTTCCCCAAGGCCCAACCTTAACCTACATGACAAGCCCATCACAAGAGCCCAAGGCATTATATTATTTCTCTGCTCATAGTCTCAAATACACAGGCCCAAAGATTCAGGCCCAATACTTAAGGCCCAGTAATAAAGTCTAGTCCAAAAGCCCACAGAGAGGTTATGCGGGGCGTACCTCCTTGGTACGCTCAGCGTACACAAGTGTGCATTAAACTGATCGGGGACCTCAACCCAGTACGCGGGGCGTACTGGAATTACGCAGTGCATACTCTCAGTTTTTCTTAATCCATTTTTCTGGGTCTTAACCCGTTAAGACCTTAACTCATCTCTTGGATATGGACTTCCTAACATCTCTTAGTCCATAAAGTTAACAACTTTAGGCCTTTTCATGGCTGATAAGGTCACAACACATAAAACTCTTACTTCCTTAACTTAAATTGCTCATAACTCATGCATGGGTTGATTCTCACGATCAAGACCTCATTTTTATGGTTCCTCACCACAAGAAACACTTAAAAGGACAGGTTATTGAGCTCTGGAGTGCAACAACTCACAAATCCTCAAGCTTTGGGACCAAAAACTCTAAAATGGACCTTAACATGCACAAAACAAAAGAATGGGAAAACTTTGAGCTTTATACCTTCAAATGATGCTCTAGCCCCAGGAAGACTCAGATCCAAAGCCTGTACTTCAACTCCATTCTCTTCCATGATCCTTCTTAACTCTCAAGAGCCCACAAGAACACATATAAGCTCAACATGGCCACACACAAGCTCAAGAACGGATATTAGGGTTTGAGAGGGTTTACACACCGAGGATGGTGGACAGAAATGAGACCATCTCATTCTTTAAATAAGGATACTACACGAATTAGGGTTTTCCTTCTATGCCTAGTATGCCCAGCGTACCCTCTGGTACGCCCAGCGTACTAGGTGGTCCTCGCATCCATTCCATGCTCATAGGTACGCTAAGCGTACCCATACTTATGCCCAACGTACCCGATTGCCACCCATTTCTCAATAAGGACTAAACTTGCCATAACTTCCAAACTATCATAGCTTCTTTCGATATAACTCTGATTCCAAAGATCCTCATATCTACAGAAAGATGATGAGATACCCTACGTTTCTAGCAACTCGCTGCAACCCGAGACTTCCTCATGCCCGGCTTGTGGCCCACGAACCCTAATCACGGCAATCCGAAACAAAATGTTACAAGGAAAGCTTCACCTGTCACCAAGATTGGAGTTTATTATTTGCTGCTATGTAGTAGGTTAATTTTAGATTTGAATAAATGTTGTTACTCGTCAGAAATGGCGAGAAATATTATTTCTTTTCACGGTTTGTACAAACAAGGGTTTACCTTTTCGTTTGATAATGAATGTGGTGGTATTAATGTTTTTATAATAATGTTTTTTATTTTAAAGCATTAAATTGTGATGGTGTGTATGAAACTATGTCGTTTCTAGATAACCTAGGAAATAATGTGTTGTGTATTTATTCTTCCAATAGCTTGGATAAAGCATCATTATGGCATTGTCATCTTGGACATGTGAGCAATAAACACATAGGCCAAATCCAAAAGGATGGAGTCTTGGAGTCATTCGACCTAAAGTCGGATGATAGTTATGAATCTTGTTTACTTGGAAAAATGACAAAGTCACCCTTTTCATTGGTACTTGTGCTAGGGGTGAGGGTTTGTTGGATCTCATACATACTGATGTGTGTGGATCGTTCAGAACCGCCACAATGGATGATAACCGCTTCTATGTGACTTTTACTGATGATTACAGTAGATATGGTTATGTCTACTTAATCAAGCATAAGTCAGAAACCTTTGAAAAGTTCAAAGAGTTTAAACAGGAAGTAGAGAATCAGTTGGGCAGGAACATTAAGATGCTTCGATCAGATCGAGGTGATGAGTATCTAGTGGTCGTGACAAGGATTCCGAATATATAAATAATGCCGAAATCCTAGTTATAACGAAGAAGTTATGACCTGTTGAAGTTTCGCGACAGAACCGGCACCACGTTGTGTGACGTAAAAAGTGAATTTACGATAAAGTACTTTTTAGCCTTAGGGATCTAAACGAAAGTTGTAGTGTTCGTTAAACCGAGAGCGTGCATAAAAAGAACGTCACAATCTGACTTTGTATGAGGAAGTTATGATTTTTCTAAGTTTCAGCTTAGCAGTATGCAACCCGAAACTCGAGTATGAGATCGAGTGATCTCTAGCCGAAACAATCTAAATGAGAATCTAAGGTCTCGTTGATAGTAGTGCAACGGTAAAAAGACACACAAAAACGGACGTCAGATGAAGAAGTTATGAATTTATAACGGAGTTTTCCTGTGCCGGCCTACTAAAAATAATATAATAAAAATAAAATCAAAATTAGACAACGGAGTCTAAATGAAAGTTGTAGAGCATAGTCTCACCTACGCGTGGATATAAAGAACGTCGAAAACAGAGCTCGTATGAGGAAGATATGAATTTCTGAAGTTTTTAAATAATTAAAATATATAAATAAAATCATTTATTCGGATAATACCCGAATTCGTGACTCACCCGGTTTGATCCACCCGGTACGCCCAACGTACGTGTGAAAGAGGCATTACGCCCGCGTACATGGAAGTTACGCCCAGCGTAATCCGGTGCTCAGCACCCTATAAATAGAACTGCCGATTTTGTTTGCTAATTTTTCATTTCTTCCCCCTTTTTCTTTCTTCTACTTGGCGAGAAATACCCCCGAAGCCCCGGTATCATCCCGACACCCGTAGCAAGTCCCGCAGCCCCGAAGATCCCGAGAAAAATAGTTTTCGAGCCGAAACTCTGCCCGCGTGAAGCCCGGTTTTGGAGAAAACATCCCGGTTTCAGCGAGGAATATTATTTTAATAGACGAGGTGCTGTCCGATCATCGTCTTATCAAGTGAGTGTATAGTCTCTTTCATAAACACGATTTTAATACAAGTATTGTTTGAATGTATTAAGTATATGTTTTGGGTGAGTGTGTAGTTACTTTCTTCTAACACATAAATATGAAGTATTTGCTATGAAATACGTGCTATGTGTTTATATGTTGTTGTTTATTTGAGATGGGTGTGGAATGGATGTTTTATATAGGTTTTAAATGAGTTAAACTGTATAAGTATTTTATATCTACAAATATGTTGGGTAGAACATGGGTAGACGAAATAGTTGGTATGTGATGAAGGATGAGTTTGAGGATGAGACGAAAGATGAACCTTGGTAGCTATGGATTTAGTAATGTATAGATGAACCTTGGTAGCTATGGATTTAGTACTGTATAGATGAACCTCGGTAGCTATGGATTTAGTACTGTATAGATGAACCCTGGTAGCTATGGATTTAGTACTGTTAGATGGACGATAGTAGCTATGGACTTAGTACCTGTTAGATAAACGATGGTAGCTATGGACTTAGTACCTACACTGGTAGCTGTGGATTTAGTACCCGATGAATGAACTATAACAACTATGGAATTAGTGCTTTACGAAAGAGCGTTGACAGCTATGGACTTAGTGCCTGTCTTATAACGCTGGAAGCAAGGGACTTCGGAATGAACGAATAGATGAATCTTAGGGTAGACCCTTAAGAGTAAGGAAGATAATGGCGATGGGTAATTGGAATGATTGTTTGATGATGGAATATATATATATATATATATATATATATATATATATATAATATTGTGGGTTGAAAACCCTATATGCTCACCAGGCTCCGAAGCCTGACCTACTCGGTTTTCTTTGTATCACAGGTTATGGCACAAGAGCATAAGTTGGCGGACATAAACGAGAGATTTTGGATTATAGGCCAGTAGTTATTCATAACTGTTGTAAGGTCTATTTTGTTCTGTTTATGCTTTTGGTCTGTATCGGAACATGACATCCCGAGGTTTTATTATATAATAAAAAATACATTTCTTTAAGAAATGCTTTGATTGTTGGGTCAAAAATATGGTTTATACTTTACTTTTCTAGGAAAATGTATTTTTGTGTCTTGGACCGTAAACAGCTTGGTGTTTACGGTCATATATGTGTTTACGGTTGTGTTTACGGCCGTGAACAGGTTTACGGCCGTAAACCCATTCACGGCCCATGTTCACCAAGCCCATGTTTCTTATGTATAAATATAGGTGTAAGGGGTGAGGAGTAGATTGATGAACACAAGGAGTGTACGACCAAGAGAGAGAGAAAAGAGAGTGTGTGTTAGTGTGTGTGAATCTTGTATCCGGATCTTAATTCATATCATCAATACATTAGATTCATCATCTTCTTCTTCTCCTTCTCTTCTATTTGATCTGACATCATCCGTTTGAATGGGATTCCGCACCATCAAACGGATCTGATTGATACACAAGCATTTTGGGGAATTACAATTGGTATCAGAGCAAGGATTGTATCAGTCAATTTTGTCAGATCTGGAGCTTATTTGATCTTATTTTCGAAAGATTCTTGCGTTTTTGGATAGATCTCTGAAAATTAGAGGGGGTTTGTTCTTCGCGTTTTTGATAAAAACGAGTTTTTGATCGAGTTTTGGAGCAAAAAGGGGTGAAAAACGATGTTTCACGAAATCTGCGAAGAGTTTACGGTCGCCGGAGTTTACGGCCGGCGGTGTGCGGCTCGGAGCGTCTCGGCGGTTTGCGGCCTCGGCTCGGAATGCGGCTTGGTGATCGGCTCAGCAGCAACAAGCTTCGCACGCATCTTGTTAAAAAAAGGGGTGGGGGGGCGGATTTGGGAGTGCCGGAATTCGAGCCCGGGTCTCCTCCCAACACAACAACGCATCTTACCACTTGGGCCAAGCAACCTGTTGGTTTAATCCTTCCGATTTTTATTAATAACCACTTCCTGTCGTTCCAAGTTTCGCAAATTTGACACATTTAGCCCAAAAATCAGTTTCTTTTAATTTCAAAAATCATTTTCAACTCAAAATTTTAGTTTTTAAATTTTGACTTTTATTTTTATTTTTTTACTTTTTATTTAAAATTTTAAGGTTGACTTTTCAAGTTTGACTTTTCAAGTTTGTCTTTTGAGTTTGACTTTTTAAATTTGACTTTTGAGGTTTATAGTCAAAAGACATTTTTAATTTAAGCTTGACTTTTAAGTTTATTTTTGGCTTCTAGTTGTGTTTTTAATGGCTTTTGAGGTCAACAAGGGAAATGAAGACATGAAAGAGAATCGTCAGGATATGTTAAGACAAAATTTCAACATGTTCAACTACATTCCCGGAGAAACCCTGGAGGCTCAGCTGCAGCGATTCACCACTCTCACTACTGAGATGAATATATCTGGGGTCTTCTTGACCAAGTCGGAGATAAACAAAAAGCTACTGAATTCACTTCCGAAGTCGTGGGATATGAACGTGGCTGTCATCAAGAAGACAAAAGATCTCAATCATCTTAGTCTTGCTGCTGTAATTGAAGAACTTGACGCTTTAAAGTGTGGAAAAACAATGAGTTCCACAAACATCCCGGTCAATGAAGTTTCATGTACTCCATCTTGTGAAGATACAATTAAAATTCTTCGTGAACATAATGATTTGCTAAAAAGGGAAGTCGAGGACCTAAAATATGAAGGATATCAACTCATGAAAGGACAGAAACCCTTGAAGGCTGAATTAGAAGCAAAAACCAAAGACTTTAGGAAGCTTCAGGAAGAGTATAGCAACAAGTGTGAAAATTATGACTATATTAAGAGACAACTTGCTGCTGTAACTGAAGAACTTGACACTTTGAAAATTAAGTGTGGAAAAACAGATGTTAGTTTAAAAAATTATACCGTGTCAAGTCAGACAATCGAGTCCTTATTTGAAACCCAATTAAAATTCAAAGATAATCAAAACAAGGGTCTAGGGTATGATAGTGTTCCTCCACCTTTCAATCATAACTACACATCCATCCCTATGACACAGGAAGAAATTGACAAGGAGGCACATCTTCATTATGGCAAACTATATGGATTTGTGTCAGGAGGTATTCAGGTTGAAGATTCTAATGTTTCTACTTTATGTGCAGGTAAAGTAGCAGAAGATGAGAACAAGGAGAAAACCATTGAACAAACCAACATCTCCTTGAGCTTTAAATCTGTTGCTTCGAACTCAGCTGCTTCTGATCAACCTGCTGTTGAGAAATACAGGCCACCAATTCCAGTGAAACGGAGTGCCTGTTGTAATTATGCTTATGGGAACAATAAGAGTCAAGGCAAGGATACGACACCAGGGGCAGGAAGAAATAACTTCACAGTGAAGAAAAAGACTTGTTTTCACTGTAAAACACCAGGACACATTGCTAGAAATTGTCCTAATCGCGCATACGTTCCCTACTATGCACGAGGTTAGCAGAACGCGCCAAGAGGGAGATACTTCAAAAGAAACCCCTCAAGGTCACGTTCAGACAATGATGACTGGAATGCCAACAAGGCCAAGAATCCAACTCCCAAGACCAAGAATCAAAATCCCAAGGTTCAGAAGGGAATGCCAGCCAAGAAGTCCAATACAAGAGATGCTCCAGCGAAACCAAGACTGGCGTCAAAGTCATCCCGACGATCGACTTTAAGTTCAAAAGCAAGTACTGAGCCACCCATCGGATCGAAAAAGAAATGGGTCAAACCTAACTACAGATGGGTTCCAAAGGTTCAATATCCCAAATCACCTAATGACTCTAATATTTCTTCATCTTTTGTTTGTGATAAGTAGGATATGTCATGGGAGAGAGTATCGTGCAAGGATGAAAAAGGTCAACCCAGTTTCAAAATGGACTGGGTTCCAAAGACCAACTGATTCCGCTCTGTGTCGGAGCAGCTATGGAGGCATATCATCAGACTTCGGTTTGTTGGTAGTGGTTGTTCCTGGCACATGATAGGGGACATCTCTCAACTATGAAACATTCATAATTTTGTTTGAGAGTATGTGTTCTTTGCGGGAAGGGAAGAAAGGATGGGATCACAAATGGGGTTAGTACTTAATGACATGAAGAATTTTCGGATCTGTTCTGAGATTATGCGTGCTGTTCTCAGACCTTCTGGATGCAAATTCAATCGGTGAATTACGGTTTGCGTTTTCTTCTCTATACTCCTGAGTTTATCTTACTCTGATTCGTTTTAAAGACAAATTTTTCATTTTCTTAATAATTTTTGTTAGTAGTTATTATTGGGAAGTGATATCAAGAAAGTGATAACGGGCAGTCTAAAACATGTGTAAAGGACTGAATCTGAATTGTCTAGACTCTGTGTTCCATATGCTGGTAGGCATGAAGGATTTGACAGTGTGGATTTAGATAGGATTGTTTGGACTGACCATACGACGCTCGGGTAGATTGAGCAGTGAGATAAACACGGGAACCCACGGGATACACTAAATTAATACGCATCTAGAACTATGGCTTAACTTTTCCTTGATGTACGGACTTATGTCCTTAATTCTGGTTCTGATAGGGCGACTGGGGGGTTCTGATAAAGTAGGTCTGTAGGAAATTATTTTCTTGCTTTCTATCTATTAGTCATATGTTGCTGCCTCTGCGTGATTTGAAGAGATCCGACCTGGATTGCAACATATGCAACTCTATTTCTATGCATTTTATTTATATCTGCAATTCTTCCTATCTATGAGCCATATGTTGTCCCCTCTGCGTGATCGGAAGATCCGACCTGGGACACAGCATATGCAACACCCTACTATCTCTATAACCCTCTATCTCTGTTAGTCATATGTTGTCCCCTCTGCGTGATTGAAATATATCCGACCTGGGACACAACATATGCATCTATCTCTAAATCTGATTTCCTTCTTAATAATTGTTTACTCACCTAAAGTAAGGAGTTCTTTTGAAGTTCTTGATAACCAGGGTATATCGGGAAGTGGGGAACACGTTCCAGTGCAACTAAAATTGAACCATTTAAGAGGTTGTCTGTAGATCTCGTTGCTTAATTTAAGTGGACAACAATACCCGTGGTCGTCGTCAGCAAAATAGTTTACTTAGAAAAGTTTATCGATATCCTTCGTGTTTAAGTGGACCACAATACCAGCAATTGACCAGATCTATTCATGAAGGTGAAGGTATTTATAAACAAGTTCAGGCTGTCTCACAACTTTGATCCCAAATATTTTTTGTTTTTGTTAAATTTGTTCATAGTTTTCCTCTATGCACAAATTTAGGGGGAGAATTAAAAAAAAAAAATCAGAAAAATTCAAAAATCAAAGAAAAATCAGAAAATTTCAAAAAATCAAACAAAATTCAGAAAATTAAAAATCCAAAAATAGTGTTATTTCTATTTTAAGTTTTCTTTTAGTTTTGTTTTGTCTTGAAAAGTGATTTCAGGTATAGATAAGACTCGTGGAGACTGTATTGAAGATTTTCTGAGCCAAGGCTTCAACCGTGATCATCGAAGAATTCATGTTCGAAGGAGCAAGAAATGAAGATTATTCTTTCGACATTCAATCCTTCAACCCCAGAAGCAAGGTGAAGCTGAAATTGAAGATTATTTGACAGATTGCATTGAAGCCTCCTCAATCAGTCTGCTGCTATCTTAAACCTGCTAAAATGATACAGAAGATTATTTCTCTCTGAAGTTCTCTCTGAAGATTCTCAAGCTGAAAGCGCTATCTTTCAAGAATCAGTACGTCAAGCTTCCTCACCCAATGTGCGTTCAGAGTCAAATCTTGAAGAAAAGCTCAAGTGCTCAAGATGAAGTCATTCATTGAAGATTCATCAAGTACATCTTGAAGCTGTGAAGTCATCGAAGATAAAAGCTAAAGCCAAGCTACCAATGAAGATTATCAAGAAAAGCCAGCTACCTTTTTAGGGGGAGCTTGTTGGGTCATTTAAGAAAAGAAAAGAAAGTTATAAACCAAGGGGGAGATTGTTGGGTCAAAAATATGGTTTATACTTTACTTTTCTAGGAAAATGTATTTTTGTGTCTTGGACCGTAAACAACTTGGTGTTTACGGCCGTATACGTGTTTACGACCATGAACAGGTTTACGGCCGTAAACCCATTCACGACCCATGTTCACCAAGCCCATGTTTCTTATGTATAAATATAGGTGTAAGGGGTGAGGAATAGATTGATGAACACAAGGAGTGTACGGCCAAGAGAGAGAGAGAAAAGAGAGTGTGTGTTAGTGTGTGTGAATCTTGTATCCGGATCTTAATTCATATCATCAATACATTAGATTCATCATCTTCTTCTTCTCCTTCTCTTCTATTTGATCTGACATCATCCGTTTGATTGGGATTCCGCACCATCAAACGGATCTGATTGATACACAAGCATTTTGGGGACTTACATTGATAAATTCTTATCATATCTTGTTTTGGGAACAAATTCCGCAACCGTTTTCTTTAAACGATTACTCTGATTTTAAAACAAATCATAAACAAATCGGTCTTTTCTGGCCGTGATTTTGGGGATGTCACACAACTTGATTAATCCATGGAGCATTAGCCCACCATACAAGTATGGATGATTTACACAATCAACCCATATATTTAATTAGTCATCTTTTGATCACGTAATTAATTCCAAATTAATTCTTGGTCAATACTAATTAAATAATATTATTAATATATTAGAACTTATAATATATTAATAAACCATAAGTGTTATTTCTCTCATTTTAGTTTATCCAAATGCATGATGCCATGCAACCCAAATGGACCATGCCAACCCGGGTCAAGTATATACCAGAAATAGTTATGGACTTAGACACCTTATCCAACAGTTCAACATGCAGAATTCCAAGAAAGGAGAATTACTGATCCAAAGCAATGAAAAACTGAGTAAGACTCAAAGTCCGAGTACAGAGGCTGAGATAGCTTAGATGAGACGGTTACCATATGCTTCCGCTGTTGGCTCGATCATGTATGTTATGACTTGTACCCGCCTTGATGTGGCCTTTGCTTTGAGCATGGTCAGCAGATATCAGGGGAACCCTGGCAAGGCTCACTGGACTGCGGTCAAGAACATTCTCAAGTACCTACGGAGGACTAAGGATTGCATCAAGAAGTTGGAGAAGGAAGGCAAGCTTGAAGATCTGAAGTTATCTTGTCCTCTAGAAGCCCCAGGAGGTAAAAAGGTCCAACCTTTGTGCTTATATGAAGTAGATCTTGCCTTATTAGCTTTATGGCACCTTTTTGTCCCAAAAAGTCCCAATATTGTGCATATTGTGTTTTGAACGTGATAAGCTGTCCGTTCAGACCCTAGGAAGGGTCCTAAGTGATAAAAATGATGTCTCAATGATTGAAAGTGTCCCATGCATGTTGTAGAAAGGTCTTAATGGATTAAGACCATGCATTAAGAGTTTTTTGGACGTCCAAAGTCTTAAAGTTTGAGACTTTATGGTTCTGAGGTTCATTTAGTCCATGGATCTGGAATTTGGGCTTAAGTGCTTAAGCCATTAAGCACTTATTTGAGTTTTGGTAAAAATCTAGTACACCCCGCGTAAGTTTGGTACGCCCAGCGTACTGGGTCAATGAACCCATTTTCCAGTCAACGCGAGGCTTGTGTACGCCCCGCGTAACCTTGGGGTACGCCCAGCGTACACCCTCTGTGGGCTTTTGGTGATTTGGGCTTCGGGTTTGGGCTACCTTGTCGGCTAGTTTGTGATGGGCCTTGCTGGACCTCTTGAATAGATGTGTTTTGCACCCGTTTTGGTAATGAATATTAAAGTGAGGCCAAATAGGGAGTTGGGCCCAATTTGGAAAATCGGGCCAATAATGGGCTTTGTGTACATGGGCCTTTTTGGATATTGGATTTGGAATTGGGCCTTGCCCAAATTGGAGAAAAGACAAAATGGACAATTACTTTATGTTTGGGGCGTTAGTCGAGGTTGATATTCCAATTGTTGATTGGTGTTCTTCTTATTGTGATAGTTTGGGATTTTCGTGGTGAGTTAGTAGCCGAGGGTTCTCACTTCAGTTCAGCTTTTCGAGGTGAGTTCTCCTCACTATTGTCACACCCCCGGACCAGACGGCGGAAACGTCCGGGGGATTGGGTGACTTTATCTTGGAATATCATCACAGTGAATATAAATGAAACATAACATCATCATCACCACACATACAAATTTTCAACTGACATTGTTTACATCAAGTATATTATCATAAATTACATGCCAAAAGATTTAATGAATGGTGATATCAAAATACAACAAATTCCACAAGTTCTTGTTGACCAGCCAGCTTAACGATTTCCTAAGAATACAAGTTAATTTGAAAACGGTCAACATAAAAATGTTGGTGAGTTCATAAGCATGTTTGCGAAAATGTATTTTATCGTTTTGTAACACCAGAAAATCCGATATTTTCTGTAAAAATGGTTTGAAAGTTTTGTGTCAAATCTTGTATTAATGCATGTGTGTTTCGTTAGAAAATATATAAAGTATGTAATCCTAGAAAATGCGATATTTTCTGCTCATATAAGTGTTGTGGTATTGAATCCCTAAGACCGAGTATCAGTGTATGAATGTTTTTGTATGATCAAAAATTTATATGTATTCCGTAAATTTTTAATGTAGTAAATCTTTACGTGAGTCGTTATAACCATGCTTGATAATGACTAATTCGCCTATCATGACATCTTTCAGAAGCCGGTTTGTTTAAGGTAAGGTTTGTCACCCTAGACTGGCTGAGTCTAATTGTAGCGAACAACTCAGGTGTGGGGGTGTCACCCCCGTATAGATCTATACACAAACTGTTGGGATCATGATGTTGCGTCTTGGGCTCATTCCTTTTGGCCCAGTTTTGTAACCGGTTTGGGCCTGTCCAACCATGCATTATTTTATTCTAGGGTTTTAGTATTTAAGGTGCATGTATGCATCCTTTGTTAAAAACGCTTTTGATAATTCTCATTATAGTATTGTAAACCCTAGCTCGCCTCTACAGTGGAAGTTCTTAATCGAGCTCTGCTGAGGCGTGACTATGTTTGAATCATAAGCTTTATATTGATTCTATATTGTGTTCATTGTCTTGTTTGATTTAATAGTTTGTTCTTCATTAATATACATGTGAAAGATCTAAACGGTCAAGAGATTCTATCTCATCAATTGGTATCAGAGCAGGAGGCTGTGTAATTCATACACATCTCTTCTGTCGAAGAAATTATTAGGGTTTTCCGCATTGATTGATATTAATTGAGCCGTCATTCCTCATTGGTGTATCTCATTAATTGTTGATCTTGCCCTAACGATAAATTACAAGTCTGATCTTAAACACGTTATCGATCAAACATCATCACAATGTCTATGGACGATTCACAATCCATTCCAATCAACATCTCCAACAGTATTGGATAAAAAACAAGGATTCCAATCCTATATACTCAGGATTATGAAGTCTGGACGCACCACATTGAAGATTATGTAATCGGTTCAAAAGATAATGGGTATTTGATCTGGGAAGCAATCACAGTTGGTCCGTTTGCTCACTCAAGCACTTCAAAAATTGTCAAAACTCAAAAGGAGTATAATCAGCTCGTGAATGATGTGAAAGACATTCCTCAAGATGAGAAAGAGAAGTTTCAATGCAATATTAAAGCTTTAAGAATGATTAGGTTTGCTTTACAATCAGACACGTTTCGATTGGTGAGTTTATGCGCTACAGCGAAAGAGATATGGGATAGGTTAAAGGAATTGTATTCTACTGATGAAGATCTGGAACATTCGATTCAAACTTTGTTACTTTCTGAATTTGGTGATTTCAAACAGAAGCCCGAAGAGAAACTTATTCAGGCTTTTGATCGATTTAATCATCTTCTCAGTAAGATGATAAAGCATGGGATCGAAAGGAAGGTTATTGAGCAGAAGGTTACCTTCATGAATGGTCTCAGACCCGAATGGATGGCAGTTGTGTCTACAGTAAAGGCACACGAACAATTCAAATCCTATTCTCTGGCGAAACTGGTGGGAATACTGAAGTCCCATGAAAGTGCGGTGACAAAGGAAACGAATGGGGTTTCCAACTTGGGTTCGTTAGCTCTTATCTCCAAAGGAAAAAGTGCTGTTGAAGAAGAAGAAGAATTAGATCTTGATGACTTTGATCTAACTGGTGAAGAGTATGCCCTGATGGTTTCCAATCCAAGAAAGTTTATCAAAAGGAAGTTCCCCGCCAACAAGAACCGAAACTGGAAGGGAAGTTATAGTTCTGAAAAAGTGAAGGAGGAACCGAAGATGGGTTCAAAGTCTGAAGAATCTAAGAAGGAAACGAAGATTGGTGGTGATTCAGGTTTTGACTGTCATTACTGTGGAGGCAAGAATCACTTTGCCAAAGACTGCATGCTGAAGAAGAAATTTGAAAGAGTTGATGAAGACGATGAGGAAGCGAACCTCCTGAGACGATTGGAGGAGATCAAGAAAAAGAAATCAGTAGATAACAATAACACCATGAATGCTTTGATTGTATGGGATACAGGTGATAATGATGAATTTGGTGGAGTGCAGGTGTGGTCCACAGATTCAGAGGACGAAGAAGTAAGAAAGCTCACTCATGGCAAGGCTCTGCTGGTGAAAGAAGAAAAGGCTGAGGGAAGATGTTTGATGGTGACGGAAGGTGTGTCACAGATGCGAGGATATACAACAGATGGTGGACTGGATGACGAGAAGGAGCGAGAGGACAGATGTTTCGCTGCGAAACCTGTCAGTGCACAGATCAACGAATGTGATGAGTTGATCAAGAAGGTACAAAATATTCTCATTTCTCTGAAAATTCCTATTACTAACTATGAAAAAGAACTGAATGGACTAAAATCTAAATTTTCTAGTTTAAGTAGTAGTCTTACCCAAACTCGTGTCACAAACTCTAACCTGACTGATCAAATTAGCAGGATATCATCGAAGAGTGAGGAGAGGAGAATCTGGATTTAGCAGAAGGAGAAGGAATTAATTAGGTCTAGGGATGAGTCAATCTATTTGCAACGAGACAATCTTAAGCTTTTAAAACAACGAAACGTTTTTTGTTTGATTGCGAAAAGATTATGTTTTAATATCACTCAGTTACATCTCGATTGTGAAATAGGAAAGAAGATACATCGCATGATTTTACCCTTCCTTGAGTTGAAGGAGGATGAAGTCGATGCCGAAGCTTACAACTGTGAAAATGTTGTATCTTCTGATGAAATATCTCCTGCCTACAAAATTGGTCTTGACAAAATAGAGTCCTACATAAAGTCAAAAGACCATAAGGACATGCTCAAAAATCTGTTGGATGAAAACGATAAACTAAAACTAAGAACCGAAACTGTACAGAAATTTGACTCGTTGAATGCCAAATTAAGTTCAGAAAATAAAATTGATGTTGAAAATGAATCTGAACTTAATGAGGATGATGACATGAGCGAAATCTTTGTAGAGGATGTGGTGGACTGTTCTGAATTTGTCAAGAGCGAACCCGAAACTAGTAAAAATCTCATTTCTGAAAACTCTGTTGAGTTCGCTCGCTCATCGATAGACAAGACTAAAGTCCTCAAAGCAAAAGCTGTTGTATATCAAAAGGTTCAAACCACTCCAAATCAAGTTTACACAGTACAAGGAGTTAAACCACAACAAACAGCCGAACTAACATCATTGGTAGAAGAAGATAATGCTAATGGGTGTGATGAGTTTTTCTGGTCAGCACTGATAGATAACGCTGATGAAACAGAAGGTCTATCTCAGAAAACATCATGGAGAATGAAGAGTAGGTATGTGGAAGAACCACTTAATGAACCTACACGATATGATGTGCCAAGTACAAGTGGTACCAAAACATTTTCAGGCGAACCAGTGATGGCATCTAGTGAGACATGTTCGTCAAAGAGCGAAAGTCGTGCTCAAGTACCGAAGAAAAAGGCCAACATTCACAAAAATCCAAAACAGGTGGCAGAACGAAAACACCAACGTAACCTGAGATACAAGAAGAATCTCTCAGAAAGAAAACAGTTTTGGCGATCCCTATATAAAGGGTGCGAGGGCAGCCGACCTTTTTTTGCCAAAATCTCTTCTCTCTCTCTCTCTCTCTCTCTCTCTCTCTCTCTCTCTCTCTTTCTCCCGTGTTGCCTTGATTTTCGTGCAAGAAATATCCTGAAGCCTCGATATCATTCTCGAGACCCGAAGTAAGTCCCGAAGCCCCGAAGATCCCGAGAAGTAAAATTCCCGAGCCGAAGCTCTGCCCGCGAGAAGCCTGGTTTTTGTGGAGATCACCCGGTTTCACCGAAGAATCTGTACGATCATCTTCTGATCAAGTGAGTGTGTAGTTACTTTCTTCTAACACATAATTATGAAGTATTTGATATGAAATATGTGTTATGTGTATGTTTTGTTGTTTATATATGTGAATGTACATTCACTTTCTTCTAAATTCATAGATATGATTTATTCTCTATGAAATACGTGTTATGTGTATGTGTCTCATATGTTATTTGGAATATGTATTGAATGAACATGCTATACAGGTTTTAAAATATGTATAAAAATATTTATTTTATCTACTAATATGTTGGGTAGAACATGGGTAGATAGTTGATGTGTGATAAAAAGATGAGAGACCTCGATGTTGTTGTTGTTATTCTAGTTATCCAGCGGAGTATGGATGATGACCACAGACTCTTTCTAGACAGTCCTGTGGAACGCTAGCAGGCTCATAACCTGTAGGTGTTTGTGAACGATGTGTTCACCGGTGTACTCTATCCCCCTCATGGTTGCCTTTAGGACATTTATTGCTGAGGAAACCCTTGCAGTAATGTCCATCCCGATGAAAATCCTAGATTAGGTCCCTTGTAATAGATGTTGTTTTAGGGACGTAAAGTGAGGATAACGGGAATGAGTAATCGGGTTGTTGTTGTTGGTTGGTGAATTAAATATAATTATTTATTGTGGGTTGAAAACCCTATATGCTCACCAGGCTCCCAAGCCTGACCTACTCAGTTTTGTTTATATTACAGGTAGTGGCGCGAGAGAATAAGTTGGATGACTTATCAAGATGTTTTGATTATAGACCAGTAGTTATATGTAATTGTTGTATGGTCTATGTTGTAATGTTTATGCTTTTGGTCTGTTTATCGGAACATGACATCCCGAAGTTTTGTTATATAACGAAAATACATTTCTTGATGAAATGCTTTGATAAACTTAATTTTATCATATTTTGTTTTGGGAACAAATTCCGCAACTCTTTTAAATTAATGGATTTACTCTGAAACTATTTTAAAAGCATAAATGAAACCGGTCTTTTCTGGCCGTGATTTTGGGGATGTCACAGTTGGTATCAGAGCATTAGTTTAAGCGAACTAGGAATTTGTAGGATTTTTAGACTTAAACTTAGAATGCTAAGTGGAGATTGTGAGGTGTGTGTCTGTTGTATTATAGACACGAGCACTAGTATATTTTAGGAAGATGCCTAAAATGCTTTATGTGCTAAATGTTATATATTGCCATATATGATATTATTTGTTCGGATCTATGGTCTGTTGCCGACCGGATCGGGAAACCTTATGTGTTTAGGATTGTAAGCGTATGATTACGATATTAGAACTAGCATGTAAACGTTTCGGAGTGATATGGAGGATTGTAATATCTATCGTGAATGAGGATCTAATTTCACCTTATTCGGTGTATAGATCAAGAATGGCAAGAACAAGAAGTGGATTTGGAAACGCAAACGAAAACAGGAATCAACCACCAGTGATTAAGCAATCACCTGTTGTAGCTGCTGCACCAGAGCCAATGTAACAACGTAAATTTTCAAAACAATTTTTCACTTTTAAAAACATAATTTCATTCATAAGATAATATAAGATCCAATGTATCATATGTCATTATAATAAAACAATCCCAATATCTCAAATACATAAATTCCCTTGGTGTGTACGGATCATGCCGGCGCCTTCCCGCGATCATCGTTAGTACCTGAAACACATATCACATAAAACGGTAAGCATAAATGCTTTGTGAGTTTCTCAAAATACCACATACGCACATACGCCACTCAAGGCTATAGCTCTACAAGACCTTCCGGTCAATGTGTCTCAGGGGACTTCCGTCCTACAATCCCGGTAGACCTTCCGGTCCTACCCGTAGCGACCTTCCGGTCCATATCATCTTTACCTTACGGCCCATATCATAACGACCTTCTGGTCCACATCATAATGACCTTCCGGTCCATAGCATACTACTCATAACATAACATAGCACATGCATATCCAAATACAGCATACAACACATACTCCTCATAGCATACAAGACCTTCAGGTCACACATATTACCACTCTAGGTAAAGTATAGTGAGCAGACTCACCTCGCATGATGTCTAGTAAACCTTCTGGCTTGATAACCTCGATCGAGCCTCTGCCTAACACATAAGAAAAACATCTATAATTAATACTTTCTCTTGTCCTCATCACTATAGAATGATTAGAAGACCATTCTACCCCTCCCTGACCTCTCTTAAATCAGTTTGACCAAAACCCTAAGGTCAACTAAAGTCAACTCAAGTCAACGGTCAAACTTTGACCAGACTCGTCGAGTGCACTCAGGTGACTCGGCGAGTCCATGCGTGTCCTCTGAATCCTTTTAAGGCCTCACTCTACTCGTTGAGTTAACCTTTCACTCGACGGGTTACCACTGATCACGAATCGCGGGGCAACCCGACTCGACTCGTCGAGTCCCCTTATGGACTCGACGGGTTCCTTCCATGGCAACACTGAAATGACCTTCTGAGGTCAGATCTGTTTCCCTAACTCATAGATCTGACCTTCTAACACCCAAATATCACGTAAAGGTCCAGACTTTATACTCATGCAACACACATATAGCTCTATATGGTGAAATAGTTCTAAAAATGGCATCCTAGAGTCATAACTCCAAAGGAACTGCATAAAGCTGGAAGACTGGGACTCTCTGGACCTCTCAAGGTCCATATCTAATACTTATTCCACATTGGGACCTCATATGCATCATATATTATCCAAGAAAAGAGTAAATAAAACCCTAAATTCAAGGATTCCTCACAAAAAAGAAGAAAGGGTCGAATTACTACCTCATAATGGAGATCCCTGCTTGAATGTCTCAGAATGACATCTTCCTTTGGTCCTTCTAGCTGAATCCCTTCTCTTCCTTTGCAAAATCACACCAAGATACTTGATTCCCTCATAAGAACTCTCCCTTGGCTCTAATGGCGGTTTAGGGTTTCTCACAGGAGATATGAGGCTCACCCAAGGTCATAAGTTCCTTTAAATAGGCTCCAACCCCGGAACTTAGGGTTTTCTCTTCCCAGTACCTACTCGGCGAGTCCATACTTGGACTCGTCGAGTCCGCTCATTAAATCCATGCGATCAACCCGACGTGACTCGGCGAGTCAGACCTACGACTCGTCGAGTCCCTCCTAAATCCTCAAAGTTGAACCATGAATTTACATACCCGAAATTCCGGATGTTACAAATCTCCCCCACTTAATTTGATTTCGCCCTCGAAATCTCTCCTCAAGCCATGTAGATAGAAACCAAACACCCAAAAAGCACCACTGAAAGGATCTCGCACCAAAACGATATCTTCCCCCAAGGATACCTGAACCCGACCAGAAACAAAACCTAAATTCACCGGATCCCATCAGAGCTCCTAAATTCGAAACAAAACCGGCCCCTCTGCCGCCAAGATATCCCTTCTGACTTCTAAAAATAAACCTAACAATCGGTTACCGATCACCCATGCCATATGAACCAACAATCTCAAATTCAATTCTATAAACGAAAAGGGAACATTACACCAGAGAATCGTCTCCTGCCCGGAAATCGAACCCCACCGGTTCAATGAAATTTCAACACCCTGCCTTCAGATCTAAGAAAATAATCATGCTCCCTCAAAGATGTCTTCTGACATCTATAATCATAAACCCCCAGCTTACTCTCAATGATCCCTTCCCCACACTGGGTATTAGGTCGTCTCAACCAGCCACTAACTTCCAAAGGTTACTCATAACATGTTCCCAGTGTCTTACTGACTTCCTTCTCATATCAAATTTCTCGGCCCAGTGACACACAAGTCACGAAGTTCTCTTTACCCCAAACGAATACCATACTCCCATATGAAATCGCCTCACCCTCGACCTTAGCCAAATTAATACTCATTTGCCTCATGCACCTCATGGTATCTCCCGTACTATGACAACCCGAAATTTCCACCTTGTACAATAGATCAATTTAATCAAAGTTAGACTCGTTTTGCTAGCTTTTAGCACTGTTTGGGGTCTATTTGAGTGTTCTAAACCTAGTACAATTAAGGTAGGAACCTAGAAATGGGTTAACACGATGCATATCAAGCAAAATCGGGCCAAACACTCCAAAACATGGAGTGTGCGGCCGCACACTTGAGTGTACGGCCACACAAAGGTGTGTGCGGCCGCACACCCATCCCAGCCACACACTCTTGCCTATATATGCCATCCTTAGTCATTTTGAACACATTTTCCCACTCCTTCAAAGCTGGAACACGTTTTTCCCTCAAGTACCATCCAAATCTTCACCTTGATCTTCATAAAAGTAAGTAATCCTTCCTTTGATTTGTTGATACTTGCACTTAACTAGCCTTCTTCCCCACTTTGATCCATGAAAACACGTTGTTGGTGTTAGACCTTCAAAAACACCAAGAACACATACTAAACTTTTTGGAGTTTAACCATACTTCTAAGCCCCTAGATCGTGTAAACACTTATCATAGCTTGATATATGCCAAGAACACTTGAAGATATGCTGGAAAAACGCCATTTCTCACAATCTTCAGGTGTGTACGGCCGCACACCCCATGTGTACGGCCGCACACCATGTACAACCATACACACCCCTTTTAGGTCCTAAAATGGCAATAAACTCCATATAAGGCTAGAACATGAAGTAAGAAACCCTCCTAGATGAGTCATAAGGCCTTAAAATACGTTTTGACACACTTCATAGGGAGTGTGCGGCCGCACACACACCCTGGCCACACACCCTGGCCGCACACACACCAATATGGTGTATTTTGACCATACACTCCCTTGTATAGCCATACACCCCTTATATACAATCATATATTGTTGTAACACTTCAATATAAGTGTTTACTAGTCCCTAAGGTGGTCCCAATTCAATAATTAGTTGTTACAAACACTAATTGTATACATACATATGCCATTATATGACTAATAGGATTCGTTTGTGCTCAAGTCCGTAATTGACACTCAACCTCCTAAACGGATCCTACCGTAGCATCACTCACCACAGGTGAGTTCATACCCCTTAATTAACCTTTTAAATGTTTTTAAATGCTTTTATGGGGGGGGGGGGGGGAATACAAGTTGAATCATACTAGTTATTATATCAATCACATGTGATTAATAACTAGCACACAAATGGATTTACTACACTTTATACTGTTTTTGTTAACAAAACTGCTTGAAAATGATTATCAAACTCTTTTACATGTTAAACTCTTTATAAAACTTAGTTTTAGTTTCCAAATCTTTACTTTTAAATTCTTTAAACATATATATTGTCAAATCATGTCCAATACATATATAGTTATATAAGTAAGGTTTGAAGGACTTAGGACTGATAATACACTCTATTTCCTATTCCTTGTTTGGTTGTGGACTTAGAGTACCCTATTGTTTGTCCGAGTGTCGTTTGATCCTTAGTTATATATCATGTATATATGTATAGACATAAAAGCTTGCTGTCTTATTTCAATACACTCAGTTATACAAACAACATTTCTAGTAAACTATAATAGGTATAGTTTAGAGGTACACTACTTACTATTTCTAGTACAACGAAACATACAAAGAGTCAGTTCATACATGAGTCAATACATATTGTAAACAATACTCACACTACACTATACAACTGAACATACTATAATGAGAGTTAGAGAGAACATACACTAGTACATACTATTCATACACACTATATACTGTACTAGAGAACTTACTATGATGAGAATCAGGGAAGACATACACTACACTAGTACATACACTACATACACACTATATCATAAATGTGAGGCACTACTTCGGGGCATGACATCTCTGTCATGGCTCGTCTTCTATCCAAAGTCTCCTGAAGGGAGGGCGTGAATTCGTGTATAGATCTATATTGGACTGACCGTCCTACACCTTGCTGCTAGCTACAGTGGGACCTGTAGGTCTTCAGGTGATGAATGTCATAACATCTCGACGTCTTCGAGCATCGTATTTCACTAGGTCGATCAAGTATGGTTACAATTACATCACATTATACCTTAATTAACAATTGGTTTAAGGTAGTTAGTACAATAGTAGTTATAATATCATAATATTACAGTACTTCATTATTTTCCCATTACATCTACCTTGTGACCTCCTCACATAAAGGGTAATGTAAAACTATATTTTACTAATGATAGTCACGTTTGGGAAAAATACTCACTTTTACAATGTACAAACATACAGTACACTTGATGCCTTGGTAGAAGGCTGCTTTTATACTAATAGAGAATATAGGATTTTCTAGGAGATACAAACAATTACTACAAACATTTTACAAACTTTTACATTCAAACACTTACAAACATTTTCGTACAAATTATGACACTAAATACTTATGAACTCACCAGCTTTTATGCTGATAAACTCTTTCAAAATAACTTGTATTCTCAGGCTATCCATAGACAGGTACCGAGGCCAGCTTTTGAGAAGATGGAGCACATACAAGACTCATCTTTTATTTTGATTCATATTTTGGTGTCTTATAAACCACAGAACACACTTGTATTAAAATTATAGTATTAATGCAATGGATGATGTTGTTTACTTGTTTACTATTATTCTGTGTTGTGATACTATACATGACGTCCTCCGCCCCAGAACTTTTCCGCCATTCTTGGTTTTGGGGTGTGACACGTACTAACGAACTGACCCTACTCAGGTCTAAGATATCGGGTGACAACAATACCTCTCAACCAATAATCTACCTTAGAATCCAGAAACTCCTCTTGCCTACCCAACGCACTACCAAAGCCAAACACAAACTCGAGAGTTTGGTCCGATCCAAAGCTGGAACCACTTGTCCCAATGAAACAATCATCTCATGACTCAACCTGTAATCCTTGCTAATACCATTTTTCCAATTCCCTCCTGTTGCGACAGCCACAACTCAAGTCAGAATATAATGATTCCCGACAAATATGGGGACCCCAGTCTTTTCCCTGGTTCGACCGCCAGGCTCCCAAAAACTCAACTATTAGGGCTACCTTAGCCCAAAACTCTTTGGTGTCGTGCTCTGATCAAGGAGTACTTCCTCATAACCACCTCTCGCTGACTAGAGAGTACTACGGTTTCCCATAGCATCGCAACAACCTCCCTCTGACTAGTGAGTACTACGGCTCCCCGTAGCATCACAACAACCTCTGACTAGTGAGTACTACGGCTCCCCGTAGCATCACAACAACCTCTGACTAGTGAGTACTTCGGCTTCCCGTAGCATCACAACAACCTCTGACTAATGAGTACTTCGGCTTCCCATAGCAACACAACAACCTCTGACTAGTGAGTACTACGGCTCCCCGTAGCATCACAACAACCTCTGACTAGTGGGTACTACGGCTTCCCGTAGCATCACAACAACCTCTGACTAGTTCCCACCATCTCATTCTCACGTCAACGCCATCCTGCGTCCCCTAGCTCATGCTCCGTGGACCAACATAGATAGGTGCCCACACACATCTAAATTACGCATCATTATTCCTGACGATAACTGCCATAACCAAGACACCTCTCCCCGCTGCAATTCTCATTCTTAAACAATCCCTCCTGATGCCAATACCCAAGGGCTCCTACTGGTACCGCAGATACTCAATACGCCCCCTGCAGTCTCAACCCAAGACTTAACATTAATCCGAACTTCAGGTCATCATACTCGGATGCCTCGTCAATGACCACAGAACCTCACGACGTACTACCTCAACCCCTGATCTACTTCCTTCAGTATCTTACATAGATACACCCACACATTCCCTTAGAATCTCACAACCAATCTTCATTTCACAACACGCCACTACAGAGTATCCCAACTCTCAATTGAAACATAAAGGAATCGTCAGATACTCAGAACATATTGACGACAATCCGAAACTCCTTCTATATTGCTCAAACACATGCAAGAATTCTTATAATGACCCTGAAGTTGTTGCTTAATCAATTCCTGCCCTTTCCGAACCGTACAATTGCCCATACCATGAATCAGAATTCTCTCCGGCCAACGGCTCCACAAGCATTAACTCGCTATGCACCTCGCCTCGACCATCAATAACCATGGTCTCATGAATCGGTGCCGCATATTTCTATATCCAGTTCTCTAACCGCTTTTGAACAAATCTCTGATCTTCTTAGTAAAATACCCGGTTCTCCCCCCACTAAGGTTTGAACCATCACCAATTTGCGCACTAACAATCCATCCCACAGTCAGTTTCCACTAACAACATCGCACCTAATCTTGGAAAGTGCCACGCAATGCTCGATGATCTCCCCGACGGAGATCAAGAAACTCCAAATACCCTGAATTTCAAATGAAATCCTCAGAACTTCCCATCACGACTGCCTCTAGTCATTTAGAACCTCATACTCATCATCCTCGACTTCTCAACCAACGTTCCATCACATGAATCATCACAAGAACAAGGATTCCCTTCCCACACTCGATACCCATCATAAACAAAAGGGCCACCGCCCCTGGAATACTCTTCTTGATTATCCGATGCCACAGCTAACTCACGCCCTACTATACTCAAATAGGGTGCATCCTGGTCCTTGACCATTTCAGTCTCCACTGACGTTCTGGCCATGTTATATCATTACCTCACAGAAGATTTGCCGCCCGATACTTTGGTGGAAGATCACCATCATTGTCAACCTGCAGGGTTTACTCCTAAACCCAGAAACCAAAATCTCAACGCCTCTTATGTTTCCCACGGGAAACGGAAGCAGCACCACTCACGTCACAGAAGGTGACATCTCTTCTATCGGATGATTGCTTAACTCAGGCCGCAGTCCTCCATAAGCACCTTCTCTATTCATCCTTGACTCTTGCGACTACTTCTGACATCTCACCAAAAATACTCGAAATTACCTCGACCTCCCTCCCAAGGGATGCTTCTTTGAAACTCGTTCAACATGGCCCTCTGGCCTAATAACCTATCGCATCCGATCTCCACCTAATCCATCATGACTAGATAACTGGAGAATCACAAGCATCATTTGCTACGAATCATGGCACTCAGCCCATGACACCACCTCTCAGTCTGCTGCAATGCATAGTACTCAAACCATGACATCACTTCTCAATCTGCTACGATGCATGGTACTCGAACCATGACATCACTCCTCAATCTGCTATCGGACCCTGTGTCCCCTCAACTCTGATGGCTTCGTGTTGCTGAACTCTCGATACAGTGACGAGTCACCTCTCCCTGTGGCCTAGCAGCTAAGACAGCTGTGGCGGCTGCAGCAACAGCAGCCTCTACAACAACGGCGTACCGTTCATTGAACGTCTCTATCAATGTGGTCTTAATAGACCCAAAATCTCGGGTATGACTTCTCGCATGGCTGCAGCCACCTCATCATGAATCATCCTGCGAATCCCGTCATCGCTAACTCCGCTGCTCTCTGGTGTGTGATGTATACCCACCATGATGTCTCTGAAACGCCACACAAAGATACCAGAGACTCGATCGAGTATACTCGCACTCGATCACCCAACCCTACTTGTTCCTTGGTACCCTACGGATTCTTACTTGGACTGCTCACTGACCCGATGCTTTCAGTAATACGGGCCCTATACTACCGTCCACACCGCATCAGTATTCACTTCAAGTCCTCCTCTTAGGATCCCAGATCACAAGTACTCTACTTCACGCTAAGCACAAACTACCCTTCGATAGGCCCCTCATAAGCTCCTTACCGCTACCTACTCACTCTCGAAGCATCTCATAGCAGCAGTAATCTCCTAGGCTAAGGCATCACAAATCAGGCCACTCTAGTCCTAATATGAATACCTAGCCCACTCTAGCATACATAACATATCGTATCATATCTCATAACACATAATGTAAGGGTATTTTGGGAAATCACCGTTCGGGCGCTGGCTGATCGTACACACTCCTTCTTTCTGCTTTTCTCAAATTCTTTTACTTCTTAGAAAAATTTGTTTCTTTTTATGAAAAACTTTCTCAAATCCTCAGTTTGAGTTCAGATACGCCTGAAGGTGCATCCCAATCCCTCAAACCAAGGCTCTGATACCAACTTGTAACAACGTAAATTTTCAAAACAATTTTTCACTTTTAAAAACATAATTTCATTCATAAGATAATATAAGATCCAATGTATCATATGTCATCATAATAAAACAATCCCAAGATCTCAAATACATAAATTCCCTTGGTGTGTACGGATCATGCCGGCGCCTTCCCGCGATCCTCGTTAGTACCTTAAACACATATCACATAAAACAGTAAGCATAAATGCTTAGTGAGTTATCCAAAATACCACATACGCACATACGCCACTCAAGGCTATAGCTCTACAAGACCTTCTGGTCAATGTGTCTCAGGGGACTTCCGTCCCGCAATCCCGGTAGACCTTCCGGTCCTACCCGTAGCGACCTTCAGGTCCATATCATCTTGACCTTCTGGCCCATATCATAACGACCTTCCGGTCCACATCATAATGACCTTCCGGTCCATAGCATACTACTCATAACATAACATAGCACATGCATATCCAAATACAACATACAACACATACTCATCATAGCATACACGACCTTCAGGTCACACATATTACCATTCTAGGTAAAGTATAGTGAGAAGACACGCCTCGCATGATGTCTAGTAAACCTTCTGGCTTGATAACCTTGATCGAGCCTCCGCCTAACACATAAGACAAACATCTCTAATTAATACTTTCTCTTGTCCTCATCACTATAGACTGGGTAGAAGACCATTCTACCCCTCCCTGACCTCTCTTAAATCAGTTTGACCAAAACCCTAAGGCCAACTGAAGTCAACTCAAGTCAACGGTCAAACTTTGACCAGACTCATCGAGTGCACTCAGGTGACTCGACGAGTCCATGCATGTCCTCTGAATCCTCTTAAGGCCTCACTCTACTCGTTGAGTTAACCTTTCACTCGACGGGTTACCACTGATCACGAATCGCGGGGCAACCCAACTCGACTCGTCGAGTCCCCTTATGGACTCGGCGAGTTCCTTCCATGGCAACACTGAAATGACCTTCTGAGGTCAGATCTGTTTCCCTAACTCATAGATCTGACCTTCTAACACACAAATATCACGTAAAGGTCCAGACTTTATACTCATGCAACACACATATAGCTCTATATGGTGAAATAGTTCTAAAAATGGCACCTAGAGTCATAACTCCAAAGGAACTGCATAAAGCTGGAAGACTGGGACTCTCTGGACCTCTCAAGGTCCATATCTAATACTTATTCCACATTGGGACCTCATATGCATCATATACTATCCAAGAAAAGGGTAAATAAAACCCTAAATTCAAGGATTCCTCACAAAACAGAAGAAAGGGTCGAATTACTACCTCATAATGGAGATCCCTGCTTGAATGTCTCAGAATGACATCTTCCTTTGGTCCTTCCAGCTGAATCCCTTCTCTTCCTTTGCAAAATCACACCAAGATACTTGATTCCCTCATAAGAACTCTCCCTTGGCTCCAATGGCGGTTTAGGGTTTCTCACAGGAGATATGAGGCGCACCCAAGGTCATAAGTTCCTTTAAATAGGCTCCAACCCCGGAACTTAGGGTTTTCTCTTCCCAGTACCTACTCGGTGAGTCCGCTCATTAAATCCACGCGATCAACTCGACGTGACTCGGCGAGTCAGACCTACGACTCGTCGAGTCCCTCCTAAATCCTCAAAGCTGAACCATGAACTAACATACCATAAATTCCGGATGTTACAGCCAATGACAATGGTTCGAGTGCAAATGATGATTCAGACGATGTTGGATCGTCAGATGGAGGAGACAAGATTTCTGCTCCGACAGAATCGTGAAGAACCTTCTATGCCAGTGGAACAGCCCGAATTAAATGAAGGGCACTCGGAAGGAGGAAACTTCAGTGGGACTGTTGGTCAAGCCAACCCACCAATAGTTAGGCAAAACAACCTGGATGGAGGAAATAATGGAAGAGGATGCAAGTACAAGGATTTCATGGCATCCAAACCACCATGTCTATCCGGAAGCCCGACGCCGGTGGAAGTTATAAATTGGATCTCCGAAATGGAGACAATGTTTGAAAGTTGCGAGTGCAACAACAGACAGAAGACCGCTCTTTCGGTTCCTCTGTTAAAATCTGGTGTATTGAGTTGGTGGAAGCTTCATGCTGATTCTATGCCCAAGGGAGAAGCAAGTAAGATGTCTTGGGAAGACATTGTTGTGCAACTGAAATTGCAATACTGCTCTGAGCAGGACCTTCTGGAAATCAATAATGAGTTTCAGAATTTGAAGAAGGGAAGATTGAGCGTTACTGAATACGCTGCTAGTTTCACAGAGAAGATGAAACTTATTCCATATCTAGTTCCAACTGAACTCTCAAAGGTCAATAATTTTGCTCTCGGATTACCAGTGGACTTTGGTCCAATGGTTAAACAGGCAACTACTTTGAAAGCTGCCATCTGGGCTGCTAAGAATGTTGAGACCCAGATCAGGGAGAAGGGTCTGATGTTGGTGAGAAAAGGAAGTTCGATGGACCTTCAGGGTCCAACAAGAAAAGTAAATTCTCGAAATCTGGTTCGAGAGGAGGAGGAGGTGAAGCCAAATGGTGCGAAAAATGTAAGAAGATGCATCATGGAAAATGTGACGTAGTGGCCACATGTTTTAAATGTGGAAAGCCAGGGCATTATGCCAATGAATGCACTCTCACCAAGAAAGTTTTCTATGGTTGTGGTGAAGAGGGACACATGTCGAGGGACTGCCCGAAAAAGAAGGAGGCAGCAAAACCCAACATTCCACCAAAGCCGAAAGCCAGAGCCTTCCAGATGACACTGGAAGCTGCTAAAGAAGAAGCTGATGTCGCTTCAGGTACCTTTCTCGTAAACGAATTGCCTGCCCAAATTTTGTTTGATTCTGGAGCCAATTACTCCTTTATATCACATGAATTTGGTAGAAAACTAGATTTGCCTGTTTATAGACTAGATAATGCTTTATTAGTCGAAGTTGCTAGTGGCAAGTTTGTACCTGTTAGCTATCGCATGAAAAATATCTTCATTAACTTGAATGGGAATAAGTTCCACGAGGAATTATTGCCTATTGATCTAAATGGTTTCAACATCGTGCTTGGAATGGATTGGCTAAGCGCCAATGATGCCGAAATATTGTGCAGAAAGAAGATAGTAAAACTAAACCCGCCAGGGAAAGAGTCATTTATGGTGTATGGGGACAAACGCAGAGTGAACTCTGGAATCATTTCCCTAATGAAAGCTAGAAAGTGTTTGGCCAAGGGTTGTACATCATATCTAGCATTTGTGAGCGATGCTAAGAAGGAAAAGAAGGAGGTGCAGAGAATTTCGGTGGTGTGTGATTATCCGGAAGTATTTCCCGAAGATCTTCCTGGATTACCGCCTGATCGACAAGTGGAGTTCAGAATAGACTTGTTACCTGGAACCACGCCAATAGCGAAAGCACCGTATCGATTAGCACCGACAGAGATGAAGGAACTGATGATGCAACTTCAGGA
The DNA here is from genome assembly GCF_052849685.1 of Lactuca virosa. Classification (NCBI taxonomy): domain Eukaryota; kingdom Viridiplantae; phylum Streptophyta; class Magnoliopsida; order Asterales; family Asteraceae; genus Lactuca; species Lactuca virosa. The sequence goes on along the minus strand of NC_136428.1, from coordinate 137,813,371 downwards.
GTTGTTGGACAAAGGTTTCATTAGACCTAGTTCATCACCCTGGGGAGCTCCGGTGTTATTTGTAAAGAAGAAGGACGGGAGTATGAGAATGTGTATTGATTACAGAGAGCTGAATAAGGCAACGATAAAGAATAGATATCCATTGCCCAGGATTGATGACCTGTTCGATCAGCTACAAGGCTCAAGTTATTTTTCAAAGATCGACCTAAGGTCAGGATATCATCAGCTGAAAGTAAGAGAGCAGGATATAGAGAAGACTGCATTCAGAACGAGATATGGACACTACGAATTTTTGGTTATGTCGTTTGGACTAACCAATGCTCCAGCAACATTCATGGATTTGATGAACAGGGTTTGTAAACCGTTCCTAGATAAATCTGTGATAGTGTTCATAGATGACATTCTGATTTACTCAAAAAGCCAAGAGGAGCATGACAGACACTTGCGAGAAGTGTTAGAAGTCTTGAAGAAGGAGAAGCTGTATGCAAAGTTCTCCAAATGTGATTTTTGGATTCGAGAAGTCCAATTCTTGGGTCACGTGGTCAACCAAGAAGGGATAATGGTTGATCCAGCAAAGATTGAAGTTGTGATGAAGTGGGAACAACCGAAAAGTCCCACGGAGATCCGAAGCTTTCTTGGATTTGTCGGATATTAACGAAGGTTTATCCAAGGATTTTCTTCGATCGCTACTCCATTGACAGCTTTGACCCACATAGGAGCTACTTATGCTTGGAGTGTTAAGCACGAAGAAGCATTCGAGAAGCTAAAGAAGAGATTATGTGAGGCACCGATTCTTTCTCTACCCGATGGAGTTGAAGACTTCGCTGTTTATAGCGATGCGTCTGGTGTTGGATTGGGTTGTGTTATGACCCAAAGAGAAAATGTGATAGCATATGCGTCTCGACAGCTGAAAGAGCACAAAAAGAACTACCCCACTCATGATTTGGAGTTGGCAGCGGTAGTATTCACTCTAAAAATATGGAGGCATTACCTCTATGGAACGAAGTGCAAACTTTTCATTGATCATAAGAGTCCCCAATATCTCTTTAGTCAAAAAGAATTGAATATGAGGCAACGACGCTGGCCAGAATTACTTAAGGACTACTATTGTGAGATACTTTACCACCCCGGTAAAGCTAATGTTGTTGCTGATGCTCTCATTCGGAAAGTAAATCTTGAGAGAAAAAGGCCAAGAGCGTTGAGAATTGAAGTTGTCTCGACAATTGTGGAAAGTATAAAGAAAGCTCAAGAGGAAGCTTGAGAGAAGAATGACCGAAAGGAAGAACGTTGGGGCAAAACGTTGGTGTTCGGTATAAACAGTCATGGACTGAACGTGTTCCAAGATCGAATTTGGATACCTAAGACAAGAGGAGTCAGAGATCTTCTGATGGAAGAAGCTCACAAAACCATGTACTCAATTTATCCCGGTAGCACTAAAATGTATAGGGACCTGAAACCCTACTATTGGTGGCCGACGATGAAGCTTGATGTTGCAAAGTATGTGGCCGAGTGTGTGACTTGTGCGAGGGTTAAGGCACAACATCAGAAACCGTATGGGAGTTTAGAACCTTTGCCTATACCCATGGGTAAATGGGAAGACATCACTATTGATTTTGTGACTAAACTGCCCAGAACAAAGAACGGTCACGACATGATTTGGGTTGTGGTTGATCGATTCACTAAGAGTGCGCATTTCATAGCAGCCAATGAGAAATGGTCTATGGATAAGCTTGCGAATTCTTACGTGAAGGAAATTGTAAGGCTTCACGGTGTTCCGTTAACGATTGTATCGGATCGTGATAGCCGTTTCACCTCAAGGTTTTGGAAAATTTTACAAGAGGAAATGGGTACCAAGTTGTGTTTAAGTACAACTTACCATCCACAGACTGATGTTCACAGTGAAAGAACGATACAAACACTTGAAGATATGCTGAGAGCATGTACCCTGGAATTCCTAGGTAATTGGGATGAACAGTTACCTTTGGTAGAATTTTCCTACAATAATAGTTTCCACTCGAGCATAAAGATAGCACCTTATCAAGCTTTGTACGGACAGAAGTGTCGTACGCCGTCTTGTTGGCTTGAGGCTGGGGAAAATCAGTTTATGGGACCCGAGATAGTCCATCAAACCGCTGAAAAGTTGAAAATAAATAGGGAAAGAATGTTAGTAGCTCAGGATCGTCAAAAGAGCTATGCTGACAAAACGCAAAGACCGGTGACTTTTGAAGTTGGAGATTCGGTTTTGCTTAAAGTCTCGCTGTGGAAGGGACTTATAAGATTTGGTAAAAGGGGAAAGTTGAGTCCAAGGTTTATTGGACCGTTTAAAGTTCTTCATAGGATTGGGAACCAAGCTTACAAGCTAGAACTACCAAAAGAACTGAATGGTATTCATAACACTTTTCATGTGTATTATTTGAGGAAGTTCACGGGAGATGTGAGGTCCTGAAAAGGATCTTTACCAATGATCAAACAAAAAACAATCACAGATAGAAGAATAAGAAGAAAAGAAATCGAGCTTGCACACGTTTATATTCAGAAAAACGTCATGTACAACTCGATGGAACACTCTGTAAACACTATGGCATCAACTACTACACATATACCTACACCTCCACTATTTATACTAGACAGGACCGCAATCTAGGTTTACGACCGTAAACTGGGTTTACGGCCGTAAACTCTGTTTACGGTCGTAAACACACTTTCAGACCAAAAACACATAAACAACTCACAAACTGTATTACAGACTCATACTGAACAAAATACAATGAAAGCCTAGACCAAACCATTAACTGGACCCTTCTATATCCCCCTTGGTTTGGTGCTAGCTTGGACTCAGCTTTTGTCGACCACCATCACATCAGATTTTCCCATAGCTCCGTTCCACATCTCTTTCTCGATAATCTCAGCAACCATCGAAGTGTACTCCTTTGCAGAGGACTCAAAAAGTTCTTCAGCCACCACGATATGATGAATGAAGAGCTGATGTATGTCCCACTTACCGAATTGAAGCAAATCCCTCTTGTCATACAAGCGGATACAATCGTCTTTAAGCTTGATGACAGCAGCAGCTGTGGATTCATCATACACCCAATATAGCATGGATGCGAGAGATCCATCTGGATAATTTTGAAGAACGGGAACCTGCTTTACTTGAGCAGTAGCGGGCCACATTACTGACCGAAGTGGCTGACTTGTTTTGGGATCAATGACGCTAGGGTAAATCTTGATTATAGACTCAGCAGTCTTCATTGAAGGGAAGCCCTTAGCTACTTGATCTTCCAAAAAGGATTTGAACTGAGTCGCCCTGGGATTGTTTGATGGATTTGAGAAAGGAGCCTTGGACAACTCCGTAAGATCAATCCTCGTGAAAGAATGAAAATCGTGAGCATCTTTTTATAATTCAGTGTTGGCGCTCTTTCTCCTCACCATCCACATATTCATTGTGTCATGGAATCCCCACGAAATGATTTCTGACCTATCACCATAAACGTCTCTGAAACGATGTTCGCCCAGATCCGTAACGGTGACCTTGTGTTGATCCCAGGGGGCATTATGTTCTGAGCTCCTTTTGAATAAAAGTTGACCCTTTTCAGCTGACTGGGCCAATTTAGCGTGTTTCAATGCCATTATACTTGGAGCTTGAGCCGGTTCCTTTTCAAAACGGTCAACAACGGTGGTTGTTCTTGTAGGTCGTGGAGCTATGGGAGCATCTTGGTCGGGAAGATAGATCTTTGGCTCGTCAACGGATGACTTGAATTTGTCGCCAAATTCTTCTTCCAGCTTCTTCTTTAGATCGTAGTAGCTGGCGGTCAGTAAGCCAAAATGTGTCTGAAGATCCGTAATCTGTTTCGTCTTCAGAGCTTTATCTTCGATAAGTTCGGCCACTTGAATATTGAGCTTTGTATTCTCAGTCTGAAGGTCTGCGACCTTGATATCCAGCTCAATATTTCTCTGATCTAAATCAACATTTTTCTTATTTAGAGCATCGATCTCTTTCTGGAGTCCAAGAAGTGAAGGATTCTCTTCTCCTGAGCTGCCACCCCAATAGAAATTCCTTTGCCGCGTGAGGGAGGTGTTGTAAATTGGTCTTCGGCCAAGAGCCTGGCTAGCTTAACAGAGGCAAAATCATGCTCTGGCCTGGGAGGAGAGAAACCTGTTGGGAAGGAAGAGCCACCAGCTTCATAGAAGGTACTAGGACCTTCACTGACGGGTTCAGATGAAACGATAACAGGTGTGGTTGTTGGTGGAGTTGTAAAGCTTTGAGAAACACCCGAATCAAGAATTCTCTGTCTAGGGTCAAGTCTTCGTCTTTTAATTAGAGGAGGAGAGGCTTGTGTAGTTGTATGATCACTTTCCAATGGCTCAGAAGAAGGTAAAACAACATCAAGGGGAGGAATCCCTGATACTGTCACCATAGGAATTGCTATTTCCGCCGTTGGATTGGTAGGAGGAGGCGTATCTTCGAGAACGTCTTCATTTTCCCTTATCTCCGTTGCTGGATGAGCAACTTCATTGATATTTTCAAGCAGTGTGTTGAGGTTTACACCGGTCATGAAGTCTTCATTACTACCGAAGTTGAGAGGAATTTCATCGTTATCGAATCCTGTGAGGTCGAGGCCTTCGTACAAATTAGTCTTCGTTCCAGACTCCTCATTGTAATCTCCTTGTACCTGAACAGATGTCAATTCGTGTTCCTCAGCTACATGAGCATTAGCAGCTAGAGTTTCTTCTTCATCATGATCTGAAACTGTGATGACATCTTCAGAAACAACTCTCTCGGAGGAAGTGGGCTCAGATGACATCTTGTCTGAAGTTCCATGAGATTCGGAAGATTCATTAATCTCAGCAAATTTTCCGAATTTCACCAGAGGATGTAATCCTTGGAAGACTACTTTGCCCTTTCGATTCTGCTTAATGAGACCAATCGTGTGTGGGCCTAATGACTTTATATCCAGCTTGTCACCATCTTTGATCATCTCCAGGAATTGGTTGTCGATGAAGAGCTGAATAAATCTCGGATACAACAAGAATGCATCTCTGGTCTCTCGGCTTATAGCGTTGATATTTACCAAGAACTCATCCAGAATGAACTTCGAGAAGTTTAATTTGATGCCAGCAGCCAGTGAAACGATTGCCCCTGTGTTCCTGAGAGAGATTTCATCAGCTCCTGATCTCCTCCCCGAGATACAGCTCACGAACACATGCGCCAAAAATCTCCAGTAGGGAGGCAGAAGCTTCTTCACCGTGGGAGGGTAGATGCCTTCATATCCCATCCTTTTGAGAATCTTTTGAACATCATCAATCCCAATTTCAGTAGGAAAATCGGGTTGATCATTGATCAACAATGTTTCTCTGATATACTGCTCAGTGATTATGATCTTGCATCCTTTAACCACAGCTTTAACATCGATCGCACCATTGTCTTTTGACATCTTGGCCGTCTGCCAGAACTCCCTGACAATGTTCTGATAAATGAATGGATTCACAGTGATGACACAAGCCAGGCAGCATTCTCTTAGTCTGTAGATCATTGATCTGAAATCTCCATGACCAACAGGAGGTTCATCCAACACAATTGCCAGGTTATGCATGTCAGCAAACTTAAGACTCGCCATTGATCTGCACTAAACCAGGCTAAGTAAGAAAACAAAGTATTTAAACAATTAAAGCTTTGAGTTTTCTTAATTAATCAATTTTTATTTTGGCCTTAAAATTTATTTTGATTAAAGATTTGGAGTTTACGATCAAACAAGGTCAGAATTGAGTTTACGGTCCAAGGTGAGTTTACGGTCAACATTGGTCAAACTGAGTTTACGGTCCAAATTGGGTTTATGACCGTAAACCCATTGCAATGGTCACCTGACCGTAAACTGAGTTTACGGTCGTAAACTCAGAGGAGTTTACGGTCGTAAGCCCAAAAGGAGTTTACGGTCCTTGAATCTCCCCAAACCGTAAACCCTCCCCAAACCGTAAACGCCGACGAACACATAAACGACGATTAATCCTCCAGTTTCAGTCGAATCGATGAACAAATAGCTTTTTCCCAGTCGGTTTTAGCATACCTTCGAAGTGGACTAACTGATTTCGCAAAATCTTCACAAAAATTTCGAGGATGAGAGAGAGTAGAGAGAGAAAGAGTTTGCGGCTGTAAAGGGAGAGGGGAAGGTGAAAAGGGTTTACAGCAGTAAACTCCACCTTTTATACCTCCCTTGAATTTTACCTGTCTCCCACACAGTGTAAGGCACAGTCCAAATCCCGATTAAATTTTCAAAAATAAAACTTTTGAGGATATTAAAATAAAAGTAAAATTAAAAATTAAACTAAAAATAAAATAAACTAATTTCTAAAATTTGAGAATTAAAAGATTTAAAAATCAAATTTTTTGACAATTATAAAAATAAAATTAAATTAAAATAAAAATAAACATAAAAATAAAATAAACACAGGCAAAATTTATCTCAATAATCACTGAAAAATATCTTGCGACACTAGGATCAAAGTTGTTAGACAGCCTTAATCCACTTGTCGGTACCGTTTATCTTCACGTCTTTGTCTGGTCGATCGTCGGTATTGTGGTCCACTTAAACACGAAAAATTGTGACAGATTTAGGACATACTATTAGTTACAAGACAAAGTGATCCTAAGTTCCTAGATACTATATCTTAAGGACCGTTCAGCTGACGACGACCAGCGATATTGTTGTCCACCTAAATTTAGCAGCGAGATCTATAGACAATCTGTGAGTGTTTAATTTTTAATTGTACTGGAATATGTTTCCCGCTTCCTGATATGCTCCAGTAATCAAGGACTTCCAGAATACTCCTTACATCGGGTGAGCAGACAATCATTAAGAGAGAAGATAGATTTAGAATGCATATGCTATACACCCAGGTCGGATCTCTTCCAATCTCGCAGAGGGTGAAACATATGACTAACTGAAGTTTTAGAGGGATTGAAAAAAAGAATGATGCATATACTGTGTACCAGGTCGGATTGTGAGTCACGCAAAGGAGACAGTATATGGCTAACAGATAGAAAGAATTGCATAGATAGAAGATGCAGAGAAATAGAATTGCATATGTTACAGTCCAGGTCCGATTTTGAGTCACGCAGAGGAGGTAACATATGACTAACAAACAGATAGAGAAAGAAAACAATTTTCTACAGACCTAATTCATCGGAATTCACCAGTCACCCCATCAATACCGGAATTAAGGACAGAATCCGCACATCGAGGAAAAGTTAATCCACGATTCCAAGTACAGGTTCTTTAATGTGACCAGTAGATTCCCATATATATCTCCCTGCTCAACCTATCCAAGCGTCGTATTGTCAGGCTAAACGGATCTAACTAGGTCAAGATTTGTCAAGTCTATGAATTCCTTAAGTTCAACTCTGCCTAGTCAAGTCCATTTAGAATCTTTCGTGCCTACCAACGCATCAAACCCAGAGCATAGACCCTTCAACTTTGGGTACGTTACGCAGACTCAGATTGCCTGTTATCACTTGATAATATTACTTCCCAGTACTATATCAACAAGCAAAACTGTAAGCGACAATATTTTTGATTTTTCTGAATTTTTAATGTTTTTGGATTTTTTGAATGTTTTCTGAAAAAAAATAAAACAGAAACAAGATGTTTTTGGATTTTTAATTTTTAATTTTTGTTTTGTTTGGTTTTTGTTTATTTCTCCCCTAAATTTATGCATGGGTGAGAATGAAATCACTAAAATGCGCAAATTTAACCTAATCCTAATCAATAACAAAAATTTAATCCTCAAAACGAATCATTTTCAAAAATCCCACAAGCACATCGAATCGAGCTTTGTTAAAAGGCTTGGTGAACAGATCCGCCACATTATTGGTAGTGGGAACCTGTTCTAGCCGAATGAGCGAGCGCTCATAACAATCTCTGATAAAATGAATTTTGATATCAATGTGCTTGGTTTTGGAATGTTGGACAGGATTTTTAGTAATTTGAATTGCTGCCTCATTATCACAGTGAATTGGGGTTTCTAGATAATTCAAACCGTAGTCCAACAGCTGATGTTGGATCCAGATAACTTGAGAACAGCAGGCAGATGCAGCAACGTATTCCGCTTCTGCTGTTGAGGTAGAGACGGTATGCTGTTTCTTGCACTGCCACGACACCAGCCTATCTCCAAGAAATTGGCACCCTCCTGATGTTGATTTCCTGTCAAGCTCACAACCTCCATAATTACTGTCAGCAAAAGCATATAAATCAAATTCAGAATTCTTCGGATACCAAAGACCCAATTTTGGGCTGCCTTTGATATACCGAAAAATTCTTTTGACAGCAATAAGATATGAAAGTTTAGGATTAGCCTGATAGCGAGCGCATTGACAAACTGCAAACATGATGTCGGGACGACTTGCAATAAGATACATCAACGATCCGATCATCGATCTGTAGAGTGTCTGATCTACGGATTCGGCATCAATATCTGGATTCAGCAGGGGTCTTTCAGCCATTGGTGTCGATGCAGGTTTTGCGTCTTCAAACCCGAACTTCTCAAGAATATCCTCCACATACTTATCTTGATGTAACAGGATTCCGGTTGAATTTTGTTTGACCTGAAGCCCCAGAAACATGGTCATTTCGTCCAGAGAACTCATCTCAAACCGCTTTTTCATTACGCCTTCAAACTCTTTGCAAAGCTGTGGACTGGTAGACCCAAAGATAATGTCGTCAACGTAGATCTGGACTAGTATTTGATCATTACCAACATGCTTGATGAATAAAGTTTGATCAATAGTGCCACGAGAGTATCCATGCTCGAGCAAGTGCTTTGTTAGAGTCGCATACCATGCTCGAGGAGCTTGATGTAACCCATACAACGCCTTGTCCAACTTGTAGACATGATTAGGAAACTTTGAGTTAACGAACCCAGGGGGTTGGTCAACATAAATTTCTTCCTTCACCTTGCCATACAAGAAGGCAGTCTTGACATCCATTTGGTAGACCGTGAAGTTCATATAGGAATCATATGCGAGAAAGATACGAATAGCCTCCAATCGAGCCACGAGAGCATAAACCTCAGTATAATCAAGACCCTCAACTTGTCGAAACCCGCGAAACACCAACCTTGCTTTATTGCGTACTATTACACCAGAATCGTCCTGCTTGTTACGATAGACCCAACGCGTGTCAAGAGACCTTTTGCCCTTTGGTAACTCAACCAACTTCCAAACCCCGAGCTTTTCAAACTGATTTAGCTCTTCATGCATCGCATCTACCCAGCTGGGCTCATTCAAAGCCATATCAACGTTCTTGGGCTCTATTTGAGATATAAAGCAAGAATAGAGACATGCATTGACATCTCCACTATGACTTCTAGTTTTAACTCCGTCACCCAGGTGGCCAATGACGTTATCGATCGGATGATCGCGTTGAATTCTTGAAGGAATGTCTTGGCTGATATCATTGAGTGAAACAGGAAGAGTGTGAATGTTGAAACCTCCATCATTTGCTGATTGATCTACATTGGATGAATCTGCTACAAACTCATTAGCAATTTCTTCAGGAAAGAGTAGTTCCATAAAAGTTGGATTGACAGCGGAAGCATCTCTAGACATGAACTATCTTTCAATAGGGTTAAGAGGTGTAGCATCAGCATCAGGAGTTCCATCTTGAACTTTAGACTCTGGACTATCAAGTCGATCAGATGACTCCCCCTCAGGTGGAGCAGAGGACTCCCCCTCAGATGGAGCAGAGGACTCCCCCTCAACCGTTGGAGGTCTGTAAACAACTTCTTCGTCTTCGTCTTCAGAAACAATCTTTGAACCAGAAGAGGATCCATTTGAGCCATCTGAAGACACATTTAAGGATTTGAAAAGCGATGTGTAATCAAATAACCAGTCAGGACCCACTCGAGCGTCTGTTTCATTCTCCTCCAACCAGCGCACGTCATAGGATTCAACAATCTGCTTAGTCTTCTTGTTGTAAACCCTATACGCGGTGCGCACAGCATATCCTATAAAGTAACAATCATCGGCTTTGGCATTGAATTTAGGGTTGGATTCCAAGTGAAGAAGGGTGCAAGGGCAGCCAAATACACAGAAATGGCTGACTGAAGGCTTGTGTCCATAGAGAATCTCGTATGGTGTCTTCATTTGAGCTTTGTTGATTAGAACATGATTCTGCACGTAGCAAGCAGTGTTAATCGCCTCGACCCAAAAGAAAACAGGTAATTTTGAATCACAAAGCATTGTCCTTGCAGCGTCTTTTAAAGTTCTATTTCTCCTTTCAGCAACGCCATTTTGTTGAGGCGTGTGAGCAGAGCTGTATTGACGCACGATCCCCTTTTCTGCGCAAAAATGGTCAAGAACCGCATTCTTGAACTCAGTTCCATTGCCAGTACAAAGCGCCTTCACTTGGTTGTTGGTTTGATTCTCAATCATCACAATGAACTTCTTTATCAGATCAGCAACCCCCGCTTTGTTGGATAAGAAGAAGACCCACATAAACCGAGAGAAATCGTCGATCACAACTAGACAGTACGAGCTTCAGTTGATGCTCAGGACGTTGACCGGACCAAATAAGTCCATATGCAATAATTGGAGCACCTGACTGATTGAGTTGACTTGCTTGGGCAGGTGTGGTTTTCTATGATGTTTTCCTTGAGTACAGGACACACACTTCCCAAATGTAATAAAGTCTCTGACAGGTAAGCCTCAGACCATCTCATTCTTAGCAAAGCGATTCAGGTTTTTCGCATTAGCATGACCGAGTCGTCGGTGCCACATCATTGCGTTTTGTTCGGAGACTTTTGAAAATAGGCAAGTGACTTGTTCAGGGATGTTACTGTTCATGTCAATAATGTAAGCATTCCCATCCCGCTTAGATTTGACGAGAATCCACTCTTCCGGGATGACAATGCCTGGCTTGAGAATCATGCATTCTTTATCGGTAAAATGGGTAGAATAGCCTTTGTCGCAAATTTGGGAAACACTCAACAAGCTGTGCTTTAACTCGGGAGCAAAGTTGACATTTTCAAAGCTTAGCACTCCATTTGTAACAGTTCCTCTCTGAGTGATCTTGCCACCATCTCCGCCCGCGAAGGAAACATATCTCCCATTAAAAGATTGAATGTCGCTCAATTGGGAGATGTCTCCAGTCATATGCCGGGAGCAGCCGATGTCGACGTACCAAGGACGGACGACATTCCTCCACAACTGTCCCTCACTTTTCCTGGGCTCGGAAGTAGAAGACACCATTAGAGCAAAATGCAGCTCCATCATTTCTGATTCGGGATCAGCTGCATCATTCTTCAAGGAAGCATCATCAATCTGAGCTAGGTGAGCATTTTCTGGCCCTGAGATATTCAAAGCCTGAATCTGGTCCTCCCAGTCAAAAGACTGAGCGACCATAGCAGTCTCACCATTGACCGCAGCACCTGCACGGTTGTTTCCCACTGCAACCATCGTCCTGTTGTTGTTCATTTTACGATCTGGCTTTGGACACTCACGAGCAAAATGACCCGGCTCGTGGCAGTTGAAACATCGCAGAATGCCCTTGTTGAATCCCACCTTCTTGTCAGCATTCATGCCCCAGTTGCTCTTCCTCGTCTTCTTAGCAAACTGATTGGCCCTGAAAACAGCCATAGCAATCTGCCATGTAATGTCCATCTCTTCCACGTCTTCGGGATGAATTTGATCCAGGTCAGCAAATGACAGCTGAGGTGGAAGCTCTCCAGCTACAAAGGCATTGTAGCAGTTGACAAGCCCAGTGGCTAAAGCCATATTTTCATCAGTGTCTTTTGTATTTGATGAAGAGGCTACAACAGGCACATTTGGAGAAGGAACAACTTGTGGAGTGACAAATGGCTGACTTTGTGGAATGGATGATGCAGCAGCAAAGGTTTGAATATGAGGTTGTTGAGCAGCAAACACTTGGCTGAGGAAGTCATGATTGATGAGAGAGCATTGTTGGATGAGATTCCAAGATTCGCAGTAGAGTACGAGTTCACATGGTTAATTTCTCTCTATTTGTCATCAATATCACAAGCTTTGATGATTGCCATGATTTCAGCAAGAGTTAGGCGATTCAGATCCTTGGTCTTCTTAATCACAGCAACATTCATATCCCATGATCTAGGAAGAGCATTTAGAAGCTTCTTGTTAATTTCTGACTTGTTCAAGAAAATCCCAGATATGTTCATGTCAGTGGTGAGAGTTGTGAACCGCTGCAGCTGAGCCTCAAGAGTCTCTCCTGGAATGTAGTTGAACATATTGAACTTTTGTCTCAACATGTCCTGGCGACTCTCCTTCATATCTTCATTGCCCTCATATACCTCAATTAGGGCTTCCCACAAATCTTTAGCTGAGGTGTACTCTCGGAAACCTTGAGCAATATCAGAAGATAATGCCATGGTTAGAGTGGCTAAAGCCCTTTCCTGCTCTTCAACTTTCTCAAATTCCTCATCTGTGTAGTTTTCAACAGTCTTGTCAATTACTTGGCCTCCAACTGTCATAGTGATTCTAACAGGGCCTCTAAGAATGCTTCTCCAGACTTTGAAATCCTTCATTTTAATGTATTTTTCAATTATGTACTTCCACTCAGGAAAACCATCAGCAGACATCAATCTTGGAATACGCGTAGTAGTGCCCATGACAGTATCAAGTTCGTGAAAATGATTTTGACTTTGAGATTCCATTTGATATTAAAGCAAATTAAAGTCACAAAATAGTTTACGGTTGATGATGATAAGATTACGACCGTAAACTGTGTTTATGGTTATTGAGTTTACGACCGTAAACTTGGTTTACGGTTGAGCCGTTTACGACCGTAAACTGGATTTACGGTTGAGGTGTTTACGACCGTAAACTATGTTTACGGTATGGATGTCTACGGTTTAAGCGATTACGGTTTAAGCGTTTACGGTTCTTGAAGCTTTGTTTACGGTTGTTGAAAATTCACAGTTTACGGTTGGCAGTAAACTCCCAGAAGGTCTTCAAAAACACGTTTTTGCAGTAGATTCAGTTCCTTTAACCACGAAAACACTAAAACCAGGTTCGAACAATTAAGAGCGTTAGTCTAAACAACCCAAAAATCGATTGAATGAAGCTTTGACACCGGTTTTTGCTCTGATACCAATTGTAAGGTCCTGAAAAGGATCTTTACCAATGATCAAACAACAAACAATCACAGATAGAAGAATAAGAAGAAAAGAAATCGAGCTTGCACACGTTTATATTAAGAAAAACGTCAGGTACAACTCGATGGAAAACTCTGTAAACTCTATGGAATCAACTACTACACATAGACCTACACCTCCACTATTTATACTAGACAGGACCGCAAACTGGGTTTACGACCGTAAACTGGGTTTACGGTCGTAAACGTGTTTACGGCCGTAAACTCTGTTTACGGTCGTAAACACACTTTCTGACCAAAAACACATAAACAACTCACAAACTGTATTACAGACTCATACTGAACAAAATACAATGAAATCCTAGACCAAACCATTAACTGGACCCTTCAGGAGAAGATCCCGATATAATTCCAATTTCTGAATTAAGATTGGATGAGAACAAGAGGTTGATTGAAGAACCTGAGGCAATCATTGACCGAAAGACTAAGAAATTACAACGCAAGATGGTCGAATTGGTGCTTGTCCATTGGAAGCATACGAATGGGCCAAATCTCACATGGGAGACGGAGAGTGACATGATGGGTCGCTATCCGCATTTGTTTGTTGGTGTGTGATTCCGGGGACGGAATCATCCTAAGGTGGAGAGAATTGTAACGTATGTGTTTCTAGGATTGTCATTAATGTTAGTAATAGTCTAGGTTAACCTTTGTAATCCGTTTTGAAATAATAGAAGTGTATTATTTGAGTGTTATGTGTTTTGTGCTTAATTGTGTGTCTTAATTGATTAAAGGTTAAGAATAAGCGTCAAAATGAAATGTTAGATAAAGCCGATATCTAAGGATAATGTTATAGTGGTTGAAACAAAGATTCCGAATGTTTAAAGAATGCCGAAATCCGAGTTATAACGAATAAGTTATGATCTGTCGAAGTTTCGCGACAGAACCGGCACGACTCTGAATGACGTAAAATGTGAATTTAAGATAGAACGATATTTAGCCTTAGTGATCTAAACGAAAGTCGTAGAGTTCGTTAAACTGAGAGCGTGCAAAAAAAGAATGCCCAAATCTAACTTCGTATGAGTAAGTTATGATTTTTCTAAGTTTCAGCTTAGCAGTATGCAACCCGAAACTCGAATTTGAGATCGAGTGATTTCTAGCCGAAACAATCTAAACGAGAATCGAAGATCTCGTCGATAGTAGTCCAACGGTATAAAGACAGACGAAAACGGACGTCAGATAAAGAAGTTATGAATTTATAACGGAGTTTTCATGTCCCGGCCTATTAAAAATAATGTAATAAAAATAAAAGTCAAATTATCCGACGAAGTCTAAATGAAAGTTGTAGAGCTTAGTCTCACCTACGCGTGGATATAAAGTACGTCGAAAACGGAGTTCGTATGAGGAAGATATGAATTTCTGAAGTTTTATAAATATTTAAAATATATAATTTAATTAAAAAATTCAGATATTATCCGAAGGGGGGGGGGAGTCACCGGTCTGATCCGGACTACGCCCAGCGTACCCCGATGCATGAACCACTCGAGTGTTTCGAGTTCGTAAGTGATGACGACTCCGGTCTGATCCGGACTACGCCCCGCATACCGAAGCATTACGCCCAGTGTAATGCGAGGAATCAGACCCTATATAAAGGGTGCGAGGGCAGCCAGCCTTTTTTTGCCAAAATCTCTTCTCTCTCTCCCGTGTTAACTTGATTTTCGTGCAAGAAATATCCCGAAGCCCCGGTATCATTCCCGAGACCTGAAGCAAGTCCCCAAGCCCCGAAGATCCCGAGAAGTAAAATTCCTGAGCCGAAGCTCAGCCCGCGAGAAGCCCAGTTTTTGTGGAGATCACCCGGTTTCACCGAAGAATACTACCATTACAAGTCGTACTGCTGTACGATCATCTTCTAATCAAGTAAGTGTGTAGTTACTTTCTTCTAACGCATAATTATGAAGTATTTGATATGACATACGTGTTATGTGTATATTTTGTTGTTTATATATGTGAATGTACATTCACTTTCTTCTAAATTCATAGATATGATTTATTCTCTATGAAATACGTGTTATGTGTATGTGTCTCATCTGTTATTTGGAATATGTATTGCATGAACATGCTATACTGGTTTTAAACTATGTATAAAAATATTTATTTTATCTACTAATATGTTGGGTAGAACATGGGTAGATAGTTGATGTGTGATAAAAAGATGAGAGGCCTCGATATTGTTGTTGTTATTCTAGTTATCCAGCGGAGTATGGATGACGACCACTGACTCTTTCTAGACAGTTCTGTGGAACGCTAGCAAGCTCATAACCTGTAGGTGTTTGTGAACGATGTGTTCACCGTGTACTCTATCCCCCTCATGGTTGCCTTTAGGACATTTATTGCTGAGGAAACCCCTTACAGTAATGTCCATCCCGATGAAAATCCTAGATTAGGTCCCTTGTAATAGATGTTGTTTTAGGGACGTAAAGTGAGGATAACGGGAATGGGTAATCGGGTTGTTGTTATTGGTTGGTGAATTAAATATAATTATTTATTGTGTGTTGAAAACCCTATATGCTCACCAGGCTCCCAAGCCTGACCCGCTCAGTTTTGAATATATTACAGGTAGTGGCGCGAGAGCATAAGTTGGATGACTTATCAAGATGTTTTGATTATAGACCAGTAGTTATATGTAATGGTTGTAAGGTCTATGTTGTAATATTTATGCTTTTGGTCTGTTTATCGGAACATGACATCCCGAAGTTTTTGTTATATAACGAAAATACATTTCTTGATGAAATGCTTTGATAAACTTAATTTTATCATATTTTGTTTTGGGAACAAATTCTGCAACTCTTTTAAATCAATGGATTTACTCTAAAACTATTTTAAAAGCATAAATGAAACCGGTCTTTTCTAGCCGTGATTTTGGGGATGTCACAGAGTATGATATTCACTTAGAGTACAAGTCTTACAATAGTTGATGTTTACATGAGAATAGAATTTCCTTGCTAAAATGCTAGTTGTGACAACTATATCAATAGGGTCTAAGGCACCAAGGCCGGCCCTTTTTGTATTGTATCCTGGTTATAGGATGATACTATGTTAGTGATCTGTTAGATCTATATCCTAGTTTTAGGATGATGCTATACTTTGTGTTCGGTTAGATCGGTATCCTAGTATATAGGATGATGCTATGATTAGTGATCTGTTAGATCCGTATGATTGTATGTACATGCTAGCTAGCTTATGATATTTATGTGTTGATTGTGTGATTGCAGGGTGGGTTGAGGCGGTCCTGTTGTGTGCTGAAGGCTAACATACCTAGGGCGGACCGGACAGACTGCAGACCCAGAGGGGCACCCTAGTCAGGCCGAAGCCCCGGAGAACGGTCCAGACAGGCTGAAGGCCCCAATCAGACAAGAACAGGAAATAAGGCTAAACCAAGCGTTCTCAGGCTATAAGATCTTAGTTATGTACAACCGTGATGCATACACTAAGCAACTACAGTAATGATGTCAAACTCATATAAGGAAAACCCTAGGCTAGCAGACATCACATAATCAGGCAATTCTATCATGCAATTCCTGAAGATCCCTAGCCTATCACTAACATGCTGTTCTATCATATCACAATATCAAATAAATGTATGGTATTTTGGGGTCTACTTACTGGCTTCGGCTGATCGTACACTTGCATCCTCCTTTAGTATTTTGAAAACCGTTTGAAAATCATTTTGAAATTCTTTTCCTTAGTTTGAGATTGGATTCACACGAGTGTTCCTCCAATTCACTCAAACCAAGGCTCTAATACCAAATTGTAACATCCATAAAAATATGCCAATTTAAAGCTTTTAAATCATTCAAAAACCATTAATCATTACAAATTGTTTTCAAAATAGTTTTCATATCAAAGTATCCCAGAAATCAAATCATAAAAACATAAGGAGGTGCACGATCACGCCTTCGCCTTCCCACGATACTTAGAAGTACCTGAAACAATAATCGATAAATGTAAGCTCGAAGGCTTCGTGAGTTACCCCCAATATACCGATACATAACAAACAATACACATAATGACAACATGTAATGGGTCCACAGCTCAACAGACTGTTTTACCCCTGAGCCCACAGTATGAGTCTGGTATGCCCATATCTGGCTTACTCCCGAGCCTACAACATTAGTCTGGCTTGCCCCACTGGCCCACAGCGTATGTTTGGCTTGCTTCTGCAGTCCTTGGACTGGAATGTAATAACTAGCCCTCAGTACGAGTCTGGCATGCTCCCCTGACCCTCAGCTCATATCTGGAATGCTTTAAGAGTCCTCAGTATGAGTCTGACATGCTCCTCTGGCCCTCAGCTCATATTTGGCATACTCCAGGGTTTGTTGGTTACAGCACAAAACAGTACAACCTTAACCCATCCCGCACAATATATCGACATATAACAGATAAGTGCACATACAGATAACAAGTCAATATCACAGGTAGTCCTACAGATCTACCACCTAGCATATCAAACTAGCATGCATAGCTATCTAATACTCAACATATCAATAACTACTAGGATATCGAATCCTATGGGCCGGCTTTGGTGCCTTAGACCCATTAGTATAGTGAGGAGAACTCACCTCACAAGTAGCTCGGAATGATAATGTTAAACTCTTCCAAATATAGCTCCAACTCCAATACCCACATCCACTAATGATCCATTTCCATAAATTCCCAAATTACCAAAATACCCCCCCCCCAGAAGTCAAACTGGTCAACCCTTGGTCAAGTCAAAGTCAACGGTCACGGTCAACAGTCCATGTTGACCCAACTCGTCGAGTGCAGTTCACTGACTTTTCTTGTCCTTCCAGAACTCGAGATATCGTGAAAACCCTAGTTGACTCGTCGAGTTTCCAGACAACTCGTCGTGTCCATGCGTGTCCAAATGTCGAGAAAACCCTATCTGACTCGCCGAGTCGTCTTATTGACTCGCCGAGTTCATGTAGAAACCCACCACAACCAATCTTCATCCGAATTGTCGAGTTGACCCAACAACTCGCCGAGTCCCTTCAGCCCATTTCTCATTCATACATTTTTAAGTTACCTCAAAGCTCCAAATTGCATATCTAACCTCCTAGGGCATGGTTTCCACGTAAAGTTGCAAACTTTACGTACATGCATGGTCCTAGATGCCAAAACCGAGCTAAGGGAAAGGTTTAAACCAAAGAGAAGGGCCAAAGCTTGCTAAATCCAATAACTTTATGACTATAGGGACTTAGAGGAGTCCAGATCTAAAGTTACAACTTCAGATCATGCCCAATACTCGAAATAACCCACAACCAACTAGAAAATGGCCCTAAACCTTTGCATGGAGAGATCTAGCTAAAGATAAGCCAAGGTAACGACTTGTTACCTTCAAAATGATGCCAAGATGAAGTAGAGTTAGATCCACAAGCTTCTTTTTGCTCCAAGCTCCTTAGACTTCCAACCTTCTTCACAAAACCACCTTCTAAGCTTATTTTCACACCAAAAATGGTGAGTCTTCGAGATTAGGGTTTTCTGAGCTCAGGAGGGACAGTAAGGGAGGCTGAGGGAGGTTAATGACCCATTAAATAGGGTGCAAAACCCTGGAAATCAGGGTTTCTCATTCCAGCTCCAACTCGTCGAGTTGGGTCTTCCAACTCGTCGAGTAGGTCACTTAAGTCACGCGGCCAAATCCGTTCCTACACGACAAGTTGGGGCATCCAACTCGTCGAGTAGAACTTTATACATGAATATAAAGCTGTAAAATTCATACCTGGGAGTCGGGGTGTTACATTATGGACTAGCATATACATCAAGTTGAGTCATTGTTGGTGTCTCAAAGGTTCCACATTCTTCATCAACTTCCAAGCCTCCCAAGAGGACCCAAAGAACAACAAAGGTTATTTCTTCATCTTTTATATGGTTGGTGTTTAATCTTTTTATAACTCGCAAGGAGATTTGTGGTGGGTATAAAATGTTTATGTTATTTCAAAATTTGAAGTCTCCCGTTGCCATATTTTTTTAGTTTACGAAACTATCTATGAAATAAAACCCAACACCTCGCTGTTCCGTACGGGAACAAGGACTGTAGTTCCGACAGGATCCCTTAATCTAATTGGCTAATCATGTCCCCTGTTGTGTCGGGGGCCAATGATTGATTCAGACGTTAGTGCTCTGGGCATACTCTTTGTCGCCTAGAGTGTTTTTCTTGTAGCGAGGATGCTCTTGACGGTGTCGCACCTCTCGCGCGGGCGTCCCGCCCTGAGGGGACGCCTGGGCGCTAGAGCTCTTGCTGGGGCGTCTAGGCTAGGCCTGGCTGGGCTAGCTGGAGGATCCGTCGACCTGGGGATCCTGCTCCTAGCCCGCGCTAGGAGGCGCGTCATTATGAAACGTCCCAAAATTAAGACCAAAAATTTTCGTTTTTAAAATTAATAAAACTATAATCCAAAACATCATCATAAAACCAAAGTGGAACAAAGTGTATCAATACATCATGAAACATCAAAGTAATCAGAAAATGCGAAATGAGGTGGTTTGTGCATTACAATCACCCGGGCTCTTCCCATTCGAACCAGAAGTACCAGAAATATAAACTGAAAACGGTAAGCACAAAGTTTAGTGAGTTCCCCAAAATATCACATACCATACATAACAAACACATAATGGGCTCCGCCAGTCATCGGTCCCCGCCCGACATCAAGCCCCGCTCGATATATTGATCTGTCAGTCATCGGGCCCCGCCCGATATACATATAATCATATAACAAATAAACACATAACACATGCAATAATCACAAATATAAATAGCATACATAAAGATCATCGGGCCCCGCCCAACATCGGCCCCTGCCCATAAAAGCATACAAGCACATACCACATGTAAGTGTAACCCATACATCTAACATCCTAACATAATAAACCATGGGTAGTCATTGGTGCCTTCGACCCGCTAAGCACAATGAGGAAACTCACCTCTAGCTGCTGAATCACTCAAGTGAATCTCTGTTTGCTGGTCCGGAAAAATCCCGCGTTATCATCATCAAAATAAAATCCAATTATTAATTGGATCTCGACCCATAACCAATAGTCTCAACTACTTAGACCATAACCAGGGTAAAAGACCATTTTACCCTTTATCTAACTTGGCCTAAAGCCAAGGCCCAACTTGACTACTAAAAGGCCCAAATCCTACTTGGCAACCCAAAACCCAAATATGGCCCAATCTTCCAAATTGGGCCCAAAGCCCATCATGGGCCTAAATACATTGAAGCCTAATATACTAGCCCCAAGTCCAAAACAGAAGTCTAATGGCCTAGCAAGGCCCAAACTTACAAAGTTCAAAACATGGCCCAATACCGAGAACGTCAAGCCCAAAAGCCCATTTGTTGAGTACGCGTGGCGTACTCAGCTCGTACGCTTTGCATACACCATATGGGGTTTGTACGCGTAGCGTACCAGCTGGGTACACCCAACGTACTCCTTAGTTTGCCACCCTACTCCGTTAAGCACTTAATCGGTTGAGACCTCAAGCCAAACTCTCAGATCTGGTCCTAAAAGGTGACTTATCACGTAAAGTTGGCAACTTTACCCTCATGCATGGCTTAATGGGATTCAAAAACTCAAAAAGAGCTTAATATAGGTCTTAATACTTACATGAACCATAAACATCCATAAAGTTTGCATTTTTATGAACATAGGGCCTAAATGGAGCTAAGATCTAGCATCCATTACTTCTGTAGTAGATCAAAAGCTCACCTTCAACACAAAAGACTCACAAGTACACAAATTTCACCATAAACTAGATCTAACACAAAAGACCATCAAGGTGAGAGCTTTTTACCTCAAAAGGCTTGCAAATGGATAGAAAATTTTGGATCTACAAGCTCAAGATGTCCCCTCAAGTGTTCCTCTTCTTCTTCTCCTTCTCCTTCACAAACCACCAACAAACACTCTTTTAAGCTCAAAACTCACCAAATTGCTCTAGGGTTTCGATTTCAGGGTAAAAGGAGATGGAGGCTGGTCTAAAAATGTCCAAGAGGTGATATAATGATGCTTAAATAGGGTGCAAACCCTAAAATTTAGGGTTTGCCCAAACCATGCGTACGTGGGTGATGCCCACGACCAACTTATAGCTACTACGCTAAGTGTACTTATAGAGTACACCCCGTGTACTAGCCAATGACCAAAATGAAAAGAATTTGCATTAAAGGGGGGGGGGGGGGGGTAAAAGGGAACTTACCAAAAACTTGAGTGTTACATTATACTAACAAATAATTAATTAATGATAATTTGCTATAAGGTGTGACCTTATATGATCATATATTATTAACAATATCATTATATAATGACTCTTGGGCATACAAGATATTTCAAAATGTTGGGGCTAAATGCAAACCGAAGAAAAAATACGAAAGTGACATCTCATCATAACTTGTTGGTGACCAGCCAATGATCTGAAAATGAAAGGTTTTCTAAAATATAATAGCAAATGAGAAACAAAAAATATTATATAAATAATGGCTTTTGTACCTTAAACACAAAAAAAATAACATAGGAAAGATATAACACACAAGGGCTTTACGGCACACCATATATCCGATGGATATGGTGTTCACCGAACACCGACATATCACCTCCACCGCATCATGCGCTAAGGAATCTTTTGAGTCACACCGGTCCGTCTTCACTTGCCTAAGGAATCTTTTGGTTCCAAAGAGACTCGGGGAGCTGCAATTTGTATGCGGATATATAGAATATCAAACTGATTTATCATAATATTTAATCCGATAAATCCGACCAAATTGTAAATTTTGTTTTCTCCAGCCATCGTACCATGAAAATGTCTTGAACAATAAAAAAAAACAAAAAGAAACCACCGACTCAATCATGTTGAGCAAGAATCTTTCCACCTTCTTCGAAATCTCTTTTTCCCTCTTTCGATTTCAAAATTACCAACCCTAAACCCTAGATAAACTTTCCCCTTTCTCATCGTTCGATCATTATCCCTGGTAATGGCTCACCTTCTATCAGACCAGGTCAAGCAATTGAAAGACATTTTCTCTCGATTTGACATGAATTCCGATGGCAGCCTCACTCAGTTCGAGCTGGCCGCCCTCGTCAGATCCATTGGTCTCAAGCCGCAAGGTGACCAGATCCATTCCTTGTTATCCAACATCGATTCAAATGGAAACGGATCAGTTGAGTTCGAGGAATTATTGAACGCGATTTTGCCCGATTTGAATGAGGAAGTCCTGATAAATCACGACCAACTCATGGAGGTTTTCCGATCGTTTGACAAAGATGGCAACGGATACATCACGGCGGCGGAACTAGCTGGTCAGATGGCTAAAATGGGTCAACCGCTGTCGTACAAAGAACTCACGGAGATGATGCGTGAAGCCGATGCTAATGGTGACGGCGTTATCAGTTTCAATGAATTCACGACCATTTTGGGAAAATCGGCGTCGGACTTCTTTGGCGTCACGGCGGCGTAGCGTGTCCAAATCAAGTCGTTGTCACGGCAGTTGACAATTAATGTGAAACTAGTGTTTGGACCATCCGTGCGATGCTGCGGAAAATCGGTAAAAGTCGGTATGTTGAAAACGCCATATATATATATATATATATATATATATATATTATGGAGACGATTAAACCATATAAAATGGAGCAAAAAATATCAAATTAAAAGTTGGATACAAACAATTTTTTACGAAGGAGACAGAGGAAAATAAGACTTGAAAATATATCCTAAAAAAATGATAAAAAAAAGATTATTAAAAAATTATGTAAGTGACGAAAAAATATAGTAAGAGACCAAATGTTTATATATAAAATATTAATAATTTAACTTTAAAACTAGAGTAGATAAAAACTATTAAATTAATTAGAGATAAAAACTATTAAATAAAAATTAAAAATTAATTGAATGAAAAAACTGTAATATAAGCATGTAATACGGTCATCGCAAACTTATATATGTACATATAAGTTTTCACCATGAGTTTTACAAAATAATAGAATTGATAAAAAGAAAAAATATGGGTAAAATGAAAGTCAATACCCAAAGTAAAAATTAGAAAATAAAAAAGTTAGAAGAAAATAAAAAAATATAACAAAATAAAATATCTAACTGTCAAACACGTGACTTTCATTGAACTTTTTAGAAATTGGAGAAACTAGGGGTTATATGGGACGGTTTGGTTCGGTTATTGGTCATAACCAAACCATAACCATTATGATTGGTTAATGCATTTTGGTAGCCATTGGGTATGGTTAATATTGGTTATGGTTAATGTTTTTTGTCGGTTAACGATTTTGATTAATGATTAATATTGGTTAACCATAATGTTCAAAATAATATAAATGGTGAAAGTATATAGGAATAAAAATTGAAAAGAGAATACAAAAAAGTCACCGCGCCAATATTTGTAAACTAGCTTATAGTAATAGAATAAAATGTGTACCTTCGATACTAAGGGTAAGATAACACGTATCCACATTCAAAATCAAAAACATTCAATAAAATAAAACATTAAACAAAATTGACACTAATAATTTCATATATTGATAATTGATATTAACATTAAAATAAAGTTAAACATTCATACACGTTCAATGCGATTAAATCAAAAACTATAAAATAAAATAGGCAAACATTCATATTATGTGTTATCTGGATAAAAAAATCAATCACTCATATATATTCAACGTGATTAAGTCAAAAACAGTAAATAAAAAAATCCAAAAAAAATACATTCTTAATATATTGTATAGTCAAGAAGAACCATAAACTTAACTTACCTAGAAGTCTTGATTATAAGGTCAAAAAATCCTTCGAACATGACTATAAAGTCAAAATAATCTTCGATTAGGATTAATGGTGTGAGAAGCCTCCGATTAGGATTATGAGTGTGAAGATTAAACTAATTGTGAATAATGTCTACAAATTGTGGAATTAACCAATTACGAATTACAACATTAATCAATATTCTAACTCAATGCATGATTGGAAGATTGTGTGTGCCTGCGTGATCAACCTTTGATGGTTTGATTGCTCGTTTGTCTCCTGATAAGTGAGGATTAATGAATTATATTTTGAAAACTTAATGGGTCTTAAATAAGTTTGACTATATTATTTTATATAATCTATAATTTTTATATATTAAAATAAAAAGTTAGCGGTTCGATTAATAATGATTCGGTTAACCTATAAAACCATAACCGAACCGTTAGTTATCGGTTAACAAAAATTAGAAACCGAACCAACGGTTTTTAAAATGATTCGGTTATATCGGTTAATTGGTTATTATGCTCACCCCTAGGAGAAACTCTTCTTACCACATGATTTACCACATCCAACACTTTTTTATATCCTACGGTCAACATTCATTTTGAAATGAATAGTGGTTTGCCTCACAAACCAATTTTGACGATTAATATATATATATATATATATATATATATATATAATAATGGGTTTGACTAGTTCTCGTAGACTCAACAAGACCTTTTTCTTTTTTTTTTAATATATATATTGTAGGGGATAAAGAAAAATGTATTTATATATATTTTTAGTTACATATTTGAAAGCTAACTATCATCGCATGTTATTATTTTATAGCTAACTATAATTGCATGTTATTATTTTATCCTATCATTTATATTATTTTAAGGAATCATAATCTAATTAGCTATCATAAGTGATTAAATTTGAAGCAAAATGAGATAAAAGGACCATTTCATTGAACATATTTTTAATCATTATTGATCAAAATGATTAAAGGGAAATTAAGTAATCTAACCATAATTTAATGTGTTTTTAAAGAAAATAACCAGAAAAAATTGTTTTAGCAAAAATAACTATTTGGTCCGAAATGAGCATTCCAGATTAACGAAAATAATTTTCCTCCCAAAAGGGTACATTTCGGATTCTAAACTGAAAATTCATACTTCGAAAAAAAAAAACTCCGGAATTTTAAGAACAAATTTGAAATCTGATTAACAATTCTGGAATTTCGAGAAACAAAATCGGGTTTTACTTAAATCTAACAAAAAAGCTAAACAAATATTTTATGTGAACTATATACAATATTAGTGCATAAGTATGAATATTTCTTTCAAGAAATAACTCCGAAATTTGAAGATCAAATCCAGAATGGAGCATTCAGGATTAAGTGCTCATTTAGAACAATAGTGCGGAATATGAACATTAGCATGAAATAAGGCATCATGGAGAAAGGGACTATTTTTCAAAATCTAAAATGGTTATTTTCTTAGATGACTTAGTTTCCGTTGATTATAAATAAATAAAATTAATATACTTATTATTATGATTATGATAATAAAGACAACTGATTATATTTATTACTCAAATATGAAAATAAAAAATATATACAATGTAATGACCGTTAATGTTATTTGAGTTTATTGTATTGTTTACATAACATAGGATGATACATATGTATGGAAGATAAGAAGAATTGTTTGGGAGATTTTTTTGAACAACAAATCTAAAACTATTTCTTAATTCCACCTATATCTACTTACGATAGGACTTGAACCATCGACCTCAAGAAGAGATAACAATATCTGATACCGCTTTGGCTAGAAGCTATTTGGTTAAAATGGGAGATGATGTACAGTTTTTTTATGGAATAAGATACAATATTAGTATTATTAATTATTTTTGATAAAGACAATATGATTTATTAGCTTCGTGTTGTTTAAAAGCGAAAATAGAATTGCCTCTAACGTCAGTTCAACGGGTACAAAGTGAGATTTTTCAAATAAAGAAATAACGATTCATGGTTTAAGAATAGAGTTATTACGACTTGAGGGTATACCTTCACCGTATGGTGCGGTGGGGGCGAGCAAGACATTTCATCGTACATGCACACCACACTATCGGCTGTAGTGAGCCTGAAAGGAGTCACTGCACGGGCATAGATCAATGTTTTAAAACCCGGGTCGACCCGGCCGGTTCAACCGGTTGGACCGTGACCCGGGGTAGAAGGCGGGTCAATTGAGACCGATTTTTTGTAAAAATACGAACCGGATCGAACCGGCCGGGTTTCCGCTAAACCGCAGTTCGACCGCTTATGTTGAACCGGTTAAACCGGATTGACCCGTTTCAGTAGAGTTTGGATAGTTGGATACAAATAGCAAACGCCAAAACAACGAGCCGTTTGCGGTTTCTTCAATGTTTTTCAATGTTTAAACTTTATGGACATCAAATTATTGGTTTTATATGTTTATGCATGAAAGTAAAAATATATAGAAATAGAAAAAGACCATAAACCGGGTTGACCCGTCGGTTCAACCGGTTGAACCGGTTAACCCGTGAACCGGTCATCACACCGGGTCAACTAAAAACCCGGGTTTTAAAACATTGGCATAGATCACCATAGCCGGTTCTTTTTCTTTTCAATGCTTTAACAACTTGTACATTACAATATACTAATGCTTCCTATTTATTCAAAAAACGGTGAATTACATGAATGCTCCCTATCGTTTTAGGTAGTCTCCGCACCTCACCTCTATAAAGAATTTTTAGCTTGGAACGTCCCAAAGGTTTGATTTTGTTGTTCGTTGATACAAGACCAACTTAAAATGACCAATATACCCTTATCTATTATTTTAATTGTTTTATTTATTATTAGTTTTTATTGAAAAATATATAAAATAAACGTTTTAATAGATGTGGGCCAACCACCCACAACCCTTTCATATCTTCCATGGCATCATCGACCTCCTCACAGCCCCTCCTGCAACACCAACGACCACCACATCATCGGTCTCTTCCACCACCCAATCAAAACCATTGTCGGAAAATGGATAACAGATTTTAAAAATTACAAAAGTGAGATCAATTGAAAACTAAAATCCTCGTCAGAATATTTATACCAGGAACCAAATTTGCATAAACTATAACTTATACCAGAAACCAAAATGAAAAGCAAAATTATCAACTACAAATACAAATCAAAATGAAAAACAAAATCCAAAAACAAAGTCATATTAAAACCCCGAACCAAACTCAAATCGATCCCTAAAGATGAAAACTCACCACTCCTTCATGTCACGTGACTCCGTTGAAACAAAAACCAAAACCAGGTGAACCTGATTTTTGGGGTAGAGAAGATCTAGAGAGAGAAATCGAAGTTTTCATCTTCAGAAATTGATTTCATGGTGGATAAGAAGCTGCATATCGATAACGACGATCTAAGTGCAACAGTGGTAGAGGGGAGGGTGCAGATTAACG
The DNA here is from genome assembly GCF_052849685.1 of Lactuca virosa. Taxonomy (NCBI): domain Eukaryota; kingdom Viridiplantae; phylum Streptophyta; class Magnoliopsida; order Asterales; family Asteraceae; genus Lactuca; species Lactuca virosa. Next base: position 137,785,987 of record NC_136428.1, on the reverse strand, counting down.
GTGTTGAACAGAATGCAACAGTGGTCGATGGGAGGGTGCGGATCGACGAAGATTGTTGTCCAGATATGGAGGGCAACGACGTTTTGGTTATGCTGGTGGCTGACATGGTGTTTGAAGGATTTAGGGTTTTGTGTCTTATATTAAGATGAGAAAAAGAAGGGACTGGAAGAGAATAGGGGGATTTTGAAGGAATCCTTTCGGGTGTAAAAACGATTGAGAAGAGGAAGAAGTGGGACACAACGACCAAAGGAAGAATAAAGGGTTGGGGTAGGGCCTATATAGATTTTTTTATTTAATTTCTTTTATTCTAATAAGATTATATTAAACAAAAAAATAAAAAGGGCATAAATGTCATTTTATGTCTTGTAGGGACCAACCCCGAAACAAAAACAAAATACAGCGACGGTCCGAATTTAAAAGCGCGCAGACTAAAAAAATATAATAAATGATGGGAAGTGAGATACGATAATTTCCTGAGTTTTGAAGGGTGAAGGGAAAATGAGTTGACACTTAGATGACAAAGTAAAAGTGAAAGATGAAGGATAAGTACAACCCTTCGGTCTAATAGCTAAATATTATCATAAAAAGGTAACAAACTTTCAAAAATGTTTAAAAATACCATCCAACTAAAAAATGCCACCAGAAGGTTATCAACTACTTTCTTTCTTCTTTTTAAACCATTCCCACCGGGAATAGCCCATTTCTGAGGTTAATATGCCACATGGGCTTTTCCGATTTGTCATGACCGGCATCTACGTGGATCTAAGTTTAATTTCAGTTCTAAAAACACCATTTTGCATCCTTTATATACGTATGTGTGTCCTAAATCAAGATATCAACCACTAGAAAAGTTAAATGTTGTTTTTCATGTTATAATAGATTATCAAACATGGTTTTTAATTACATCAATTCATCCAAGAAAACAACAAGTTCATTGTCATTTTGAGATCACAATTGAGTATAACAGTTTCCACTAGGATTTACATAGAACAAAACAAAAAAAGGGTACATCATGGGTGTTACACTGCAACTAATATGTTCCCCTAACAAAATGTGCCCCTGATGAAAAAAAATGTTGGTGGACCACAAGATATTCAATCCAGGTTCCTCTTGGCTACTTCAAGCCGCTTCTATCTCCTTGCTCAAGTTTATCTTCATAATTATTTCACATTTTTTGCTTAGCTTGTTTACAACAAGGTGCAAACATACCTCCACTTCCATTCTTTCTTCCACCATTTGTGTTAGTAAAATCTGGTCAGCTACATAGGCAACTACTTCAATCAATCTGTCATCCATATTGTACTGAACAGGTGCCTCTTGAACCATCAATTCATCATCTATATCGTCTTCAATAAGTGCATATTAAACAATCACTTCATCATCCATATCTTCATCATACACATAATTTTCTCCATATAATATGTCATCCATGTCGACTTGCATAAAATTTGGCTCATCATTCTTTTTCTCATCCATATTCTTCTTCTTCCTTGGTGCCATCTTCTTTATGGGTTTTGCATTGTAGTACCTAAAGACGAAAATTCAAGTTATTTTGTTTTTTGAGACATGAATGTGAGGGGTTTAAGTTGCATAATGCCATTCATTGGCCTCAACTCATACTTGTAAGTACATTGTTATTAACTAAATTTTAGCTATAAAATATGCAAATATACTATTAATAATTACATTTACCTATACACATTAAGAAACATGTTCGTTGAAAAGCATGGAGGTATATATCCATTGACATCATGGTTGATGTATCATAATGCACCCATTCCATGCACACGTGGTGATCTTGTTAACTTCCACCCCTATACGTGTATGTCCTTGACTTTGTGTTGACCATATAATCATGTATTTCATACCTTGCTTCAAATTCATGAAAACCATTTGACTCGATTTGCCAAAATCTGTTGAAAAGTATGTTAAAATGTCATAAAAATTGATTTTTATAAAATACACTTGTAACGTCCCATTTTTACAAGCAAAAAATTTCATTTAAATAAAGTAAAATCATCATTTACATAAAATCCAACTTATAAAACCCATTTGTTCCAAAATATAGTTGTTTAAAAGTCAGATTAATATAAATAATACTGAATCTACATTGTTGCTGACGTGTGTGTACATTCACGCCTTCGCCTTCTCACAATCACCAATGGTACCTGAAAAATATTTAATACACAATTGTAAGCCAAAGCTTAGTGTGTTCCCCCAAAATACCACACACCACAATATATGTACAATGCATGCACACCAGGCCTACAACATAGAGCTGAACTGCCTCCTGAGCCAACAACACATAGATGGACTGCTCCTGGGTATGTTGGCATACAACACAAAGTAGTACGATCTCAAACCAACTGCTTACCTGAGCCTCCAGTCTATGAATGGCCCCCCTCCCCTGCCTATAGTATACAACTGGCCCACACCTGGCCTACAACACACCGCTGGACCGCCTGGGTATCTTGGCCTATAACATGAAGTAGGACCGCCTCAACCCAACCCACTACAATATACCGACATATGAACAAACACGAAATCAAGTAAACACATAACACACACAACGCTAGTCTACATGTCTAATAGCTCACTACCACATACTAGGCCTCATACATCACACAACGACACTACCAACAATTCTCCAAGGAATGCATAGCTATATGTAATCAGATGTGAGATTGACACTCGAACATGTGATCCTACTCTAGAGCCACAACCAAATAAGGAACATGTAAGAAAGCCTAGATCAAGAGTTCTCAGGCTATCACACATGACTACATACAACCCTAGGGCACTCCATTATATGATCACCCACCTAGTGGTACTCTAACCAGCATACCACTACTCCTATCCTAACATACAAGGGCATATACTTTAATACATAATATAGTGAGGAAACTCACCCAAATCGAAGACCCAAGGAAAACAACCACATATCACTCCCCACATTGATCACTCCTATAAACCAACTAGCACTAAACCAAGGTGGAACCTTCATCAATAACCTAATTCCTCCAAGTTTGACCCAAGGTCAAACTAGTCAAGAAGTCAATGATCAGTGGTAAACAAAAGTCAACGATCAACACTCACCACGACATGCAGGATTCTTGGCCACATTGTGGGAGCATCCATACAAAACAGTCATGAGGTCCTCAATTACCAATACGTGACAGACATATCGTCAGGTAGTGGGAATTGATTATGGACAACGTAATGGATTAAACCCTTAATCCATTAAGACACACACTCATCTCCTCCAGAAGGCTTCCTTACACCTAAAGAGTCATAAAAATCATTTCTTTAAATACATGCATGTGATAGGTTTTATACAAACAATCCTATGTGTGCATGCAACCCTAATTGGATCTATGTTTTCATTATAAGACATACAACTTTATGAACACAAAATAAACCCTAGCATGCATCTACAATTTTCGAAAATCATATAGAAGTGTAGAAGACATACCTTTGTTGTTATATTGCAATAACAACTATTTTCCTTGATCTCTTGAACTCTTGAAAGCAAGCACCACAAATGTAGTGCCTCTAATGGCTCACAAACACCTTGAAGCAAGAAGGCAATTAAGAGAGAGAAGGAAGGATGCTAATTTCGGCCCTAGGGTTTCCCTTGGAATCAAGTGCCGAAAATTGAAGCATAGGGCATCTATTTATACTGTAGGGTGCTAGGGTTTCAGTCTAAACCCTAATAGATAGCTTAGCCACCAAGCAGCCCAAGGAACCTTCTGGAATGAGGCCCTTGGACGAAAATATGATGATCCCTCATCATAATTTCGTTCCTCCTTATTCCATTAGGTTTCCCAGCCCAAAACTCAACTATCACACATTTGACAGTTTATACCCCTTTATTTAATTAATCTCTTTTAGTCACCAAATTAATTCCTAATTAATTTATGACTAATACTAATTAAATAAATATGATTTCTCCTTTAATATATTATTCTTATAATATATTAATAAACCATAATATCTTCTCTCTCATATCAAATTACCTTGTCAAGTTGCTTTGGTGAAGGCAACCCAAAAGGACCATGCACACTCGGGTCAAGTACATACCAAATATAGTTACAGACTTAGACACTAATCCAACAGTCTCCCACTTGGATAAGTCTAGTAACTATATCTCACATATGACTTCCGTATCCGATTAGCAATCGTAGCTTTCAATAGCCGCTGTCAACTCTGACCAATAACCTGTCCTTCAGATAAGGGATCGTATAATCCTCTGTTCTAGATATCATGCTAACAATACTTATTGTCTAGCATTTTGTTTCTCGATCTCTGATTTGTTCGACATAGAACTCAGTTGAACACATCAACTTCGTCCTGACCGGGCCCGACACATAAGTCAAACCAAATCATCAAGTGGCCAAGATATCGCTTTTATTCTCATAGAATAAAAGGAACAGAAAACGTCGACTTATATGCCTTTATCATTTACTAGCTAAGCCACACACAATAATGTGTTTTATAACATCAAGTTACTGATGCGTTTTCGCATTATCAATGTATAATCAACTAGCAAACAATAACCATATCTCTAGGTTTAAAGATTATATGATATTATCATCTTGCGATCACTTGTGATAACATTCATGAAGTGATACCAGCAAGTGCGGGTCTATTCCAATGCTCAATACAAATTTTATAAGCACTCATAAACTTTGCAGCAAACCTTTGCTATGTCTAAAACTTTTCAGATAATCTACAAACAAATTTATGACAATCTTCCTTCATATCTACTTCCAACATATGAGCGATTGTGGACTGTTCGAATAATCTTATTATTCAGGAAGTCAAAACATGCAAAATTGAAACAATAGATAAATAATCAACACAAGATAGATATGATGAATAAAAGGTGTTTTATTTATGAGTAAAGTGTTGCTATCTCTTGTCGATCGTTTACTATATTTCTTTTGCATGTTTTGACTTCTAGAATAATTATGTTTGGTATATCATATTATTCGAACCTCCACAGTCGGTCATATGTCGGAAGTAGGTATGAATCAAGACTGTCATGATTGATTGCAGAGGTCTAAGGTGTTGGATATGGCTACAACAATCATGAGTGCTCATAAGTTCTGAGCATTGGACTCAACCCACGCTCACTGGAATCAATTCATGGAATTTATCTCGAGTGATCGTGAGACGGTAATATCATATGAGTCTTCAAACCTAGAGATATGATTTGTTACTTATGAGTTGGTTATGCATTGATTGTACGAAAACGCATTGGTAACTCGATGTTATAAAATGTGCTCTTGTGTATAATTCAATGAGTGGTAAAACAAACATATGAGTCGAAGTTTATCTGTTCCTTCTTGGATTAGAAGCTGATATCTGGGCCCCTTGATGATTTTGTTTTGACCTATGTACCGGGCCCGGTCAGAACTAAGTTGATGTGTTCAATTAAGTTCTTTGTCAAACAAATCGGAAATCGGGAAACAAACTGTTGGACAATAAGTAAGACATTGTTCCATGTATTTGTTCGGCTGATATCTCGAACAGAGGATTATATGATCACTTATCTTAAATGGCGTATCATCATCTTCTCAGTTCTGAGAGACCTTGAAAGAGCTACGATTGCCGTTCGGTTCCTGAAGTATTACAGTTATAGTTATTAGACTTATCCAAGTGGGAGACTGTTGGATAAGGTGTCTAAGTCCATAACTATTTCTGGTATGTACTTGACCCGACCTGGCTGATGGGTTTTAGGTAAAACAAATAAACTAGAAACAATTCCTAAGTTCACATGCAACCTACTTTGGATCTATGTTTTAACTATTGAACATACAACTTTGAATTGCAAAACAAGAACCCTAGAGGAGAGAGGCTAATTTCGAAATTAACAAACTAGGGTTTAGGAGTTACATACCTTTCAATTGTTATAGCAAACAATTGATAATCCTCTTGATCTTGATCTTGATCTTCTTGGAAGCTTAGCACCACAAATGTAATGCCTCTAATGGAATCACACCCAAGAACTAGCAAGAAGGAAACTTGGAGGAGAGAGGATGGAGAGAGTATGTAATTTCGGCCTTAGGGTTTCTTCCAAAGAAATCAGTGACCAAAAACATGAACCAGGAGGCTCCTTATATAGCTGAGGGATCTAGGGTTTAAGGGAAACCCTAGTTATCCTTTGCTTAGGGCCTAAGCAAACCCAAGGGCCTTATCCAAGCCCCTATGGACGAAATTATTAGGGTTTCCCCTAAAGATTTCGTCCACCCTCTTCCAAGGGGGTTTCTAGAGCCTTCCACTCAACTATTAGATAATTGCAAACTAGTCCCTGCACCTTATAATTAATTCTTTTAACCCCAAAATCAATTCTGATTAATTTCTGGCTAACAATTAATTAAACATAATGATTTCTAATTAATATATTAATCCATTAACATATTAATAAATCATTTATATATATATATATAAATTTATTAATCTTATAAATTAATATCTCTCCTTTCATAATTTCCTTGTCCAGTTGCTAGGTTGAGGGCAACCCAAAAGGACTGTGCTGCTATCAGTTCAAGTACATACCAATTATAGTTATGGGCTTAGACACCTAATCCAACAGTCTCCCACTTGGATAAGTCTGTAACTATAATTGCTAGTATGCCTTCTAAATTTGACCAGCAAATTGTAGCTTCCAAAAGCTGCTGCCGAACTCTGACCCAGTCAGTTACATGTCCTAAGATAAGTGATCATATAACCCTTCGTTCTGCTTGATATCCCCAGACAAAAGACCTGGAATGTAATCAATCTGTTTGTCCAGAATCTATGTTTCCCGATTCCTGATTTGTGATGATGTAGGACTTCTAATCGAACACATCAATTTAGTCCTGGCTGGGCCCAGCACATAAGTCAACACCAAATCATCGAGGGGCCCACATATATCGCTTTTCCTGTTAGGGCAAAAGGAACGAATAAACGTTGACTCATATGCTTGTATCTTTTACTCATCAAATTATGCATGACAATACGTTTTATAACACCAAGTTACTGATGCGTTTTCGTATCACCAATGCACAACCGACTTGTAAATTACAACTCATATATCTTCGTTTCAAGATTATAAGATATTATCGTCTCAGTATTACTCGTGATGAATTCCATGAAGTAATACTCTGAGCGAGGGTTTATCCAATACTCAAATCTCAATTTCTGAGTACTCATGAACGTTGCAGCAATTCTATTGCCATGTCTATCTTTAGACAATCTGCAATCCAATTCATGACAGTCTTAATTCACTACTTACTTCCAAGAGTACGAGCGACTGTGGAGTTTGAATAATCTCATTATTCAGGAAGTAAAACATGCAAAATATGAAACACAATAATAAACAATTGACAAAAGGTAGTAGCCAAACTTATAAATAATACTTTATTATTTAATCACCAAAAGTCAATTACATTTACTTTGTTACAAGTTTCAAAAACTAATCTAACTACTAAAACTAATATCATCTTTCAGTCCTATGCTTCGAGCATGCTGAATATGCTTAGCCCTACTCAGACCCTTTGTGAGAGGATCTGCTGGGTTATCTTCAGATGACACCCTCTTTACTATAAGATGGCCTTCTTCTACTCTATGTCTGATGAAATGGTACTTTCTGTCGATATGTCTGGTCTTACCATGATCTCTCGGTTCCTTTGTCAAGGCAACCGCTCCTTCATTATCGCAGAACAGTTCCATAGGCTCCTGGATGGTTGGAACAACTCCGAGATCCCCGATGAAGTTCCTCAACCAAGCTGCTTCTTTCGACGCTTCACTTGCTGCTATGTACTCTGATTCACAAGTAGAATCAGCCACCGTATTTTGCTTGGAACTCTTCCAAGTAACTGCTCCTCCATTCAGTAAAAACACCCAGCCCGACTGAGAACGGAAGTTATCTCTATCCGTCTGAAAACTGGCATCACTGTAACCATCTACTCTCAAAGTATCACTGCCACCAAGCACAAGGACCCAGTCCTTTGTCCTTCGCAAATACTTGAGTATATTCTTAACTGCTATCCAATGAGCTCTACCTGGGTTTCCCTGATAGCGACTGACCATGCTCAAAGCAAATGCCACATTAGGGCGAGTACATGTCATAGCGTACATGATCGATCCGACAGCGGAAGCATAAGGTACACGACTCATGTCATCTATTTCAACATCTGTACTCGGGCATTGAGTCTTACTCAATTTGGTATTGCTCTGGATAGGTAGCTCTCCCTTCTTGGAATTTTCCATACTAAACCTCTTTAGTACCTTATCCAAGTATGTGCTCTGACTAAGTCCAATTAGTCTCTTCTTTCTATCTCTCAATATTCTAATCCCAAGAATATAGGCAGCTTCTCCAAGGTCTTTCATGGCAAAACACTTTCCAAGCCAAGACTTAACTTCTTTCAGGGTTGGAACGTCGTTACCAATGAGTAATATGTCATCGACATATAACACCAGAAAAGTTACTATACTCCCACTAGCCTTGATATACACACAAAACTCATCTTCACTTCTAGAGAAACCAAACTCTTTGACTTTCTCATGGAAGCAAAGATTCCAACTGCGAGATGCTTGTTTCAATCCATAAATGGATTTCTCAAGCTTGCACACTCTATTGGGAAACTTTGCATCAACAAAACCCTCTGGCTGACTCATGTAAACATCTTCAGCCAACTTCCCATTAAGGAAAGCAGTTTTGACATCCATCTGCCAGATTTCATAATCATGAAAGGCAGCTATGGCGAGCAATATCCTAATAGATTTAATCTTAGCCACTGGCGAAAAAGTCTCATCATAGTTAACCCCTGGGGTTTGAGTAAAACCTTTTGCAACCAGTCGAGCCTTGAATGTATGCACATTCCCATCCATGTCTGTCTTCTTCTTGAAGATCCATTTGCACCCAACTGTCTTGCGACCTGGTGCACTATCAACCAAATTCCAAACTTGGTTGTCATACATGGACTTAATCTCGATGTCCATTGCCTCTTTCCACTTGGAAGCCTCTGGGCCTGCCATTGCTTCCTTATAAGTGACTGGTTCATCTAAGTTTACCAGTGTTCTGTCACTTATGAATGTGTCACCATCTGAAGTAATATGAAAACCATACAACTCAGGTGGCACACTCACCCTAGTGGATCTTCTAAGAGGTAATGAGTTATCAATTGGTTCAACAGGAACTGTTTCCTCTGGTTGAGTGCTAGTGTCATCTAAGGTTCCTTCATTGGCTGACTCTTGAATTTCTTCAAGGTCAATAGTGCTCCCACTGTCCTCTTTGAATATGAGCTCTCTTTCAAGAAAGACTCCTCTTCGTGCTACAAAGACCATGTTCTCACTAGGCCTGTAGAACAAATATCCAAAAGACTGCTTTGGGTAACCAATGAAAACACATTTCTCACTTCTAGCTGCTAGCTTGTCGTGAGTCTCTCGTCTTACGAAAGCTTCACAACCCCAGATTTTAATATGTGCTAACGAGGGAACTTTCCCTGTCCACATTTCGTGAGGTGTTTTGGCAACCTTCTTTGTAGGGACAAGATTGAGGATGTGGGCGGCTGTCTCTAAGGCATACCCCCAGAAGTGAATAGGAAGCGAAGCCCGACTCATCATAGAACGAACCATGTCTAACAATGTTCGATTACGCCTCTCAGCTACACCATTTAACTGTGGTGTCCTAGGAGGAGTCAATTGTGAGACTATCCCACAGTCTTTCAGATAGTCGTTAAACTCGATACTAAGATACTCCCCACCTCTATCGGATCTAAGTATCTTTATCTTTCTGCCCAATTGATTTTCGACTTCATGCTTAAACTCTTTGAACTTTTCAAAAGTTTCTGACTTATGCTTGATCAAGTAGATATATCCATATCTGCTATAATCGTTAGTGAAAGTCACATAGAATCGATTAGCATCTCTTGTAGTTGATCTGAAGGGCCCACACACATCTGTGTGTATGAGATCCAACAGACCTTCACCTCTTTCACAAGACCCTGTGAATGGTGATTTTGTCATCTTTCCCAAAAGATAAGATTCACACATATCATCTGACTTTAGGTCAAATGATTCCAACACTCCATCCTTTTGGAGTTGGGCTATGCGTTTCTTGTTAATGTGTCCAAGACGACAATGCCACAAGCATGCCTTGTCTACACTATTAGACAAGTCAATATTAAGTACACTATTTCCTAGGCTATCAACACAAGTCACTGTTTCATACACACCATTACAAGGCAAAGCTTCAAACATAAAAACACCATTCTTATAAACAGAAATTGAACCATTCAAATCATTAAAAGAATATGTAAAACCTTGTCTGAACAATGCATGAAATGAAATAATGTTTCTCGTCATCTCAGACGAATAACAACAATTTATTAAATCTAATCTAACATCATTACTAAGCAGAAGCTGATAAACTCCGATCTTGGTTACTGGTGAAGACTTTCTGTTTCCCATGATCAGGTTTATCCTTCCTCGCTCTATCTCCTCACTTTCCTTTAGACCCTGCAAATCAGAACAGATATGAAAACCACATTCTGTATCAAGGACCCATGAACGAGAAGATAATGAGTTATTAGCAGAAATAGTGTAAATACCTGCCGAAGATGGCTTCACTTTGCCATCCTTGATATCTTGTAGATATTGTGGGCAAGATCTCTTCCAATACCCCTTTTGGTTGCAGTAAAAGCAAACTGCCTCTTTTGGATCAGAAACATGGGGAGTGGAACCATTGGGCTTAGCCTTTGGGCCATTACTAGATGACCCAGCTTGAGCCTTGCTCTTCCAGTTTTGCTTGGGAGGACCTTTCCTCTTTTTCCCCTTTCCCTGTCCAATAGCCAAAACAGGGGCACTCGTAGGTGTGGAGGGTATACTTTTACCCTTCATCCCTGCCTCAGCTGTCTGCAACAAGTTGTGCAATTGGGCCAAGGTCTGCTCAGTATTGTTCAAATGGTAAGTTAGAATAAACTGACCATAACATTCAGGAAGTGAGTTCAAGACCATGTCAATGGCCAATTCCTCATCAAAGTGAATATTGAGCTTGACCAAACGCTCTATGTAGCGTTGCATTCTTTGCACATGTGACACAACCGACTCCCCATCTTTCATCTTGCAAGCCATGAGTGACTTGACTACTTCGAACTTTTCTTGACGAGCTCGCTTATGGTACTTTTCCATAAGGTCCTTGTTCATCTCGAAAGGCCAGTAGTCCTCATAGTACCTCTGCAGTTCTGGGGACATAGTTGCCATCATGATGCATGCCACTTTGGTAGCATCATCGTAATGTTTCTTGTAGGCAGCAAGATCTTCAGGAGTAGCTTCATTCTCATCAAGCTCTTTGAGCTCCTTTTCAAGAACATATTCTTTGTTCTCGAAACGAAGAGCCATCTTGATGTTGCGCATCCAATCGTTATAGTTTGAGCCATCCATAACGACTTTGGAGCATATATTGAGCAAGGAGAAGTTCTGGTTGGAGGAGGATGAAGTAGAAGTGTTTCCAGGAGTAGACATCTGAAAAGAAAGAAAGTTTTAGTTAGATTTCACGATACCTTAATAGAATAACCCAAAGATATAATATCAAGGTTAGGATCCAACTATGAAGATTCACAACTCAGAAATGGGATGCCGAGATCCAAGTGCAAATTTCATAAAGGTAGGTGATATCGCAATAATTATACATATATTTCGAGCGATATTTATGTATTTTTAGCTATATTTTGGTATGATTTAAGATAAAAGGTACTTATAAAGTTTGAAATTCCATTTTACAGCTAAAAATCATTTCTGAAGAAAAAGGAGAAGAAAATGTGCAAAAATCCGCAAAAAGAAGTGAAAGAAATTACACGAAGAAAAACGAGATCAAAAAGTCAAAGAATTCAAAAAAATAGCCGCGTTGGAAAGACGAGAAAACAAAATAAAAATATAAAAAAAAAAGAATTTAAATTAATTAATGAGGTTTATTTAAAATAAATTATTGGGAATTAATTATTTAATTTCTAAATAATTTATATTAATTAAATTAATTTAATTTAATTTAAATTGGAAAAAAGAAAAAAAAAATAGAAAAGAAACAAAAACCCGGAGCCCAAAATCGGAGCCCAAACCCGGAGCCCAAAAAAAAGAAAGCCTGATCCATTTTCGCGACCCTGACCCAGATCCGGAAAAGGCGAGAACCCGAGTCGAGATCCAGCTCCGCCCCGCGTCCATTTTCCCTCACAGACTAACCCGATGTTACCGACCCGACCCAGAGATCCGAACCGGTTTAGGATCCGCGCTTTTTATCGTTTGTGATGTCATCGGTGATGTCATCGATCCGATCCATGAACAGAATTCGACCCGGCTCCGACCCGCGACTCCGATTCGTTTTCCCTCACAGAAGATCCGCGCCTCGACCCGATGTCGACCCGATTCCGACCCAAATTCGATCCGGAACTATTCAACTTCTAAACGACGTCGTTTTATGCTCCAGATTTGCCAATTCCGATTCCATTCCATTTTTAACCATTTTTTCTCCACTTTTTCCTATTCTAAACCCATTCCTTTCCAACCAATACTCAATAATTCACCACCTTTAAACTTTCCAACCTTTTATTCCCATCTTTTTATTTCTTTTGAATTCTTTTTCATAAGATTTAGATTGGATCTTAGATCCAATCTCAATTTATTTCTTTTTGGTATTTAATTCTCTCAATTTTTACTATAAATACCACCATTTTTCACCACAAAAAGAAAAAAAGTGGAAGAAAAGAGAAGACATTGCAATTATGCATTTTGATACACAAATTTCTTCCAACCTTTGAACCAATTTTCTACAATTGGGGATTCAAGAGTCAAAGAGCTAAGGAATTGAAGATTGCAGTGGCATTAGGGACTACATCGGGTTTGTTTTATCGAAATGTTTAACATTCTCAATATGTTTTCTATGTATGTTGTAACTTTAATTATGGGCTAAAATTCCCTTTGCTTTCACTTGGATAATGAAACCTTGAAAATATGATTTGATTTATATTATTCGGATATTAATTGTTATTTATTTTATCATGCATATTTGATCATTTATTTTTATACGTTGAATTTTTATAATTAATTTTCCTATAACTAAGTTAATATTTTTAAAGGATCAATTTAAATATATTATCTTGAATCATAAATTTTTCATGACCATTGATATTTATGACTAGTGATGGACAAAATCCTAGGATTAGGTAAAATAAAATACTAAAAATTTAACATGTATATTTTGTATCGTATGACCAACTTACGATTCTTATTAGTTTTACGACCACTAAAATTAATAGTTTGATCAAATGTTTGCATGATACGAATTAATTATTGTTAATAAAATTGTTAATTGCATGACCATTGTTTTTAATTATTTTTATTATCAAAACGGTAAAAAATTAGATCATGATTTTTAACTAATTTTAGAAATCGGTAAATAACTAATAATATCCATTGCACTTAATATAAATCATTCATTACTAAAAGGTGGAATTAAATCTAAGTGAAAGCATCCTTATCATTCTTGATTCTTAAAAACCAATTCTTGTTCTATATTTATTTTTACACTTTAATCGTTAAAATTCTCATTATTTGTCTTGTTACTAAAAATTCCCCCAAGTTACTTATCTTTTAAGTTAATTAGCGACAAATAGTCTAAACGTAAATCATACTCGTTTCCCCAAGTGTTCGACATCCGTTCTTACCATTGCTATATTACAACTCAATTAGGTACACTTGCCTAAGTCGTGTAGTAAATTCTAGCATCGGTAATTTCAACCTTATAAATTTAAGACTAGAGTGAGAATTTTACACATCAGTAGGCGAATGACGATTCACCAATTCCACCATTAGACGAAACAAACGAAGTGAAATTCCTAATTCTTTTGAGATACATTGAAACTATTCAATGGCATGTTTTAATCTCAGATTATGCTCTTCTATTTGTGACTGGGATGCCGAGGATCACAAACAAGATGTGAATAACCATGCAAATGTGCTTGGTAACCTCATTGTCTTTATCATTAACTATTGATGTGCTGGTAAACCACACACGCTCCATCAAAATGACAATTATGAGATACCCATTACTACTCTTTATTGGTGCCTTTTAGTGTGCTGGTTAACCACACATGCTCCACTAACGACCAATAAAGCATAATGTGCAATTTCATGGATTAGCATACTTTTCACATTTTTCCTAAAGTAACTAGAGTTGGGATTTTGAAAACAATGTTCTAGTACTTTTAATATCATTATACTTTTAATGAGAAGTAGTTGTCCTATCAAATCCGTTCTGCTAACGACCCTCCACTAATCAAGGAAGCGGTGGGTGAGAGTGGACACCCATTCAACTACCATTTTATAGGCAGTTTCCTTATACCCCCTTATAGATTAGCTTCGTGAATGAGGCATACTAGCGATTTGACTGACCATATTCTTATACATATAATATTAAACCTTTAATTATAATATATATATATAAGGTGTGTTTTAAAACTTTTTAAAACTTCAAGGGTTTATATAAATTTCGAAATTTAAGCTATTAAATTCAAATTTAAATAAACCAATTAACTAGATTTAATATTTATCTATTAATTAACTATTAATCAAATTATTAAATCTTGTAAGGATTATCTAATTAAATTAATCAATTAATTTAATCCTAATCCTTATCCCTCTAATTTCGAAAAATAGGGTAAGGATAATTATCCAATTAATCTAATTAAGTAACAATTATCCAAAAACAAGAAACCCTAAAACTTCTAAGCAAATTTCGAAATTTACAAGGGAGGAGGCTAGGGTTTTCAAAACCTTAACCCTAATTTCGATTAGGGTTCTTTGGAGGCTAGGGTTTTCGAAAACCCTTCAATCCAAAACCCTAATTGCGAAAATTTGGCCTTTAGGGTTTAATGGCTATAAACCCTAATTTGCAATTCAACTATTATAGCAGTTCAATTTAAGACAACAATGGCTCTGATACCACTGATGGGTTTTAGGTAAAACAAATAAACTAGAAACAATTCCTAAGTTCACATGCAACCTACTTTGGATCTATGTTTTAACTATTGAACATACAACTTTGAATTGCAAAACAAGAACCCTACAGGAGAGAGGCTAATTTCGAAATTAACAAACTAGGGTTTAGGAGTTACATACCTTTCAATTGTTATAGCAAACAATTGATAATCCTCTTGATCTTGATCTTGATCTTCTTGGAAGCTTAGCACCACAAATGTAATGCCTCTAATGGAATCACACCCAAGAACTAGCAAGAAGGAAACTTGGAGGAGAGAGGATGGAGAGAGTATGTAATTTCGGCCTTAGGGTTTCTTCCAAAGAAATCAGTGACCAAAAACATGAACCAGGAGGCTCCTTATATAGCTGAGGGATCTAGGGTTTAAGGGAAACCCTAGTTATCCTTTGCTTAGGGCCTAAGCAAACCCAAGGGCCTTATCCAAGCCCCTATGGACGAAATTATTAGGGTTTCCCCTAAAGATTTCGTCCACCCTCTTCCAAGGGGGTTTCTAGAGCCTTCCACTCAACTATTAGATAATTGCAAACTAGTCCCTGCACCTTATAATTAATTCTTTTAACCCCAAAATCAATTCTGATTAATTTCTGGCTAACAATTAATTAAACATAATGATTTCTAATTAATATATTAATCCATTAACATATTAATAAATCATTTATATATATATATATATATATATATATATATATATATATATATAATTTATTAATCTTATAAATTAATATCTCTCCTTTCATAATTTCCTTGTCCAGTTGCTAGGTTGAGGGCAACCCAAAAGGACTGTGCTGCTATCAATTCAAGTACATACCAATTATAGTTATGGGCTTAGACACCTAATCCAACACCGGCATGGTCTATTTGGGTTGCATGACACCATGCAATTGGATAGACTAAATGAGAGAAATAACACTTGTGGATTATTAATATATTATAAGTTCTAATATATTAATAATATTATTTAATTAGTTTGATCAAGAATTAATTTAGAAGATTAATAAATTATTAATTGTTTAATTTTGGATAATTATTAAATCAAAGATTTTTTGGTGTTTAAAATTTTAACTTAAATAGTTTAATTTTCGAAAATTTTAAATACAATTAAGACACTAGTATTTTGAAATGTTTTAAAATACACCCTTATACAATTATGATATTATAAGATTAATTATTATATATATGTATAAGAATAAGCTAGTCTTATCGCTAGTAGGCCTCATTCACGAAGACCCAAGGAAAACAACATTTAGTCTATCCAATGTTATTAGGGTTGCATGTACACTTAGGAAGTGTTAGAATGCTTAAAACCCATCAGTGGTATCAGAGCCTAGGTTTGTTTGTTGTTTTTTTTTGTGCAAACTGCTTGAAAAAAATCGTTTTTCTGTTTTCTGCTCGTATGAAAGTTTGCACATTTGTTGCTGGAAATGGACTAGAAACATTACCCTAAACTGTTTTGATGTTTTAAAACTTGTTTTAGATGGTGTAATGTTTATGCTAATCCATTTACAATGACAATTATCAAAATTATAAGTTTTTTTTTAAGTGTAATTTTTGATTCTTGAAAGTGTTCATATTCATGTTCTTGAACTTATGAAGATTAGATGATCATAGGAATTGTTTGTAACCTTCATGGTAGTTTAATTCATGATCATAATGTGTTTTAATGGAGTCCATAACTTGTTCTCAAGTTATGGAAAACCAAAAGTCTCACTTTTATTAAAGCCATTAAAAGAACACAAGAGTTATAAAAATGAAGAGTCTTCATTTTTATTACTTAATTAATTCATAAGTTATAAGAAATGAAAAGTTTTTGAAGTTTACAAAACTTGCCCTCAAGTTTTGGAACAAGTAAAGTCGACCTCCGCGATACTCTTCCGTCGCCGCACTGTACTGAGCGTCTGACGAGTTTCCCGGCACCGGTGGCGCAACTGCAAGAGGGTTCTTCTATGGCTGGTGGTGATCGGCTTTTGGATGTTCCACCAATTTCCATGGTTGCACCGCCTTTTCCCACTGAAGTAGTCGAGGACAACAAAGATGACATAATCTACAACATTCGATGGGCCATGGCCAAACGAAAGGCAGTCCTAGCCATGGGGGAATCCTCTTCTAACGCTCACGCTTTAAATGTTGGACGATGTGTCCAGCAAAAGCGTGGACTCGCCTGCCTGCTGAATTCTCTTTCCTCTAATCTGGGGGGGGGGGGGGAGTTATGGTGATCCTCGATGATGAAGTGCACAAGTATGAGGGGAATCAGGAGGCGTTCAAGTAGCTCACTGTTCAAGTAAAAAGTTCTTCAAAGTTTACTCTCAACCCTTTCTCATTAGGTGGTTTTGTTGGGGTTTCACGTCATCAGACTCCTCCGCGCGAGGTTTCTTATGGTGCCGCAGCCCTGGGTGTAGGCCCCTTTATGCTGAAGTGGAATCTATGAGATGATTCTAGGTTATCTGTTCGAGCCCATGCTGTTGAGTTTTCCTGTCATGCTTTTCCTCCAGCCGCTGTTGCCGACATGGACGCTATAGCGAATGTTGCTCTTTCTCACAACATACCTTATGCTACTCTCTAGGCTATGTTCTACCTGGTAGTTGTCTCTCGGCGTATCCAATGCCTTGATGAGCTAGAGCAGATACATGCTGGTTTTGTTGCTTGCGAGTCAGAATACAAATTGCGGATATCGGAGCTAGAGAAGGAGATTCGTGGCTTTAACCATAAGTATGATCTACTGGCAATTGAGAAAGTGTCTGTGGAGGAGGTTCGAGCGGTATTAGAGACCAAGGTGGATTATTTGGTGCAAGCCAATGAGGGGTTGATGATCAAAAAACGAGAGTCTGTATCGAGATGCTGTTGATCGTGACAAGTTGGTTTATGAGGTCCGGGCTGAAATGGAGGCCTTGCGCCAAGATCATGACTGGCTTTTTGTAGCTCGGGTTTGAATGCATCATGGATAGGTTAACTGAACATTCTAAATTTACTGGTGGGGTTAGCTGAATTCTTCATGCTACTTTCATTGCTGGGGAGGAGTCTGGCTGTGCTGGGCTAAAGCTGGAAATCAACTCTAGAACCAATGATCCAGAGGTTAGTGACTCCCGGTCCAGCCATACCACATGATTGGATGATGCTCTGCTAATCTTTTTCTACTCTTTATTATGCTCATATGCTTGGTTTGGGCCGGTTGAACATGGCTGGCATGAGGCAACTTTGTGCTTTCGACGATGTTGATGAGCCCTTGGGTAATCCTGACGATGTTGATGGTGGTGACGGCAATGAGGTGGGTGGCGGCGGTGTTATTGTGCCACTTGTTGAAGGAGGTTTTGGTGATGGTGGTGTCGGTCGGGTTGTTGGAGGAGCTGTTGTGGTGGTAATAGGGAATTTGGTGATGGTGACGAGGAGGCTAGTGGTGGTAATGGGGAAGCTGGAGGTCTGTAAGGTACTTAGTACCATTGTGCTACCCTTCGGGGTGAAAAAATATGATGAAGCTTTGTTATTTGTTTTTTTCTGTTATGTATGGATTCAGCCTTTCGTGGCGTGGACTTATTTTGGGCCTGTGTGGCATGGATTTATTTTGGGCCCCGCGTGGCCATGTTTGTAGAGACTCGCCTATCTATATGCTAACTTTGATTTCGTGTATTTCTCTTTGTGTTTTCTAAACTTCCCTCTTATTTGGTTAAGTGTATCCCCTTCCTCTTTTTGTGTTTCATGAGGCCACTTTTGGCTTTATGGGATATGCTGAACAACTAGTGCTTAATTGAAACAATGTGCTTGGCATAGCTGTGTAGGGTGGGGGGGGGGTGTTTTGTGTGCATAAGATACTGAGCATTTATGGCAATTTTGAACTTCTAATTTCTTTGTGTTGCAATCAATAAATTTTGCAACGAAATACATTGAGTACTTGATGTTGTAATGAGTGCGTTGAGCTCTTTGTATGTGCTAGGTATTTGGCATTGTAATGAGTACGTTAAGCTCTTTTTGCATGAAATGCACTAAGTATTTAGCAGTGCAATGAGTACATTAAGCTCTTTTGTCATGAAATACACTAAGTATTTAGCATTGCAATGAGTACATTAAGCTCTTTTGTCATGAAATACACTAAGTATTTTAGAGGTGCACTAAGCCTGAAATACACTAAGTATTGTTCGTCGACATGGGTGATCAGTCTAGCCGATACATTCTCACAAGGTCATTATTATCCCCTATGGGTATGGGTTTCTATACTTTCCCCTTGTCGAATGTTGGTGGAGACTAAAAGTGGAATCTGTCATACCCCCAAACCAGAACGACAGAAACGTTCGGGGGCGGATGACGTCATGCTCAGTATCATAACCATAGTGAAGAAAGTAAAACACAACCATCATAGATATAATTTAAAAGATTACATTGTTTCCAAAATACATGTTCCAAAAGTACATGTTTTCAATTAAATTACATATGATGATAAAATGTAGCAAAATAATCTACGCCTTAGCGTCTTGACTTCAGAAATCTTGCGGTTACCTGTATTACTGATTACCTGAGAATACAAATTGTTTGAAAAGAGAGTATCAGCATAAAGCTGGTGAGTTCACAAGTATTTTATAAAAATGAATGTTGTTTCCTTAGCGTTTGTTACAAGTTTGTTTCCAGAAAATCCAATATTTTATAAAAGATTTGTTGTAAACTGAATTGAAACAAGGCCTAGTATGTGTAAGTAAATTGTCATACTTATGTGTGTGTTTTATATTTAAATAAAACTCCTTTGTATAAAGCCTTAGAATTTCCGTGAATTTTATGCTGTGTTAATATTCCATGCGAGATGTTATAATCATACCAAAGACTAGATGGCCTTGAATGCGACGTTCTTCAGGCGTCGGAAAGTTATAACACTTGTCACCACAGACCTGCCGGTCTAGCTGTTGCAAGCAGCTCAGGTGCGGGTTTGTCGGACCCAGTATAGATCTATACACAACTATCACGTTCTCATTCCAGGAGATTCTGATTATAACTAAAGGACTTTTCTGTGGTACTTGGAGTACCCCGAAGGAGAATGTCTCACAAATATTCATTAACGAGTTCACGTAGTGTGTAGTGAAAGTTCGTTTTGTAAATCGAAAATGTTATTGTTTTCCTTTGTTAAACAAAGTGTTCAAAACTATACCTATTATAGTTTATCAAAAGTGTAGTGTGATGGTATGAAACCTTGTTATGCATGTATATGTATTTCAAATAAAGGACATTGGAAATACTAAGTGTAATTCTTACACACCTTGCTCAACATGTTACAAGGTGTGAATAACTCATTAAATATGTATTTGACAGTTTTACCCTTTACTGTCACTGTTTCGAGTAATTATAGAAAAATCATCGTAAGTTGAAAACTAAATCCGCAAACTCGGAGTATTTGGAAAAAGTGTCTACTGTGTTCATAAATGTTCCCATAATTTTTGGTGGTCTCAAACTAGTGTGAAAATGTTCATTTTCACAACCTGGTCTGATTTTGTTGCTGCAGTGATAGGCAATTTTGTAAAAATCACCATAAATTGTAGGAACATCATATGGAGATGTGCAAGTAGTCATTTTAAAGGTATAAACCTGCACTACTTGCATATTATACAGTTTTGAAAAATATTAAGTTAAAGTTGGGTAAAACAGTCCGTGAACAGGTCACAACGTTTCTGTTGTAAGCTCTCAAGTTAAGTTTTGAATATGTTTTGGTGTTTTAACTTGTATTCCCCCCTGAAAACTGAAGAAAACTAGAAAATATAGGGGTATGAACTCACCTTGAGTGATGACTTGAAGAGTGGGAGGTTGAAGTTAAGGAATATCAAGCCAAGAGTACTTGATGAACACGGGAAGACTTGGATGATCCTAAGAACGATTTTTGGTGTTAATATATGAGTCAATGATCCAAGAGTGTTATGGAAATTTGGAATAACACTTGAGTTTAGATGGAATACTTACCAAAAGTGCAGTAGCAACTCAAGAACACTTGCACAAGGTGGTGGAAAGTAGAGAGAAAGAAGCTTTCTTGAGGTGATATGAGAAGTGTGGAAGTTTTTGAAATGAGCAAGTAAATCAAGAAATCCTCCAGGGATTTCTTTATATAGAAGGTTGCTGGAGCAACTTGAGAGTTTGAAGTGATGTATGCCTTCGTTTGTGTGATGTGGATAAGGTTAGCTAGTGAGAGGATGACACATGGAGGCAAGTGGGCACACTTGACCCACTTGTGGGGTAGAATACTCCTCTTATAATAAAATAATGATTTTTAATTAAAAATCCTTGAAAATAAATAAAATATGAGTTTTGGGGGTTAAAAATGATAAAAATATGAATTTGGTGAAAAAATCCCGTCAAAAACGGGTTTAGGAGGCGAAAGTAGTCAAAAACCGGCATTAGGGACCGAACGTGCGAGGTTCGGCTCTAAGGAGCTAAGAACCGAGAGTAGGGAAAGGAAGAACCGAGAGTAGGCCGAAGGTCCGAAGTGGGGGGTGCGAGGGTCCGAGGTCTCGCATGGGGGCCGAACTTCGGTCCTCGCTGCTGGCTTCCGTCCGAGGAGCTTCTGACACTTTCGGTTCTGACACTTTCGGCTCCTAAGAGGAGTTTCGGTTCCTAAGAGGCGTTTCTGTTCCTAAGAGGCGTTTCGGTTCCTAAAAGGGGTTTCTGTTCCTAAGAGGAGTTTCGGTTCCTAAGAGGGGTTTCAGTTATATATGGCTGTTTTTCGAGAAATCTTTCTGTTTTGCGTGATTTTTGACCAAGTTAAGGGTCGGGATGACCCGAATGACTATAAAAAGTTTGAGAGAGATTTTGGGAGAGATTTGGGAGAGATTTCACATACTTGGAGAGATTTCACATACTTAGAGAGATTTCACATACTTGGAGAGATTTGGGAGAGATTTCACATACGTGTAGAGATTTTACATACTTAGAGAGATTTGGGAGAGATTTCACATACTTGGAGAGATTTGGGAGAAATTTCACATACTTGGAGAGATTTGGGAGAGGTTTCACATACTTGGAGAGATTTCACATACTTGGAGAGATTTGGGAGAGATTTCACATACTTGGAGAGATTTGGGAGAGATCTCACATACTTAGAGAGATTCGGGAGAGATTTCACCTACTTAGAGAGATTTGGGAGAGATTTAGCCTTAGCCATTATTATCGTATAATCTCGTAATGCAAGGTTCGTGAACCCCGTTAAGCTTCGTTTATGATTGTTTTAAGTCCCCGAATGGGTCCTTAGTCGTGTTTTGATGCGTTTAACTCTTTTTTTAGGATTTTTACATTGTTACCACGTATATTTTTCGAGACACTTGAATTTTTGACATACAAATGCACATTTTTATTCATAGAATAACTTCTAACATACAAGCACTAATTAAATTCGACCGGTTTGACTTGTTTGACTTTGACTAGAATTTGACGATTGTCACAGTAGCCCCCCGCTAGAAGGAATTTCGTCCCGCAATTTTGCATTTTGAGTGGGACTTCAAGGGTCGGGGAATAGATGTGGGTATTTTTGCTTCATTTGGTCCTCACGTTCCCAAGTAAGCTCGGGTCCTCGTTTGGCGTTCCACCGGACCTTTACGATGGGAATGCGGCTTTGTTTCGTCGATTTGACCTCTCGGTCCATGATTTCAACAGGTTCCTCTACGAAGTGGAGGTTCTCATTGATCTCAATTTCTTCCAAGGGAATAACGAGGGTCTCATCAGACAAACATTTCTTCAGGTTTGACACATGGAATGTAGGATGAACGTGCTTGAGTTCCTGTGGTAATCGTAGCTTATATGCCACCGGGCCAATCCTGGCGAGGATTTCGAATGGTCTGATATACCTTGGATTTAATTTACCACGTTTCCCAAAACGTATTAGTCCCTTTCAAGGTGATACTTTCAGAAGTACTCGATCTCCAACTTGGAACTCGAAAGGTTTTCGTCTCTTATCCGCGTAGCTCTTTTGTCGGTCTTGGGAAGTCTTCATTCGTTATCTAATTTGGACGATCTTCTCGGTCGTTTCCCTTATGATCTCCGGTCCAATGAGTGCGTTGTTAGGGACTTGCCCTTTTGCTAGTTGCGTATCGCCTACCTCGGCCCAGCACAGGGGTGATCTGCACTTACGGCCGTAGAGGGCTTCGAACGAAGCAACTTTGATGCTAGTGTGATAACTATTATTGTAGGAAAACTCAATAAGAGGTAAATGAGTATCCCACGTTTTACCAAAGTCTATCACACAAGCTCTTAGCATGTCCTCTAACGTCTGAATGGTTCTTTCACTCTAACCGTCAGTCTGTGGGTGGTAGGCTGTACTCATGTCCAACCTAGTTCCCATAGCTTTCTGTAGTGACTGCCAGAATCGTGACGTGAACCTACTATCTCTGTCGGAGATAATGGATATCGGTACTCCGTGAAGGCGCACTATTTCTCTAATGTAAATTCTTGTCAGCTTCTCCATTTTGTCTGTCTCTTTTATTGGTAGAAAGTGTGCGGATTTAGTTAATCTGTCGACGATTACCCAGATGGTGTCAAGCCCACCCATGGTCTTAGGCAACTTGGTAATGAAATACATTGTAATCCGCTCCCACTTCCACTCGGGTATCTCTGGTTGTTGAAGTAGTTCCGAGGGCTTTTGGTATTCTACCTTAACCTTGGCGCAAGTCAGGCACTTGCCCACGAAGGTAGCTATTTCAGCTTTCATGTTCGGCCACCAATACATCTTCTTGAGGTATAAGTACATCTTGTCTGAGCCGGGATGCACAGAGTAGCGAGTCTTATGAGCTTCGTTCATGACAACGTCCCTGAATCCACCAAATTTTGGTGTCCAGATCCGGTTCATGAGACAACGAACTCCGTCATCCCTGACTTCAAGATTTTTGTCCATTCCTCTTAATGATTCACCTGTCACGTTCTCTAGTTTCAAGGCTTCCTCCTGAGCTTCCTTGATTTGTGCGGATAGGTGTGAGTGGATGGTCATGGTTAATGCCTTTTCTCGGCGGCCCGAGTATACCTTTCTGCTTAAGGCGTCTGCAACCACATTGGCCTTTCCGGGGTGATAACGAATCTCGCATTCGAAATCGTTTAGTAATTCCACCCATCGCCTTTGTCTCATGTTGAGTTCCTTCTGATTGAGGATATGCTGGAGGCTTTTGTGATCGGTGAAGATGGTGCACTTGGTGCCGTAAAGGTAATGCCTCCAGATTTTTAGGGCGAAAACTACGGCTCCTAATTCAAGGTCGTGCGTCGTGTAGTTTACCTCATGCGTCTTCAGTTGTCTTGAGGCGTAAGCAATGACTTTTCCTCATTGCATTAACACACACCCTAGACCTTGGTTTGATGCATCGCAGTAAACCACAAAGTTTTCGGTTCCATCTGGTAGGGACAAGATCGGAGCACTGCATAGAGTTCGTTTTAGTGTTTGGAATGCAACCTCTTGCTTGTCTCCCCAGACGAATGTCACCCCTTTTTGAGTCAGGGTGGTGAGTGGTTTTGCAATTTTGGAGAAGTTTTGAATGAATCTCCTGTAGTAACCGGTGAGCCCTAAAAATTGTCGGAACTCCGTGGGTGTTCTTGGTGCTGCCCAACTTTCAATTGCCTTGATCTTTGAAGGGTCCAGATGGATTCCTTCCTTGCTGACTACATGCCCGAGGAAATTCACCTCTCGAATCCAGAACTCACACTTTGAAAACTTTGCGTACAATTTCTCCGCTCTCAGCGTCTCTAGGACTCGACGTAAATGCTAGCCGTGTTCTTCCTTACTTCGGGAGTAGACTAGTATATCATCGATGAAAACAATTACGAACTTGTCTAAGTAAGGTCGACACACCCGATTCATCAGGTCCATAAACGCTGCGGGTGCATTTGTTAAGCCGAAAGGCATCACTACAAATTCATAGTGACCATAACGCGTTCTGAACGCCGTCTTGGGAATATCCTCCTCTTGAACTCGTAGTTGATGGTATCCAGATCTAAGGTCAATCTTCGAGAAGAAACACGCTCCTTGTAGTTGGTCTAAGAGGTCATCGATTCGGGGCAAAGGGTACCGGTTTTTGATGGTGAGTTTGTTTAATTCGCGGTAGTCAATGCACATACGGAACGATCCGTCCTTCTTCTTAACGAACAAAACTGATGCTCCCCAAGGCGAGAAGCTTGGCCTAATGAAGCCTTTGCTCAGTAGTTCGTTTAGTTGACTGGACAGTTCCTGCATCTCGGCTGGGGCTAAACGGTATGGCGATTTGGCTACGGGGGTAGCTCCCGGAATTAAGTCGATTCGGAATTCGACTTGTCGAGGAGGGGGCACTCCTGGAAGGTCTTCTGGGAATACATCGGGGAAATTGCCGACCTCCGGAATGTCCTTGATGTCTTTCATTCCTTGACCCTTATCTACGACGTGGGCTAGGAAGGCGTGGTACTCCTTGCGGAGATACTTTTGAGCCTTGATACAAGAGATGATCTGAAAGTTTGAGCTAGGCTTGTCGCCATAAACGACGAGAGCTTCGCCACTTGGCAGATTAAGGCGAACGACCTTTTCGTGACATAGGATTTCCGCATGGTGAGGGCATAACCAATCCATGCCAATGATAACGTCAAAACTTTTTATGGTGACCGGCATAAGGTCGATTAGGAAAGAGTGATTATTTAAGGTGAGGGTACACCCGGTGTAAATATCGTTAGTGTTCTCTGTTTTTCCGTTAGCCATTTCTATGGTGAATGTGTCTTTTAGTGTTTGTGGTGTTTGATTAAGCAAGCGTTTAAATTGGTGGCTCACGAAGCTTTTCTCCGCGCCACTATCGAAAAGAACGCATACGTAGGTATTGTTGAGGGGAAACGTACCGGTAACCACAGTTGGATCTGTGACGGCTTCCTCATGACCTATCGCCAGAACTCTGCCCACTTCGTCGAGATTGGGGTTTCTTGCCTTTGGACAGTTACGTTTGAGGTGTCCTGCTTCTCCACATCCATAGCAGGTTCGGCTTGCTCCGACGTTGGCAGCTTGTGCGTTCGGTTGGGCTGGAGTTCTGCAGAATCGGGCGGTGTGCCCCTTTTTGTTGCAGTTGGTGCAATGCATTTCACGGCATGCACCGTTGTGGTGGTAGCTGCATTTGTTGCACTTAGGCAGGTTCCCGGCGTATTGCCTTATCGGAGTGGGGTTGGCAGTGGTTGTGGCAGCGTGCACTGCAACCACTTGTTGTTTCTTGGCAGGGTCTTGAGTAGGCTGGCCCTTTTTCTTGTTCCAAACTTTTCTTTTGTTGTTTCCCCCTTTTGCTTGCTCGGAGGTGGTCATTACAGTGCCATGGCTGGCGTTATGGTCGATGAGTTGCTGTGCCAGTTCCTTGGCACTGTCGAAGGTAGTTGGCTTTGAGGCCAATACATGTCCTTGAAGTTGTTGAGATAATCCCCACACGTATCTTTTTACCTTCTTGCTTTCAGTAGGAATCATCCCGGGACACATCATGGCTAGATCGCTGAACCTCGAGGTGTACGACAGGATGTCAGAGCCTTTCATTTTAAGACCCCAAAATTCTTCTTCCAGCTTCTGTATCTCACCCCTGGGGTAGTACTCCTTCATTAACATGGTTTTCAGATCTTCCCATGTTATCGCATTAGCCACCGGGAGCGTTAGTGCCTTGACGTGACCCTTCCACCAGGTGAGGGCTCTTTCGGAGAATGTGCATGAAGCAAATTTGACCTTGCTTGCTTCAGGGCATGCGCATATTTCGAAAATGGTCTCGGTTTTCTCTAACCATTGTAGCAACGCTATGACACCTCCACTCCCGTTGAAGGTTTTGAGCTTGGCGTTAGTAAAGTCTTTGTAGGTACACTCTCTCGAGCATCCCTGGCCGTCCTCATTATTAGAATTTGAGGCACCACTGCCTGCACCTCCCGAATTACTGGGGTTGATTTGGACTATCACGGCTGCCACTGCGGCCGCTATCGCAGCCTGGAACATGGCTGGGTCGAACTGAGGAGGTGGTGGTGGGGGTGGTGCAGTCCCAACTACTTCGCCGCATCTAGGATTTCTACGAGGTGGCATTTTCTGCCATTTTACAAGAATGAAAAGACAATAAGTCTTTGATACAAGTCGAGTGTTAAGCTAAACATTATTAGTTCTTTATATGCATCATGACTCCGACTTGTAAAAATGTTGTAAGAATTCATTCATACTAGAAGTCTATAAACAATGAAATATAGACTTTATGAAATTCGATAGTATTGATTCTCATGAAATGTCTGTGATAGTATCCATACCGGGTCCAACCAATAATCACTTGATGTATAATATTTACCTGTAATTAAGATTAAATAAACTTTCGAATCTAATGGTTCTGCCCTGGGCCCACAACCAAACAAGGAACAGGATCCAAGGCGGAACCACCATTTCTAGGTCGACATGGTCTCAATTACATATAACTTTGGTTTATACCTCAGGCAATCATAGGTTGAGCACCAGAAATTTTTTATCTGAAAATAGTTCATGTTATGAATCTGATGTAGTGTTCTCAATAAAACAAATGGCGCGTCAATATCATTGATATAACTTGGTATCCAGTACTTTGGAAAAATTTGACCCTACTAGGGGTCTATGCTACATCAATGTACGGAAAATTTCGACCGCCTAACAGATCCCGGAAGTGTAAACACTTAAATCGCGAGATCGGACCTAGAATACTAGAAAATAATAGTAACATTTATCCGCAAACCAGATTAAACTGGAGCGAGCAGTGCAATACTACTTGCGGCGATTGAAGCTCTGAGGATCGTGAAATGTGGACACGAAGTTCCTCATTTCAGCTCGGGATTCCGCCGCTTGGCGCTCTGCTTCAGCCAGGCGTCCTTCAAAAGTGGCTCGGTGTTCTCGGAGTTCTTGCACTTCAGCTCGGGTCGCAGCCATTTCCCGTCGAAGAAGTTCGGTGCGGTCTCGAGTCCGATCGTGTTCATCATCCAACCGGCGAATGCGAACGGAATTGACTTGGCTGGTGGCAGCAACCTCCATGAGATGTCGGGTGTTAACTCTTGTTTGCTCTTCGTGGCATGTGACACGGTGAACTATGATAGGGAGTGCTCGGTCGGCTGACCCTCCTCTGCTGAGATCGTAGAAACCTCGTTGCATGCCATAGGGAGGTCGTTGACCTTGCTCTCGGCTCCATCGATGTATAGTTTCGGCCCATTGGGACGTCGGGCCCTGGTAGTGTTGTGGAGGAATGGGGGCAGGGTGTGGATTGTAAACTTCGGGTTCGGAGTCGGTTCCATCTGAGTCTTCTTCCTCTTCGCCGTCTACGGATTCTTCTTCTTCCATGGGTTCCTCGTCCTCCATGGGATCTTCTTCGGGTTCTTCCTGTGGGTCTTCCACAATCCAACCGACATTCCCTTGGTTGGGAAAGTAGGGATCACCTGGTAAGTGGAATCTTGCCATCGTACCTGTACGAGAATGGGGATAAGGAGGAATGTCGCGAGAAAAACTTTGGGAACAAGAAGTTAGTTGTCGAAGTTGCGAGTACGACTTTTTGTGTTAAAATACTCCTATAGTATTTTTAAGTTTGATTCTTGAAATTTTTGGTAAGTTGCAGACTTGTTGCTCACCATGATCCTTCTTCGGCATACATTGGTCCTACCTTGGCTGAATATAGTTGATCAGGCTATATTCCTCCAAGATCTGACTACATACCCCGAAGCTGAATCATGGTGTTCAACCGGTCTTGATACTTTTATGTTATTGCCATTATGATACTGAATTAGTATGTGCGATTGTGCAAATACTTTTATAAAAATATAAAATTTTATTTTAAAGCATTTTTGAAAAGCTATGTCAGAGAATTTTGTCCCGTTGTATTTATAGTTTGTATATCTTACGTGGTTCGATATACTTAGTTCACTATAAACAAAGCTCTGATACCAATCTATCACACACCCAAACCAGAACGGCGGAAACGTTCGGGGGCGGATGACGTCATGCTCAGTATCATAACCATAGTGAAGAAAGTAAAACACAACCATCATAGATATAATTTAAAAGATTACATTGTTTCCAAAATACATGTTCCAAAAGTACATGTTTTCAATTAAATTACATATGATGATAAAATGTAGCAAAATAATCTACGCCTTAGCGTCTTGACTTCAGAAATCTTGCAGTTACCTATATTACTGATTACCTGAGAATACAAGTTGTTTGAAAAGAGAGTATTAGCATAAAGCTGGTGAGTTCACAAGTATTTTATAAAAATGAATGTTGTTTCCTTAGCGTTTGTTACAAGTTTGTTTCCAGAAAATCCAATATTTTCTAAAAGATTTGTTGTAAACTGAATTGAAACAAGGCCTAGTATGTGTAAGTAAATTGTCATACTTATCTGTGTGTTTTATATTTAAATAAAACTCCTTTGTATAAAGCCTTAGAATTTTCGTGAATTTTATGCTGTGTTAATATTCCATGCGAGATGTTATAATCATACTAAAGATTAGATGGCCTTGAATGCGACGTTCTTCAGGCGTCGGGAAGTTATGACACTTGTCACCACAGACCTGCCGGTCTAGCTGTTGCAAGCAGCTCAGGTGCGGGTTTGTCGGACCCAGTATAGATCTATACACAACTATCACGTTCTCATCCCAGGAGATTCTGATTATAACTAAAGGACTTTTCTGTGGTACTTGGAGTACCCCGAAGGAAAATGTCTCACAAATATTCAATAACGAGTTCACGTAGTGTGTAGTGAAAGTTCGTTTTGTAAATCGAAAATGTTATTGTTTTCCTTTGTTAAACGAAGTGTTCAAAACTATACCTATTCTAGTTTATCAAAAGTGTAGTGTGATGGTATGAAACCTTATTACGCATGTATATGTATTTCAAATAAAGGACATTGGAAATACTAAGTGTAATTCTTACACACCTTGCTCAACATGTTACAAGGTGTGAATAACTCATTAAATATGTATTTGACAGTTTTACCCTTTACTGTCACTGTTTCGAGTAATTATAGAAAAATCATCGTAAGTTGAAAACTAAATCCGCAAACTCGGACTATTTGGAAAAAGTGTCTACTGTGTTCATAAATTTTCCCATAATTTTTGGTGGTCTCAAACTAGTGTGAAAATGTTCATTTTCACAACCTGGTCTGATTTTGTTGCTGCAGTGATAGATAGTTTTGTAAAAATCACCATAATTTGTAGGAACATCGTATGGAGATGTGAAAGTAGTCATTTTAAAGGTATAAACCTGAACTACTTGCATATTATACAGTTTTGAAAAATATTAAGTTAAAGTTGGGTAAAACAGTCCGTGAACAGGTCACAACTTTTCTGTTGTAAGCTGTCAAGTTAAGTTTTGAATATGTTTTGGTGTTTTAACTTGTATTCCCCCCCCTGAAAACTGAAGAAAACTAGAAAATATAGGGGTATGAACTCACCTTGAGTGATGACTTGAAGAGTGGGAGGTTGAAGTTAAGGAATATCAAGCCAAGAGTACTTGATGAACACGGGAAGACTTGGATGATCCTAAGAACGATTTTTGGTGTTAATATATGAGTCAATGTTCCAAGAGTGTTATGGAAATTTGGAATAACACTTGAGTTTAGATGGAATACTTACCAAAAGTGCAGTAGCAACTCAAGAACACTTGCACAAGGTGGTGGAAAGTAGAGAGAAAGAAGCTTTCTTGAGGTGATATGAGAAGTGTGGAAGTTTTTGAAATGAGCAAGTAAATCAAGAAATCCTCCAGGGATTTCTTTATATAGAAGGTTGCTGGAGCAACTTGAGAGTTTGAAGTGATGTATGCCTTTGTTTGTGTGATGTGGATAAGGTTAGCTAATGAGAGGATGACACATGGAGGCAAGTGGGCACAGTTGACCCACTTGTGGGGTAGAATACTCCTCTTATAATAAAATAATGATTTTTAATTAAAAATCCTTGAAAATAAATAAAATATGAGTTTTGGGGGTTAAAAATGATAAAAATATGAATTTGGTGAAAAAATCCCGTCAAAAACGGGTTTAGGAGGCGAAAGTAGTCAAAAACCGGCATTAGGGACCGAACGTGCGAGGTTCGGCTCTAAGGAGCTAAGAACCGAGAGTAGGGAAAGGAAGAACCGAGAGTAGGCCGAAGGTCCGAAGTGGGGGGTGCGAGGGTCCGAGGTCTCGCATGGGGGCCGAACTTCAGTCCTCGTTGCTGGCTTCGGTCCGAGGAGCTTCTGACACTTTCGGTTCTGACACTTTCGGCTCCTAAGAGGAGTTTCGGTTCCTAAGAGGGGTTTCTGTTCCTAAGAGGAGTTTCGGTTCCTAAGAGGGGTTTCTGTTCTTAAGAGGAGTTTCGGTTCCTAAGAGGGGTTTCGGTTCTATATGGCTGTTTTTCGAGAAATCTTTCCGTTTTGCGTGATTTTTGACCAAGTTAAGGGTCGGGATGACCCTGATGACTATAAAAAGTTTGAGAGAGATTTTGGGAGAGATTTGGGAGAGATTTCACATACTTGGAGAGATTTCACATACTTAGAGAGATTTGGGAGAGATTTCACATACTTGGAGAAATTTGGGAGAGATTTCACATACTTGGAGAGATTTTACATACTTAGAGAGATTTGGGAGAGATTTCACATACTTGGAGAGATTTGGGAGAGATTTCACATACTTGGAGAGATTTGGGAGATGTTTCACATACTTGGAGAGATTTCACATACTTGGAGAGATTTGGGAGAGATTTCACATACTTGGAGAGATTTGGGAGAGATTTCACATAGTTGGAGAGATTTGGGAGAGATCTCACATGCTTAGAGAGATTCGGGAGAGATTTCACCTACTTAGAGAGATTTAGGAGAGATTTAGCCTTAGCCATTATTATCGTATAATCTCGTAATGCAAGGTTCGTGAACCCCATTATGCTTCGTTTATGATTGTTTTAAGTCCCCGAAAGGGTCCTTAGTCGTGTTTTGATGCGTTTAACTCTCTTTTTAGGATTTTTACATTGTTAACACATAGATTTTTCGAGACACTTGAATTTTTGACATACAAATGCACATTTTAATTCATAGAATAACTTCTAACATACAAGCACTAATTAAATTCGATCGGTTTGACTTGTTTGACTTTGACTAGAATTTGACGGTTGTCACAGAATCTTTTGAGGTTCCTGACATTCCATGTTCTTGGGATTGGTCTACCTTCAATTGTATCGAACATGTAGGACCCGTCCCTATGTTTAATAGTTACTTTGTATGTTCCTTCCTACGTGGGACCTAGCTTCGCCTGTGGTTGGACGTGAATTGACTCGTTGTTCCTTAGGACATAGTCTACCACTTTGAAGGCTTTCTTCCTCAACCTTTGATTGTAGTATCCTTCTACTACACTCTTATACACCGCTTGTTGAACGTTCGATCGCTCACACTTTTCTTTGAAGGGGTCTAGGTTGTGCCGTAAGTCCTCATCGTTGTTCTTGCCCTGGAAGTGCATTGTGCATGGTGAGCCGATCATCAGTTCTACTGACAACATCGCTTCCGTGCCATAGGCTAGGCTGAATGGAGTTTCCTTCGTGCTCGCCCTGTATGACCAAAGGACTCCTGGAAGCTCTTCCACCCAATTTCCCTTGGCCATTCCTAGCCATTTTTAATCCCATTCATGAGTTTCCTGTTGGATACTTTTGTCGGCCCGTTAGCTTGGGGGTGTGCTACCGACATGAATCGTTGTTCTATTCTTTTTTCGCACACCAGATTCTAAATAGGTTCTCGCAAATTGCAGGCCATTGTCACTGACTAGTACTTTGGGTGTTCTGGATTTTCGCGTAGGAACTTGATCATTTGTATCCTTGCTATGCACGCAATGGCTCGGCTTCGATCCACTTGGTAAAATAGTCTACTGCGATGACTAGAAACATCACCCTCCCCGAGGCTTCGGGAAAAGGCCCCACGATGTCGATCCCCCACTAGTAGAAGGGCCAAGGGCTTGAGATACTTGTTAGGGGTGCTGGCGGAGCTCGCTGTACTGGTGAGTAGGTTTGGAACTCCATGCATGTTCGTGCTAATGCTGTTGTGTTTCGGTGAATATCGGGCCAGAAAATCCCCATCCTAAGTATTTTCCTTGTGAGGGCCCTTGCTCCTTCATGTGCACCAGCTGGTCCAGCATACATTTCCTTGAGCGCCTTCTTGCCGCTGGTCTCATGCACACAACTTAGCTATGGGGTCATGAACCCTTTCCTGTATAGCATTCCTTCAACTATCATATATTGTGGGGTTTTTATTCTGATTTTCCTAGCCTCTATATGATTATCTGGAAGAATGCATGCTGCAAGTAGTCGACAATTGGTGTCATCCAGTTGGGTTGTGCCGGTGACAATGCATGTACTTGGTGCTCATCTATGCTCCTTTCTTTGAGTACCTCGACCAGGACGTCCTCAGAGAGGTGGCCGAAGCACGTAGATACGAGTTTACTAAGGGCGTATGCCCTCTTATTCTTGCTTCGTGGTATCTTCTTGATAGTGAAACTTTTGAATGGTATTACTAGCCTTTGGAAAGCCTTTACGTAGTTTTCCATCTGCTTATCTCTTGCTTCAAATTCTCCTTTGACTTGACTGGATGCCAGCCTCGAGTCCGTTAGGGCTGTTGCTCTGTCTGCCCATCCGCTTTGCAAATCGTAAGCCAACTATTAAAGCTTCGTACTTAGCCTCGTTATTGGAGGTCATGAAGTCGAATCGGTGTACGTAGGTAACTTCTTCTCCATCTAGGCATGTTAAGATTAGGCTCGCTGCCGATTCCACTTTGCTTGCTGACCCATTCGTATATAGGGTCCAACTTTGGTCATCTTCTTTCTTGGGTGTTTCCTTTTGGTTCTCTCCCTCGGCAATCGGTCTCGCTTCATCTGATATTTCGAGTAGGAAATCCGCTAATGCTTGACCTTTAATACTGTGCATGGCCGGTAACTGATATCGTGCTTTCCCAACTCAATTGCCAATTTTTCCAAGTTTCTTGACATCTCTGGTTTAAAGAGTGCTTGCTTGATCGGGTAGCTGGTCAATACCTCCACTTAGTGTGCCTGAAAGTAGTGCCTGAGGCGTTGCGCTGCGTAGAAGAGGGCTAACACGAGTTTCTCCAGGATGGGGTATTTTATTTATGGGCCATGCAAGGCTTGACTAACAAAATAAACCGACAACTGTTTCCCTTCCTTTTCTACCGCCAACTTGAATGAGATTCCTTCGTTCGAGGCCGCAAGGTATACTTGTAATGTTTCGCATGGGACTAGGCTGGCTAATGTTGGTAATCTGGGTAGAGCTTCCTTTGGATGCTGGAGGGTCGTCTCTATTGTTGGCATCTATTAAAAGTTGCTTTTCTCGATGCACCCATTGAGTGTTTAAAACAGTGGAATGGCTTTATCTGTTGACTTGGAGATGAAACGGCTGAGGGCGGTCAGGTTTCCATTCAAGCCTTGGGCGTCTCTCAAGGTGTGTGGGGATGACGCCTTTGTCAAATCCTCCACCTTGACTGGGCTAGGCTGGATCCCCTACTGGGTAACGTAGTACCCTAAGAATTGCCCCTCTTCCACTACGAAGGTGCACTTCCCCGGGTTTAGCTTCATTCTGACCTTTTCTAAAGTCTTAAGCATCTCTTTCACATCTTCCAACAACCTTTCTTCACCTGGGCTTTTGACTACCATGTCATCTACATATACCTCGATGTTCCTTCCGATTTGCTTTGCAAACAACGAGTCGAAGAGCTGCTGAAAGGTTGCTCCTGTGTTTTCTAAACCATACAACATTTTCTGGTAGTATAACGCACCATGATCCGTGTAGAAAGCGGTCTTCTCCTCATCTTCCTTGCTCATCAGGATTTGGTGGTATCCCTTATATGCGTCTAGGAAGCATTTCAGTTTTAGCCCTTGCAGGGACTCCACCTTTTGGTAGATTTCTGGTAGGGGATAACAATCCTTGGGATAGACTTTGTTTAAATTCGAATAATCAATTCGCATACGCCATTTGCCATTGTATTTCATGGCCATGACTAGGTTTGTGATCCATGTTGGGAATATCGCTTCGCGGAGTATTCATCCCCTAGTCAGTTTGGCTACTACGGCATTGATCGCTTTGTTCCTGTCTCATCCTTGGACACGCTTCTTCTGTTTCACCTCCTTGGTCCAGGGCCTTATCATTAATTTGTGCTCTATGACTTCTCTGTTCACTCCTACTATGCATGTAGGCGTCCAAGCAAAGACATGCTTATATTTTCTTAACAAGTTAATCAACTCCTTTCTTGTTGTCGGGGACAGGTTGATGCCAATGCTGACCCGTTGGTCTGGGTACTCTGCGTTGATGACCACCCAGCCGTTGAGAAATTCTGATCGTGGCTTCTTGGCTTCTTTTGTGATTTACTCTAGTTGAATGATCTCGTAACATCACAATTCTCGTGGTGGTGTGTCTAAGATTGTCCCCGACCCTTCCGTCGTGTTGAATTTTACTATTTCGTGTATGGTGGACGGCATAGCTCCGAACCTGAATAGGGTTGCCCGTCCTAGTTTGATGTTGTGTTTCTCTGGGTGTCGTATGACAATGAAATCAATGAGAGCTGTCTTCCACCTTACTTTTTCATGACTGGTTTGTGTGAACGGTAAGTGTATCATGCCTAGGGGCCATAGACTGTGCCCTATGAACCCTGTTAGATTTCCTGTTGCGGTCTTAAGGCCCTCCTTCCATCTGTCCGGAAGGAGACATAAACAATGTTCACAGATGATGTCCGCTGCTACGAGTGTCGACATACACACGACGGATGATGGTATTTCTTATGGATCCTTGGATTATCAGCGAGTTATCCCCTCACCACCCTACAGGGTGTGGGTCCATCACTGAGAAAGTTAAGCGTTGCATGAATCTTGCGATGTGCTCTACTACATCGTCGTTTCTTGGCCTTTATCTTTTTGCTCGTATGGCCAAAATTTCCAGGGGACGATAGTTCACCTTCGTTCCATCCTTGGCATTCTCCGCGTCAAAATTGGCATGGAGGCTTCATGCTATTTCTATCAAGTTCCCTTTTAGCTGTTTTTCTTCCATGTCCTGCTTTAGAACTGAGCAATTAACAATATCATGGGTCTTGCTTTTATGGTATTCACAATAGCGTTCTTTCACCCGCTTTCCAGCTTGCCTATCGACGACGACGTAGATGTCCGGTCGCCACCCTTTTCTTTCGTCCCGTGGGAATGGTCTGAAACGTCCCTGAGGACGCCTTGGACGCCCAAAATATTTGTTTCCACCTTGGCTCTCTTGATGGTAGGCAGAATGGTGGTAGTGTTTCGTGGTCGAGCGGTCATGGCGTTGGGGTATGCTTGTTTTCCCGCCTCTCCTTGCTCTTGTCTTATGTAACATTCTACCTTTTCTTTCAACTCGACTCGCTTCTGGGGGGGGGGGGGTTCTTTCCCATGAGCTTCTGGGACAGCGTCCCCAGAAGGAGGCCCCACGTGAAGGCTCCTGCTATTAGCCCTTTTTCGTGTCCTAGGACGTCTAAGGTAGCATTAGTGAATCTTGAAAAATATTCTCTGACCATCTCTCCTTCTTTCTGTTTACAACCAATAATGGAGTGGGAGTCCCCTTTGTACTTCCGCAGTTGCATGAAGTTCGTCAGGAAGAAATACTTCAGTTGGCCAAACTTACAAATGCTTCTTGGACGAAGAGTCGTAAACCACGTTCCTGCATTACCATCTAGCGTTGTTGGGAAGTATGTGCACCAGAACTATTCGTCAAGCTTTAGGGAGGTCATTGTCCACTCGTACATGTCAATGTGGCTGTAATGGTCTGTAGTTCCATTATAGGTCTTGAGGTGTGGTAACTTTGCAGTAGGTATTTCGTAGTATAAAAATTCTTTTGTAAAGTGTGATGTTACACTTCTTGACAAGAAGTCTTGGTTTATGATCCAAAGGATGTGACTGGGGTGGAACTGCTGGGTATCAAGATATGGTTGTACCAACATGTTGTTTTATGCTGAAAAAGGCATTGGAGTCGGTCCGTAGAAACTGTGGAATTGAAACAGGAAGGTAAGCGGTGTATTCGTCATGAATGGCTGGTTCAGTGGTGGCAGCTGGTTGGCTGAGGATAGTTGGCTTGTTGTCAACGGCGGAGGTTGTTCTAACGGTGAAGAAAGTAGTTTGTTCGTTGTGAATGGTTGGTTCAATGGTGGCAGCTGGTTGGCTGAGGATAGTTGGCTCTGAAGGTTTGTGATGATCTCCAAATTGTTCCTTTCACAAAAAAAGACGTTTTGTCTTCACCAAGAAGACTGATTTGTCACAATGATGAATGACACAACGCCACAATCAAAACTATCGCAATCATAATGACCACAACCACGACAACATTAGGGTATTACCTAATGTTGTATATATATACTAATCTATACATGCATATCCCATGATTGACGGGATTGTATATAATCTATACTAAGAACCGATCTTATCACAAAGATTCAGATCTGTGATATATTCTATACTTATCTATATCATTACCTTATATACAAAATATTACAATCAGAGAACTGTACTATAAGCTGACACAGATAAGATTAATACGCTGGCG
The DNA here is from genome assembly GCF_052849685.1 of Lactuca virosa. Taxonomy (NCBI): domain Eukaryota; kingdom Viridiplantae; phylum Streptophyta; class Magnoliopsida; order Asterales; family Asteraceae; genus Lactuca; species Lactuca virosa. The sequence continues at coordinate 137,748,465 of NC_136428.1, read as the reverse complement.
ATATAGATGTAGTAGACGCTGTCGGTGATAGATCAACGTGTCATGTGTTTGACTCATCAGATCATAAGGTGTGACCTTACAATCTCCTGATGATGTCAAAACTAATATTCTTCAGATATATAAGCAGAATGCCAAGTGCTTTTGTCTTGTTCTCCCATTGAGAATAATAATGAAATCTTGGTTCTTGCAGTTTTAACAAATGCTCCCCCTAAAAAGATGAATGACTTATCAAACATTTATGAATTGCAACAGATGACAGACGGATAGATAATGAGGTTGAGCTGATCTGAGAACGTTGATATCATCTTGACTCGAATCCTCTTAGAATGTGCTTTTCTGTAGGCGAGATTTCGTCAGCGAGACTTTGAGTTTACCAAGATTCTCTCCCCCTTTTTGACATCAACAACTAACTTCGAGCAGAATAGAGTGTTAACTTGTAGTCTAGTAAGATTGTGATGTCTTCTGATAGTGTGGGCTAAAACTACCATTCACTGACATAGTATTGCGAGATCTCATCAGTTTGTGGTGTCATATGCTGAATCATAAATCTATTTTATTAGAAGAAAAGTGGAAAGAGTGGATAGGCGCGTGTAATATATGACAGAAAATGATATATACATCGGCACAGACTTTCAAACTTTTATCAATGTGAGGTTTTACATAGTGAATCATCAAGCTCTGTTAAGAAGATAAAGGAGAGAATGGATTGTTTCAGTCACACTAAGGTGAAATCAGCATGAATCGTTAAAAGTTTAACTCATCAACAAGAAGTGGTTTAAACTTCCATATCATAGAGTAAGTTGCAATCTATAATCAAAGATACACCGTTAATTCATAATGATCCCATGTCTAACTCAAACTAGGAGGTCAGGGATATGAACAACCCTTTGTCATTTAAGAACCAGAAAAGTATCTCTTATGCTGATGACTATGCAATCAGGGTAAGCCATTGGGGTATGCTCAATGTTTCAGAAGAACAAGAGACTTGATACATAAGGCAAGCATGCTTCTAGGGACAGGGTTAGGTAAAGATGATTAAATTAAAAATAAACACCCTAGCCTTTTTTCAATGTTTTTATCTGGACCAGGCGATCGCACTTTGAGAATTTAGACAGTTCTAAAAAATCAGCGTGAGAGGGTGACTTAGTTTTCTCAGCAGATGGTCTCGCTGTTGAGAAACTTAGAGAGATTTTGCCACATACAACAACATGCTTCTGGGGATGATGATTTGTCAAAAGTTTCATACTAGGCTCTAAATTGCCACCGTCAGATTCCTTTTTATAAAAATGGTACAAGATAAGAATATAAGAATTAGTCAAACAAGTAAATAGTTGAAACATGGAAATATGTGCAGCATTTTCAGAAAGGTGATAAAGACTCATTCCATAAAATCCTTAGAATTGAATGGTCATTAATGCACTTCCATTTTCCGAGATATCTACCACTTGAAATTTCAGCTATAGAAGAGAACAAACAAGATCACCCATATCACACAATAACACAATTTTCACACCCCAGTCGGCGGCGGAAACACCAGACGGTGTAACGTCATTCCTTGTATCATAGTTATCAAATATATATTGAACAGTACAAAAAAATTATTATAAACTACGTACCTTTATTGATTATAGAAAGTTATATTATTCCAACTTATCAAGTTCCTAAAAACACATGCATTTTGATATACGTCAACATAAAGTTGGTGAGTTCACAAGTTTTGACTCTGAGTGAAAATAGTACTTTTTCCCAAGTTGGAAAAGTCTATAATATAGTTTGAAAATATCATTATTGACTCATACTTGTTTTTAACATATAGTATATAAATCCTAGGTATATGTAACGCCCGTAGATCAGGGCTAGTCAATTTAAGGACAATGAGCGTCAAAGATGACTTTTTGATGGAAGATTATTTAGAAGGAGTAATCTTAACTAATTTGTAGTATATGTTACAATGATTATGTACATATAAAGAACGCTGGAATCCGAGTTATAACTAAGAAGTTATGACCTGTCGAAGTTTCGCGACAGAACCAGCAGGACACGACGCGACGTAAATAGTGAATTTACGATGGAGCGATTTTTTGGCCTTAGTGATCTAAACGAAAGTCGTAGAATATGTTAAACTGAGAGCGTGCATAAAAAGAACGTCCAAATCTGACTTCGCGTGAGGAAGTTATGATTTTTCTAAGTTTCAGCTTAGGAGTATGCAACCCAAAGTTCGAATATGAGATCGAGTGGTTTCTAGTCAAAACAATCTAAACGAGAATCGAAGATCTCGTTAATAGTAGTTTAACGGTAAAAAGACAGATGAAAATGGACGTCGGATGAAGAAGTTATGATTTATTAACGGACATTTCCTGTCCCGACCTACTAAAAATATAATATTAAAAATAAATCAAGATTAGCCGACTGAGTCTAAATGAAAGTTGTAGAGCATAATCTCACCTACGCGTGGATATAAAGAAAGTCGAAAACGGAGCTCGTATGCGAAAGATATGAATTTCTGAAGTTCGGAGCACGAACTTCGACACTGTGTCAGAGCTCACGACGTGAACATAGGGTTTACGATGTGAACTCACTGATTGATACCTTCAGAGTCTGACAGACTGATGTCGCGACTACGCACCTGATGACGTCCAAGGTT